>NC_142475.1:53440151-53743181 GCF_049115385.1 Moschus berezovskii | reverse complement strand
AGTTATTACAACAGGCACTAGTCTCAGAGAGGGCACCCTGCGGGGGTGGGGGCGGGGCGTTTCTGACGCATTAGAGCAGTAACTCCTGTTTTCTAGTACTCTAGGCGTGGGCTGAATTTGGTAAACATCACACATGCTGTGGTCTGCAGCGGGAGAAGCGTGAACACATCACGAGGCATTCCAAAGCTAAGAAACTACACATCAAAAACCCACTCCCTCCAAATTACACAAACTGTGTGACGCGCAATCCATTTCTTAACTTACCTGGTTTGCCCACAGGCTGATATATGTGCTGGTTTCCAGTCTGTGGGGAAAAAAGACACAGGGTCAGTGCAGTAGGGTGTACCACAAGGCAACGGCCGTCCCACCCACCCTCTGCCCACCGCCCTGGACACCTGCGCTAAACCCTGGGTGCAAAGACCAACGAGACGCGGGAGGGGCCTGCCTGCATGGCCTCGGGTGGGGGTGGGCAGTTAGGTTAATAAGCACAAAATATCCACGGGGTGTGGGGTCAGGGCGGTCACAAGTTCAGAATTTCTTTAAAGAAATTATGTCCACAGACGTCTCCAGTTGGCCTACAGGAGAGTGAAAACTGTGCCTGTGTCTGGATGTGCCAACCCCCATTACAGGAAGGGGTGCCACTAGGGACAGCAACGAGGAGGTTTCACAGCACTGGGACATCTGCATTGTCACTGTCACCTGAAGGACCTGGGGGCACACCCCTATCTGTTCTGCACTAGCCTCAGGCTGAGCCAGGAAGCCAGACCACCCCAGGCAGGGACAGGACAGACAGGCAGGCACACAGACGACCAGCCCTCGTCCAGGCTGCCGTGCCGATAGCTGCAATCAGAGCCACCTATCCTAGGCTGACTGAGTGAAAAGAAGTATGTTCAGCATCCCTACTTTTGAAGAGAGACTTGCCTTGCTTACTGTAAAACAATAAACTGGTTAAAATACAAGTATTTTAAGGTGCTTTGCTTTTTACTGAGCAGAGACCCACTTCTTTAAAACATAAGGACCGTGAGACAGCACCCACAGCCACAGCTGCTCCTCACCCAGGACCACAGCGGCTCCCACCAGGTCACTGAACACTCCCTGTTCTGAAGGCCGCTTGTTCATAGTTGGGGGGTTTATTTCAGGCTACTCTATTCTGTTCCAGTGACCTATGTGTCTGTTTTGTGCCAGGACCTCACTGTTTTGATTACTGCAGCTTTGCAGTACAGTCTGAAGCCAAGAAGGGTGATTCCTTCAGCTTTCCTCTTTCCCAAGGCTGTTTTGGCTACTCAGGGTCGTTTGTATTTCCATACACATTTTAAATGTATCTGTCCTGGTTCTGTTAAAAATGCCTTCAGTATTCTGACAGGGGTTGCACTGGTCATTTTCAAGACGCCCCTGCTCCCAGTCCAAACCCACAGTGGATCTTTTTAGCCGTTTGTGCTGTCTTCAGGTCCTCCCATCAGCACCTTGCAGTTTTCAAAGTACAGGTCTTTGGTCTCTGTACATTAAGTTTATCCCAAGGTATCTTATTCTTTTTGATGTGGTGGTAAATGGGATTCTTTCCCTAATTTCTCTTTCTGATAGTTCATTCTTAGTGTATGAAAATGCAACAGATTTCTGTATGTTAATTTATCCTGTAACTTTACTGAATTCACTGATGAGTTCTAATAGCTTTCTGGTGGCATTTTTAGGGTTTTCTAGGTACAGTATCGGGCTTCCCTGGTGGCTCAGAGGTTAACGCGTCTGCCCTCAATGCAGGAGACCCGGGTTCGATCCCTGGGTCGGGAAGATCCCCTGGAGAAGGAAACGGTAACCCACTCCAGTATTCTTGCCTGGAGAATCCCATGGATGGAGAAGCCTGGTAGGCTACAGTCCACGGGGTCGCAAAGAGTCAGACACGACTGAGCGACGGAACAGAACAGAACAGGTACAATATCATGTCATCTGCAAACAGTGACAGTTTTACTAATTTAAATTCCTTTTATTCCTTTTTCCTGTCTGATGGCTGTGGCTAGGACTTCCAATACTATGTTGAATAAATGTGAGAAAAGTCAGTATCCTCGTCGTGTTCCTGATCTTAGAGGAAGATGCTTTCAGGCATATGTCGTCTTTCCAACATAAGGAAGAAGCACTGTGTATGGAGATGTTAAACGGGGGACCATGTGATTCTGCACATGTGGACTGAAGACCCCAACACTCTGTCCGTAGAGCCCAGTGAGTGTGTGTGAGTGTGTGTCTGTGTGTGTGTGAACGCCCAACACTCTACAGCCCACTGTGTGTGTGTGTGTGATGGGAAAGGCCAAACCCTTACGTGCTGGTGACTGGTCACATCTTCCAGGGGCCAGGTCTTAGGGGAGCTGGATTTTATAGCTTAGACTAGGGAAAACTATGCATCCTGGAGCTGGCTGACAACCTGGTCTCATGTACGTATGTACATATGTACGTATGTATGTAGCCAGGCATGTGTGTCTAGAAATGAAGTGGTTTATATCTACCCAGAAGCCTTATTAGGGTGGAAATTTATCTCCTTAAGTCCATTACCCAGCAAGTGGCACTTTCCCTTTTTTACTGGGAACTTCTTTAAGTTTTTTTTTTATTATTTTTTTCTTTATTTTAACCAGATATCCACTGACGGAAATCCTAATAAAATAATTTTAACTACTCTCCCCTAAAGAACAGGTAATATTTCTAGCTGGCTTTAAATATATTTAGAATAATAATAAGCTAGGTCTTCAAAGAGAATTTCAGGCATTTTCTCCTACAACATCCAGGAGAAAAATCTCCTGCTTGAACAAATTTTCTGTGACTGTGGAAACTTTTATAAAACATGAAACAAGAGCATACATATTTGGCCAGATGACAACTTGTAGTAACTGTTAACGTGTGTACGTATTTCAGTATTTCAGCTTGCTACTGAAAAGACTGTATTAGTAATGGGGGAGAAATTTTGTGTACTGTATGTTCCAATAACCTTGGCGGGAATGCCGGTTTCAGTTATGGAATGAGTCACTGTGTTCTGTACGACAAATACTAAAAAGCGTGGACATCCCATGACACAAAGAGGTCCAGGTCCTGACGAGGACGCGGGCAGCTGCTTACCGGGCCCTGAGGACCTCCATCCTCCCTGTCAATGCTGCCTCGAGAGAGCCGCACATCAGGTTTCTGGAGAAACAAGAGCAAACCACACAGTTTCATTCATGGCTTGAAAACCACTGATGTATTTCTATACTAGGCATCTTGCAGAGTTGAAAGTTGCGCAGTTTCAGAAAAACTCTCAAAGCCCAGAGATGACAAGTGCAGGCCAGAGGGCTCAGCAGAGCCGCCTTCGCCACACACATATACAGCCAACAGCACTGGCCTGTGCCCTGCCCCACGCGACACATGAAGATGTGGGCCTCACCTCTCTCCCCAGCAGCGCAGTTTCTCTCCTGAGAAACCCCTGCCCTGGGGGCAGGCACCAATGCCGTCTTCCCGGCAGGTGGAGGCTTATTCCCACTTGGCTGTCTTGCCAAACCAGCAAATGGTCTGATGAGGGGTACCCCCCACCCCATGGTGCATCCAGAATTCGAAACCAGACAGAGGAATCTCGACTTAATAAGAGTGGGCGAATTTCACTAAGAGAAGACTTAACAAAGTAGGCCACATGCTGTCAGGGTGTTTTCCTCCTCACGAAAACAACGCCACGCAGTGGCCCCAGCCTGTACCATGACGGTGTGGGTTTCACGGAGCCCACAGGCAGCCACACCGACACCTGCCCCTCCGTGCCAGACACACTGGCCAAAGCCCATCTCAGGGTACATTCCCCTTGACCTCTCCAGGCTGACCACTCATTTCCTGGTCTCTGCCAGTGCACCGTCTCTTTCAGAAACCCTGTATTTGGCAGAGACCATACAGGAGAAACTACCCTTGTTAGGGAAAGAATGTCCTGATGAGGGCATGGCACTGAGGACACTAGCCACAAGCGCCTGTCAGAGGTGGTGACGGATAAATGAGCTTTGTCTCTCGCTTTGCTTCAATGCGTTTTCAAAAGTGAAACCATGTCATATAATTCCGTAGCCTTCATATGACATTACACAGTGGAAACTGGCAAACATGGGACAGTGCTGTACAGTATTCCAGAGTGTGAATGTTGTCACACACAAAACAAGGTGGAAGCCTGGGTTCTGACACTAGCCATCTGATGTACGAGTTCATTCTCAAAGGAAAAAAAGCACTCAACCTCCACTGTCCTCAGAGTAGAAAATGCCACCAAAGCAGAGCAACATATGCACGGAGGGCGTGGGATTTGGGTCAGGCCCCTGCCCCCTCGAGCTGTGTGGCCTGGGCCTCAACCTCTTCATCTGTAACACGGGTTGTAGGTGACACCACTCGCTGCTTGTCTAAATTAAGCAAGCTAATGCTGGCAAAGCACTGAGACTGCCACGTACGTGTGAAGCATAATAAACGGCTCACCTGCTGTGTGCTGAACATCTGGGCCATTTTCAAAATTTCACCTGCATAAACAGGATCTGGGTGAACAGCTCTGTGCACAAACCTTTGACTAAATTCCTGAGCCGTTCAAAGGCACATGCTTCTAAGAGCTGAGTTACTGAGCCGCAAGGTTTGAACATGCGAAAAGCTGAGCGTGTCAGCTGCCAGGCTGCCTGTCCTGAGCTTGCCTCTGTCCATGAAGCCCTGTGCCCTCACACTGCTGGACTTCACTGAAAACCCACGGCCAGTCAACAAGCGAAGTGCCACCTGCTGTGACTCCCCCGCCCCTTCCCTGCATGGCACAACATTTGTTTCTTCTCACCACACGGGTGCTAAGCTGCCGTGGACAAGGGGCTGCACCTCTCCTGATCCAGCTCCTCACCCGCATGTTTCTTACAAGGATTAAGTAAGTACCTGGAACAGAAATGGTTTTTCCAGTAGTCATGTATGAATGTGAGAGTTGAACTACAATGAAAGCTGAGCACTGGAGAGTTGATGCTTTTGAACTGTGGTGTTGAAAAAGACTCTTGAGAGTCCTTTGGGCTCTCAAAGAGATCCAACCAGCCAATCTTAAAAGGAAATCAGTCCTGAATATTCATTGGAAGGACTGATGTTGAAGCTGAAACTCCAATACTTTAGCCACCTGATGTGAAGAAATGACTCCTTGGAAAAGACCTTGATGCTGGGAAAGATTGGGGCATGGGGAGAAGGGGACGACAGAGGATGAGATGGTTGGATGGTGTCACCGACTCGATGGACATGAGTCTGAGAAAGCTCTGGGAGTTGGTGATGGACAGGGAGGCCTGGCGTGTTGCAGTCCATGGGGATGCAAAGAGTTGGACGCAACCGAAGTGAACTGGCACAGAAATGGGCACGTACGAGATGTTTAGCAAACATGTGCTGAAGGAAGGCTTCCAACTTGAAGTCCTCTCCCCATGCACCACCCTGTCTTCAGACCTGGACCATGGAGGACACACAAAGGTTGTGGCCTGGCTGGGAGCAGAGTCCCTTCTGGGACCCCCTGACCCCATCCTGACACTTATCTTTCACTCCCGTTAGCTGACTCTGCCGCGAGGGGGAAAACAGCTCCAACATTCCTTTCCTTTCTCAGAACACAAAACGGCTTTTATATACTCAAAACATTCTCATTTTAAAGTTAAAACCCTGCCTTCAGCACAGCCCTGCATTAGAGAATGACTGTGCGCACAGCAAGCAAAATAAACAGGGAGCAAAGCTTCTCTCCTTGAAAGCAGCACCCAAGAGGAAAGCAGGTCCGCCCGGCTCACTGAGGTTCCAGTCAAGGCTGCTGGCTCTCTCTGGCCAGTTTGCAGGACAGCTTTCACCGCCGTGGAGCCATCTCAGAAACTGCATGGGCTGCATGACATCAGAGAAGGAGGTGGGGACATGCCACCAAGATCCCACTGTAGGTCACGGCCCTGTGCTCCAGGCAAGAGTGTGCCACCCTGACAAATGTGTGCCAGCGGAGGGGGAGGGACCTGAGGGATGCGCGACTCTCCAAAGTGCTCGATAAAATCACCTAACACAACGAGGTAGGGCCTAAAACTGGATGCTTCGATAAATAGCTGCTGATTCTGATTTATTAGAAAACAATCCGGGAATCACTACTGACAAAGCAACATTAAGTTTTCAAAGAAGGGGACTCCTCCACCAGGATGCAAGCTGACCTCCGGGAATGGCATGGCAGCTCTGCACCCAGCACAGCCCGAGGACGAGGGCAGGTCAGGAAAGACTTGTCGGTACCAGGGTGTGGTGAGACAGAAGCAGAGGACAACCATCTTCAGAAATTTCTAGAGCAATCTAGTAACTTTTAGGTCTGTTGGAGCTCATAATAAAAGTTTCTATATCTTTAAAACATTTTCCTTTTTTCTAGTAACTGCTTTTTATTTTACTCGAGTATCAGGTGTATAATGGTTTAGGGGGAAAAAAAAAGAAACGGTTGGGAGCGGCTCGCAGGTATTCTGGCTGAGGTGCACAATCTAGGAATCCAGACTCTCAGCAGCACCACCTCCCGGCTGATAGAAAAGCCCTTGGAGAGGTAATGGTGTGCTCCGTTCCCCTCTCCACTGTTCACAGGTTACACGCTTAATCCTCAATTCCACCCGACAGAAAAGTGCTCTTGCCCTTTACAGAGGACAGGATAGCTCCTTCACAGATGACCGCGTGAAAGCGTAAAATGGCAAACAGGTATGTGGGTCACAACAACTAGGTCTCTAAGCCCTCATCCAGCTAACCCGAGTCTAGGCTTAGGCACTCGGTGTGCCCTTGCCTGGGAACGCCCTTCAGCTGCCAGGCCGGCGCTGCACGCCTCCCCAGGCTCCGTCCTCTCTGCCCCGGACAGCAGGAAGGATGGAGGGCCCCGGGTGGTCACCTGGTGGTAGCCACCGGCAGACTCTGAGTCAGAGATGGACAGGATCAGCGTTTTAGAAACGTCACCACACTGGGGCAGGAGATGCAGCTGGGAGGCGACAGGACTGCAGAGAGGCCAGGTGTGGCATTCACTCCCCCACCTCCTCGCCTTGCTCCCCGGTCGGTGGGGCTGCGCCTTGTCCACCAGTCACCCAGGCTGACGGCTTGCTTGCTCTCAGCTCCCCCACCCCCACCCAGCTACCTGACCCAGAGCTGATGCAGCAGCAGTTAGTCAACTTGTCTCACAGCACCAACACTGTTTGATTTTGAAACCATAACAATAACAATGATAAACCATTCTTGCTTACGAAGATGAACAGGAAACGCTAATGAAACATCATGAACAAGATAAACCAGGACCTTAAAAGGATGTCAACCATGACTTACTGGGGACTCCTCTCTGGAATGTGATTCCAGCATAAAACCAAGTAAAATGCCTCAGACACTTCATCACATTAAACCTTTTAAAAGGTTTTAAAAAGTTATTTTTTGAAATATAAAGCCAACATTATACTTAATAAACTACTACAGACGTTAACTTTAAAAATAAAAGGAAGAAAAGCAGGCAAGAAGTTATTTAATAGAAAAGTTGGAAAGAGATGGTTCACAGGCAATATGAGATACGTAACTGAAAATGAAGGCAAAAAATGTTTTTAAAAAGTGACAATGGTGCATTCAGATAGTCCAAGGAAATCAGTCAAAAAGATTTCATGTGATAAATATTGTTATATACAAGGTAATTTCCTAAAACTCAATGCATATTCATATACAAAAATAATAACTAAGAATGACTCAGATGGTAAAGAATCTGCTGACAATGCGGGAAACCCAGGTTCGATCCCTGGGTCGGGAAGATTCCCTGGGGAAGGGAATGGCAACCCGCTCCAGTACTCTCACCTGGAGAATCCCACGGACAGAGGAGCCACAGAGAGTCGGGCACGACTGAGCGACTAACACAGCAGTCAATGAGAATGAGACACCGAGCTGTCAGTGAGGGAGACTCTGAACGAACAGGCAGGGATTCAATGAGGCAAGAGGTGGGCTTAGAGGAGATCACAAAGTTGTTAGGGAGGAATAAGCGTCAGGAACAAACGATGGAAACGCCATGAGTTCACGGGACAGCGACACCACGCCTATCATAGGACACGGCACTGACTGGAACCCCGTGGTGTAGCTTACACGATTCATTAATGGACCCTGAACATGAGTTGGAGGCTACTGGAGTGACAGAAAAGTTCTATGTACGGACAGTAGGTTATATGGACTTACACAGTTATCAAAACTCATCAAACTGTACACCTAGGATCTGTGTGTGTGTGGTATGTAAGTTATCTCAGTTAGAAGGAACAAACCCAACAAGTGACAGCCGGCAGAGTCTCCAGCCTTGATTCCAGACACCTGCCATCACTCAGACGGCAAAGCTGGGCTTTGGCAGTCCGCTTCCCCACAGACCAGCTCTTTGAGAGGCTGAGCATGCCTCCTGGGCCTGTCCGCCTTGAAACCCCGATCTGTGTGCACCTGGGCACTGCGGGCATCCCAGCTCCACAGAGTGCCCCCAGCTCCCCCCACTCAGAGCAGCTCACAGCCTCGGCCTTCCTCAACCCCTAGGAACAACCACAGACCAGACACCGGTACTGCAATACATTCAGCCTAATCTGGAGAGTTTGTGACATTCACTTTTAAAATACAAATCAATGAGGGAAAACAGGCTGTCTTATAAACCACTGGCTGTTGATTAAAGTGTTTCTGTGCCTGAAGGACTCCCAGAGTCCTGAAGACAGCTGTATCCCCCTCATCAATGGTGTCTGGTCCCTCAGCACAGAGGGTGACGAGAGGCCCCAGGGGATGTTTATGGCCCAAGGGACCAGCCCTGGACCCCCGGGTGTGGGGCTGTGTGACGACGGCTCCCCAAGTCCTGCTCCATCCAGCCATCCTTCTCTTCCGCTACTTCAGGAAGGAGGACTAACGGGGGAGGGCTCAGGAGACTGAGGACCCCATGACACGCAGAGACCGCTGTCACCACTCCTCTGTCCCCAGGGACTTCTGAGGGCCTGTTGGCAAGAGCTGTCCCAAGAAGACACTTCCTGCCAGGAATCCCAGAGGTGTGTGGGCGGAGGGCTATGCCCCTCAGTCCGTGAACTCGAGGACCCAGGAAGGCAAGACCGGGGCCTGCCCGTCTAGTCACCAGCCTGCAGTGGTGAGAGGCAGTGTCTTGTGTGCAAGTGGCCACTTCAGCGGAAGTCATTTCTGTGTGAGCGTGGCAGTCATGTGAAGCCACAGAAACAGTTCTACATCTGAGTCCGCAATGCCACTGCGGACATCCTAGAAATTTATCCAGAAAAAGTCAGTTGGGAAAAGCAAACGACCCACTACTACAAGTCTGAGGGAGCAAACGCTGCTACTCTGGACAAGATGAACCCTGCCGTCATCTGGCGGGACAGCGGGTGCCCCAGGGCTCAAGGAGTGGAAGCACCCGGCGCGTCAGTTACCAGAAACCGCTCTTCCTTCTCCAGCCAGCGCTGGTCCTCCTCCATCTCCTGCTGCTGCCGGATCAGCCGCTCCTCCATCAGGTGCGTGGGCAGCGCCTGCCCGAGGCCGCGCAAGTCCAGCGCCGCCGAGTCCTGGGGGGGTGAGGAGGGTCACTCTCAGGTGGCCATGCATGGTACTCTTACTGCTTTTCTGTGTCTTTCCAAAAAAATTAAGCAGAACGGCAAGGGTGGTGGAAATAGGCTCTCTTATGCTCTGATTGTGGGAGTCACTTTTCCTCAGGCTTCAGGTTAACGTGGGTGACACAGCTTTTAAGAGGTATACAACTGTTCTCTTGCAGGGATCTATTTTAAAGAAGTAATTCAAGATGTGTGCAAAGAATGCATCATTAAATAGAGCAAAAAAAAGTGGAAACGATTTGGAAGGAAAACAATGGAGGAGGGTTAAATGTGACACATGCATGTTATGAAGTGTAAGGCATGTTTACTCCAAGGAAAAGAACATGAATAGCTGACAACTACAGACGTTCTTGGATTCAAAGAAGTGTTTTTTAATATTACAGGAGTGGTTCTTGGTTTCACCAGGAAAACTTAGTAAAAATTTACACGGGTGGCTGAGCTGGAGGCTCTATCTGTCCACTGGCCTCATGGAGGGCTCTGTTTTTCAAATGAATGGACTAATGATGGTAGCATCTCTTCATCTTTTAATTAAAAAGATTCACAGACCCAGAGAGCATCTGATCTTAGAATCAGGTCATCTAAACCGAGAAATCTTAGGATTCAGAATGAAAGGTGTCTTGGGTACAGCCTCATCAATTAACAAGGCAAAGCCCAAGGACATCCAATTTACCTCCATGCTGGGCTGCCACATGGATATCTCCTGTGGTCTGTGATTCCACGAATCTGTTTGGTCCAAGAGAGATGCCTGACCTGGGTAGATGCTGCCAGCCATGGCTGTGACTCCATGTGGGTAGCCAGAGACCTGTGGATGAGCGAAGCGGCCAGGTCACGCTCTGACACAGTGTGGCTTCTGCACAGTCCTGCTTCCAGGTGACAGGAAGTAACTAAGACTGCAGAGGACAGTGTGGCAGCAGAGAAACAGCTCCCCAAAGATGTCCAAGGCCTGATCCCTGGGACCTGTGAACACCTTACTCGGCAAAGGGATCGCACAGATGTGATTATAAGTCAGGACTCCTGGGATGGGGAGGTTGCTCTGGATTATCCCAGTGGACCCAAGGAGACCATAAGGTCCCTAAAATGCAAGTGGGAAGCAGAAGGGAACAGAAAAGGGGGTGTGACTACTGGAGAAGGGTGAGAGAGATACTGGGGTGTGGAAGATGGGAGAAGGGGGGTCGCGAGTCAGGAGTGCAGGTACCTCTAGAATCCAGTAAAGCAAGGAAATAGACTCTCAAACTGTGGCCTCCAGAAAGGTCATCTGTTGGCTTAGATGGCCAGTGCAAATGTACAGTAGGAAAGCACACACTCTGACACATTCTCTCCTTTGCAAACTTGTGACAATGCTGAGCGCAGACCATCCGTGGATGCAGAAGCAACAGGAGGCCAGAAACACAGCTCAGCTGTCGCTCTACAGGCCCCTTCCTGCCCAGCTCACCATGATGCCCCCAGCGAAGAAGAAACAAGACCCCCACAGGCCTGTCCTCTCGTGAACCAGGGCAGGTGGTGGGAGAGACGCAGCTGCACAGTCTGATAGTGATGGCGCGGTCAGAGAAAGAGCGTTTAGCTGGACGTGAAGAGAAATGGCAAAGCAGAAGGGAAGCAGGAGGCGTTTCTCTGTACAGTTCTCGTTCAGTCCAAAGGAGGAGAGAGAAAGGAATCTGAATTCGCTTCCCTAACTCATCAGGCTGCTTCTGGATGGCAGGACTGTCAGCTACTTTTTAACGAGATAAAGTGCAGTCGAGTCTGAATTTCCAAACATCAACACACCCTTCAGTGAAGATCTCTAGGCGCTGATTTATACCAAAATTCCATACTGATGACACAGAGTAAACTTTTAAATAACTTATATAGGCAGCTCTCACAGTTTATTTGAATATTTTAATCAAAAAATATTTTACTAAACATGACATGCTATTACCAGTACTGTGTTTCAGTCAGAAAGGATATATTACTGCCAGAGAACTTTATGAATTTTCACAACAAAGAGATCTCAAACCATCTAAGGCAGTTTTTCTATATAACTCCCAACCACGTGAAAGGAGCCTTTCAAGGCCTGCGGGAAATGCCCTATCGCTGTTCTTATCAAGGTGAAGAAACCTGGCGCTTGGGAGAGAATTGGTCATCTGTTTGATGACAAAGACGTATGTGTTAATTTATCAATATCAGTATGTATAATGTTACTTCCCCACTCTGAATGTGAAGAACAAAAGAACACATCTTACAAATGGAATCAAACATATACGTGTTAATTTATCAGTATCAATACATATAATGTACTTCCCCACTCTGAATGTGAAGATCAAAAGAACACATCCTGTGCCGGGAGTGGATGCATACCTGGTAGTGATTGGTCTGTACCATGTGCTGTGGGCTGGGATAAAATCCTTCACTGGACCTCGGACTGGGATAACCAGGTCTGCTGGGCTGTGGACAGATCAACAAAGCATCATATGAATAGTGTTTTGATTGTTTTGGTGAATCTGCCTTTTGTAAAAAAGAACACAAAAAAACAATTTTCTGTAAGAGCTTAGTTGGAAAGAATGATATAGGGTGTGAAGACATTTCATTACGGGTAACAGTCTTCTCAACAAATAATGCTGGACATCAGGATACCACATGTGAATATGAAGCCAGACCCTGTCCACACAACATACACAGAAATTCATTCTAATGGATTATATCTCTAAACCTAAGAGCTAAAACGATAAAAACTCTTCGAAGGCGGCTCAGGAGTAAATCTTTGTGACCCTAAAGTGAAAGTGAAAGTCGCTTAATCACGTCCAACTCTTTGTGACCCCATGGACTAAACAGTCCATGGGATTCTCTAGGCCAGAATACTGGAGGGAGTAGCCTTTCCCTTCTCCAAGGGATCTTCCCAACCCAGGGATCAAACCCAGGTCTCCTGTGTTGCAGGCGGATTCTTTACCAGCTGAGCCACAAGGGAAGCCCTGTGTGACCCTGGGTGAGGCAATGGACACCAAAAGCTAGTCAACAAATGAAAAAAAGATAAATTGAACTTGGTCAGAATTAAAAACTTTTGCATTATAAATAATGAGGCTAAGAAAGTGAAAAGACAACTCATGAATGGAATAAAGCTTGTGGGATCTTAGTTCTCTGACCAGGGATTGAACACGCCAGGTCCTAACCACTGGATTGCCAGGGAATTCCCACAGGGTAATTTTTTAGTCTTTTGAGCCACACAGTAACTGGACCACTTAGGTTCGACTGTGTAGGGGGACCTAGTCATGAACAAACACAAGGGAAGGGGTAAGTTCACACAATAAAATAAATTTTCATCAACAGAAAACAGGCACTGGTGTAGTCTGCTGACCCATGTTAAAGGCTAGAACAATCTCTGATTACAGAAAGGAGCCTTAAAATATACACTTTGAAAATGTCCTAAAGAAAAAAATGTGAGGCTATTTAAAAATTTAAGCTGGCTTCACCTTTATTCTGTAAAACAAGGAAGCCCAATTACCTCCACCTCTGCCCATGAACTTATTTGATAGCAGAGCTTTCAAAACTCAGTCACATGAAAATTATTAAAAATCACAGAGACTGAGACACAAAATCACGTTCAGATGGAAACAGTTCTTCACTTCCGCGCATTTTGGGGGACTGCTGTGTCATTCGTGCCCACTGCCAACCAGGCAGAGCTCCTCATGCCTCCTGTGGGCACACAATCCGGCAGGGACGCCAGCGCCCCCACTGCACAGACAAGGAGAGTGGGCCGGGGCCGCGCAGGGGGCTGCCCGGCCATCCGAGCCACTTGTGAGCAGCTGCACTTGATTTCCGGGCCTGAGACACGAACTCCGAGGCTCTCCAGTGCCAAACCATTCCACAGCTGTGGCTGAGAAAACAGGCAAACCTGTACACAGGCAGGAGGCCTGTGGAGGCGCAGGAGCTGGGGTTCACAGCTTTCTGGTGGGTACCCAGGGATTCTGTTGTTGCTAAATGAGGGGAGACAGAGAAATGTTCTGGTCTTGTCACTAACTGGCTCACAGTGATGCCTCAGAACAAAGCACGTGGCCCTCCTTCCCTGAGCCTCAGTTATCCCATTGGCGGAGGAAGCCAGACTACAGAACCCTTCACCTCTAAAGTTCTAAAGAACTTGGTCAATAATGTGTATTCACTCTAAATGTGTAACAATACTTTCTGTTACACAGCTTAAAATAATGACCAAGAAAAAAAATGGGTACAATATTTAATAGCACTTTGTGTTAAAACAGATTTCTGAACACTTTTCAAAAAGGGAATGAACTGTCAGAGTTCTTTTAATATATTTTTAGGTCATCAAATGTCAAATAGCAATTAGCCATTAACTGCAAAAGAGCCTTTTATGTATACCGTACAGAAAACGATTTGAAATGGATTATTCTCTGCAAGCGAGCTGGTGTGTGAAAACACCATCCTGTCCACGGCAAAAGGAGGACAAAGAATCCTGACCTGAAAGGAGCGATCAAGGGCCTCCCGGCCCCAGCACGGCTGTGCAGCGCGGAGGCCTGGCCACCGGCTGCAGGCCGGGAGCACAGAGGACAGGGCCGGGATGCTGCCAACTGACCTCAACAAGCGGATGCAACGCGCTGCCTGCTCCACAGACAACCCAGCCGCTGGCCACAGGCCAGAAAAGGGCAGAAAATGTGCTCCAGGTTCTCAGTAGAAGAAAACCAAACCCCAAGGGACAGGGTCAGGTGGAAGCAGACTCCTCTCAAAACAAAGCAAACTAGAAAGCGTTTATGGCTTAGCCCCCAGCTTCTGCAAAGAGAGAGCCTGACGATGGGGGCGGGCGGTCAGGGAGTGGGAGGTCACATCTAATCCAATCATCCGCGGCTTCACACAGCTGGCGGCCGCGGCACAGATTGGGGAACCGAGTGCGCAGGAGGCTGGTGGGCAGAGAAGCAAGTGAGAAACCACAGCTGCAGCGCCGACTCTGAGAACAACCTGCCGTGTGGGTTTCTCCACACAGAGCACGCAGCTGCCCACAGCAAACCCTCAAGAGGCAGCAGGAGGAATGCCAAGTTGGGGTGGGGGCCTCTGCTACCTTGGGCGGCGCTTCGTCGGACCCTCCGGAGTCCCAGGACGCGGTGACCTGCCTTCTGGACTCCATCCTCATGCGCTCTTCTTGCTGGACCTTCTCTTCCTCCAGGATTGTGCTGGGGAGACAACACAGGGTGTGAGGAGCTGCTGCCAGGAGCTGGAACACTCGGGACCCGCCCTGCCACCAGGAGCCCCAATGAGAAGGGGAGAGGGGATCAGGTTTCCAGCTTCCCAGAAGGACTCCAGAGAAGTTGGGATGCAAAGGGCAGGTCCGCTTACAGTCACGGCCCAGGTAAGGAAGGACAGCTGGCTGGGAAGGAAGAAGCTGAAAAACCAGAGCGGAGCCAGGACGGACGGTCTGGACACCCGGCTCCCTTCAGTGGGACCGTTTCCCTGAGCAAGCCCCACAGAGGCACCACATCAGTGCTGTAGGAGACACGCCCCAAACAGCCCGGATGACCTTCCTGCCAGCTTTCACTTTAACCAGGACTTCGTCTCATCAGGAAGAAAGAAATCTCTTCTGAAATTCCTGCAGCACCAGGTCTCGTGGCTGCTCACCCGCCAGGCAGCTCAGGGCTCAGGCCCCAGGCGCCAGGCCCCTCCCCCACCTGGCCGGTAGGGACCTCGGTCCGCTGGGCACAGACAGCAGCCCCCACCCGCCGCCCCGCAACTGCATACGGAGGCTGCTTCAGCCCCAGCCTCCCAGGGAGGCGTCCGTGAGAGAGTGAGGTCAACTGCCACAGAGTCTCCCCTTCTAATCTGAGAACCACTCGCCTGTTTTGTAGAAGACGCTCGGGCTGCCGGAGGCGAGGGCAGGCTGCTTCTCACGCAGCTACAGCAGGAGAAGATGTACAATCCATCTCACGACTGCCCTGAGTCAGCAAGCCCTCACTACACATGGGAGGCTTTTTTTTTTTTAAAGGGAAGGGAATGTTTTCCTCAATGACCACATCAGCACTTAGAGAAACGTGAAATTTAGTCAAAAAAGCCCATCCCCTCTTCAAAATATGATTTCGGTTTCCTTCCTACTCCACATAGACGACCGTGGCTGAGAAAACAACACAAAACTTTTAAACGACAGGGCAGGAAGGTGGCACCCCCGAGGCCGCTGGGCCTGAGAGCCAGCACCGTGGGGACCTGGCTCAGATACTATGATTCACGGGTCAAAATGCGCCGTGTATGCCTGCCTGAGAGGCTGTGGCCCCTGCTGCACTAAGCACTGCCCGCTCCCACACGACCAGTATGAGCACGGGCCCCGGGTCACACTGCTGCAGTGACGATGGGACGGTGGGCACTGAAGCCAGCACGGGCGGCCGAGGAAGACGGCGCGCCTCAGGCCCATGCCTCACAGGGGATACAGGCAGGCCAACGGGAGCAGGGGTCCACCGGCCTGAGAGAGGGGTCATCTCCGATCGCGAGCACCCTGCTCTCAATCACCTGACCCTCAAAATAAGTAACAGACTCCAAATCATAATTTCCAAAGTTTCTGTAGTTTTAAACAACTGAAAAGTCCCCAAAATAAAAACAAACAAAAAACAAAAGCAAACCAAACTGTCCTTATTTTTAACTTCCTCAAATTGTTAAAATACAGGCAAGCTGTGAGAAGGCCACGTGTGACCTATTCTTAAAGGCAATGGGAACTCTACTTCAAACAGCCCCCATGAAGGCACTTTAACTCACATGGCCTGTCTTCTGAACTGGGTCACCCTGACCTGAAGATGACTGCCCCCCACAAATACCTCCAAATGGATCACGGGAGGCCCTTGCCATTGGGAGACCCCTCGGGCCCCCCCAAGCCTTGCACCCACACTCATGGTCCCCCTCTTTTCTGACCCCCTTCTGAACCTCCTTCTCAACGCTTCATCACTGCTACACTGGACACGAACACAGGGGCAACCAAGCAGTGCGCTCCTTCAGCCTCATACCCAAGACAACATGTCAAAATGTTTCTGAGAAAAAGTAATTTGTTGCTTAGAGCAGCTCAGAATATAAATAACTCATAATTTGGTTTTACAAGGGGAGGACTCTTCCATAGATGGAGTAACAGTGCCCATGGAGACATTTCTGAGCTTTTCTCTTTACAGTCGCTGTGGAACCCAGAGCAAAAAAACTGGAATGCGCAGAGTGTCAAGAAGGTCAAATTTAAACATACTTTCCCAAACTACAAATATTTTTAGTAGCAATACATTCCATTTGAGAGCTTTTAGCTGCCTAATGTGAACTGGCAATGAGCCTGCATGCTTCTTCCTGGGACAGTGGTTTCTAAGTCTCAAACCCACCGAGAGATAAAGCAGTAGAAGATAGTAAGACTTCTCATTTAACAAACATTAGAGCATGTGGTTGGAGAAGGAAATGGCAACCCACTCCAGTGTTCTTGCCTGGAGAATCCCAGGGATGGGGGAGCCTGGTGGGCTGCCGTCTACGGGGTCACACAGAGTCGGACACGACTGAAGTGACTTAGCAGCAGTAGCAGTAGCAGAGCATGTGGTAATCATTCTTTGTTTTATCCATGAGCCCTATCTAGGAAAAGAATTGGGAAGAGGGGGAAAAAACTATTTAATGTGAGTTTTGTTTTTACTTTCCTCACTTTAGGAAAAAAAACAAGTCATCGGCTCAGAGTAAAAGGACGTGAACATGTGAAAGCACGCTCTGACTCCAGTGGCAGCAGCCCTGTGAACCTGGCCTCCCAGGCTCCGCAAGCTGCTGTGGAGAGGTGTCCCAGGATGTGACTTCACGTCTAAGGTATTTTCATGGAGAGCAAGAAAGAGGTCTGACAGCTTCTTCGTTTCCATCACGAAGCGGAGATACTAAAGCAAATCTCCAGCACAAGCTTTCAAGTGGATGGGGCCACTGGTCCTGAGGGGTGACCAGCTGCTCCCACTGTCCCAGCAGAAGGGACAAGGCTGGGAGAAGGGTAACCACAGGCAGCCGGGCCATCTCAACTTGTGTCCCTGTGCATAAAGAACAATGACACTGCCCGTCCCATTCACTGTCAGGACGGAGAAATAAAGGAGGGGAAGGAAACCAGTAGGACATTTCAGCAAATGCTGTCTAGTTCTTTACTTTTACATGCCTTGGGTTTTTTTAACCTATTTCATTTCTGCAGTGTTTTTCCTGATAGTGATTATACTGTTATTCTTTCCTTTGAAACCACATTTCTTCTATGCTTAAATAACTTAAAAAAGAAAAAAGATTGGACTCTGATCACCTAAACATAATGATTTTCTGATGACATCACAAAATTTGTTTTGGATAGAAAATCAGTCTGGATTCATAGCTAGTTAGGCTAATCTGGAAAACACCCAGAGAAAGAGCAGCAAGCAACTGGATGAAGAAAAAAAAAAAAGCCAAGAGGGAAATGGCTTGTTTTAGCAAGTTCATGGGAATACCAGTTTTGAAACATGATCTCTTATAATTACCCAACACTGCCTCACCACAAAGGAATGGAACTGACCTTTCAACAAGCACTCCCCCCCACCCCCGCTGGGGGATCTTTGCAGAAAACAAGTCTGGAGGCCTGAGACAAGGCTGGGATGGTGGGATGGTGTCTCTGCAGCTGCAGGAACCTCGTTGCGGCAGCACGGGGTTCTCCCCTCCTTCTCTGATAAACACACGCAGCAGACCCAGCATCTCGTTTCACGAACACAAAATCTGCATTTCTCTCTACTTACTATGTGTCTCAAACTTCAGGAAGTTAGGCGCTTCTGCTTGGCTACAGTGTCACACATCTCAAAATTATTCTTAAAAGTTATTTCTACTAAAATCTGACTTGAAAATGGTTTTGGGCCATTTTGGGCAAGTTGGAGAAGCTCCTATGTGACCCCTCCTCTTGCAGAGACTAGGACAGAAGAGACAACCTAGCCAACAACCAGGGCCTGAGACAGCACTGAGCATCAGGCTCCGGGGCGAGGGACCCTAGGAGGAAAGAATGGCAGTGGGCGAGGCCCCACTTTAATGGCCACTGGCCAAAAAGCTGGCTGCCATCCCGTTGGTTTGAAGAATGAGTTTGGGTCACCACAGCTGGTGGAATATGAGGGGGGAAATGCCAGGAAGAAGAGAGCCAGGGAGGAGGTACTTCAAATTCTGAGTATAAATTCTGCCCGAATCACTTGCTGACCCCTGTACCATGCGCATATAGGGCAGGCTCCAGGTGGCCCAGCTGAGACTGAACTCAGCTGAATTGAGACTGGAGCTCACAGAACGGAGAGAGCTTGCAATTGAGACCTGCCTAGTTAGCTTCCTGCTAAGTCAACCAACCAACCAGTCTTCAGAAGAATGACACTGAATCCAGAGTTGCCACAACTTATCAGCCACAAGTCCAGGGCATAATCTAAAACCACTTGACATACAAACACTAAAATGTAATCCAGTCTCAAGAGGAAAAGAAATCTAAAGGACGCTGACTCCAATGGTGACTCAGAAATTGGAATTAGCAAGCAAGGACTTCAAAGAGCTGTTATTTTCAAGGACATAGAGGAAAATTCGTTCATGGTTAATGAAAAGACAGGAAATGTCAACAGAGAAATAGAAACTATAAAAAAGAGTCAAATGAGAATTCCATAACGAAAACCAGAATATCTGAAATAAAATCTCCATGGGACCAGATGATCAGTGGGATGGAGATGAGAGGAGAGTCAGGGAGACTAAGAATAAATATATCAACAAAACTTATCTGGTCTGAGGGACTTAAGAGAAAAAAGACTGGGGGAAAAGAGAGAAGGAACAGAGTCTCTGGACTCTGTTGAAGGACATTATCAAAAAACTTAACATACACAGAACGAGAGTTTTAAAAGTAGAGAGAAAATGGAGCGGAAAAAAATAGCTGAAGAAATGACACATTTACAGACTCAAGACGTTCAGTGAAGCCCAAATACAGTGAATAAACCACACCCAAGCACATCCTAGTTATAAACTGCTGAAAACCAAAGATAAAGAACAGATTATGGAAGCAGCCAGAAAAAAATGACACATGACATAAGATGAAGAATAGTTTGAAAGGCCAGTGACTTCTCCATGGAAGATAGTGAAAGAAAGTTTTAAGGTGCTGAAAGGAAAAAAAAAAGGAAAAATGCCATCAGTTCAGAGTTCTGTATACAGTTGAAATGAAGCTCAATTCATTTTCAGATTAAAAAAAAAACAACACCCCCCCAAACTAATCAACAGGTCCACACCACAAGAAATGTTAAAGAAGCTCTTCGATAGATAATTCAAGAAAGGCCTTTAGGAAAGAACAAAGAGCACTGTTTGGGGTTAAATATAAGACTTCCCCCTTACTTTCCTTAAAGTGCTATCTAAAACACAAAGCGGAATCTTATAAGATTACTAACATAGATGAATATATATGACACCTAGAGCAGAAAGGGTTGAGGCGGTAATTTTAAGTGAAATACAAAGATTAAGTCTAAGTAGATAGCATCACCAACTCGACGGACAAGAGTCTGAGCAAGCTCCAGGAGATGGCGAAGGGCAGGGAGACCCAGCGTGCTGCAGCCCATGGGGTCGCAAAGAGTTGGACACGACTGAGCGACTGAGCAACAGGACGGTGAAAAGGTAAAGATGTACAGCTACTACTTACAGCAATCACTAAAGTATGACACAAACGGCATTTCTAAATTGCAAGTTTTGGGAGGTTAAACGAGAGGAAGAGGTGCAGAAGGTAAGCCCGTGTGGCTTCGCAGCACCAGCCCCCTTCACCGAGAACAGACTGGGTGCCCAAGGGGCTGCTGCGTCCTCCAGTCTAGTTGAGGTGCCCTGGGACCGGGGACCACACGGAGCAGCCAGTGCTGCTCCCATCGGTCCCGGAGCCCCCGCACCCACCTCACCTGCCCGCCCCCTTAACCTGCAGCCACCGGTCGTCCACTGTCCAGACGGGAGGGCAGATGTCCATGTCTGCTCCACTCTTTCTCCACGTTTTCAGGGATAACCCTGAAGACGACATTTGGGAAAAGGGAATTAGGAACAGAGAGAGGAGGAAATCTGTGCCAGAAACAGGGGTGAAGGGAGAAGTGATGCCAGCTGCCCGGCGAGTGTGAGGATTTCGCTGTGGGTGCCGGGGGTGGCCTTTGGATGGTAACTGGTAAACGTGTGGATTCCAGCTGCAGGGGGAGCTTCATCCAAAGTTCTCTTACAAACAAGACAAGGTGGGGAGGCCAACAGAGTGAGGACGAGTGCAGGGGCAGGGCAGCCAGCGACCCCCCCAGTGGGGACGGGGGCACCCCGGGATAGAGACCAGGATATTGGTCCTGGACTGGGGAGAAGAGGGCTGGGGTCTTGCACCCACCCTGCATTGGCTGCACGATCCGGGCAAGTCACAGGGTGTTTTGAGCCTTGAGTGAAAAGGGCAACAGTATCTCATCCTTGAGAACTACTGTGAGATCAGCAAGGTAAATGGTCTGTGAAGCCACGTAAGTACAAAGGGTCAACTTTTATGAAATTTAACTTTAAATCTCCCCAGAAATTTGTTTACTTCATGCAAAACCAAGCTGAGGAGCTGAAGGTAAAGCAGAGCCGCACCTGTAAAGGTCTGAACATCAGGGTGTGGAGTCCCCACAGGGAAGGAACAGGTATGATGTAATTTTTCATGGAAAACAATTTAAATTGTACATTAAGTTCCTATTAAATTTATATTTACTATTTATTTTTTATTACTGGGAAGGCTAAGGCCCCAAACATTTTACACTGTAAATACAGGAATAATTGAAAAACAGGCTACTCTTCTAGATAAGATCGAGACCAGCAAGATGGCAATGAGAAGGAAGATGCCAATATGATGACTAAGGGGGAATTCAGACACCACCTTTGAGAGGAATTTTGGGAGCAGATACAAAACCACCTGAAAAATACAGTGAAGAAGCACAAGTAATCTCATTAGTCAAACCTAGAATTTTTAATCTAGAGTTCCCATTTTAGGATAAATGAAGAATCAGAAAGGATTAAAAAAAAACACACACCTGTAGAAGACATCCATAGACATCTACAAAATGTCAAAAAGATGTGACTTGCGTTTTGGTATCTGTACAGTAATAGCTACCACTTTTAAACGTGAATAATTAGCTTTTTTAAAAACAGCAACTTATCATTTTCTGTGCCCAAGACTACCAGGTTCCCTGTGGATCTTCAGACGAAGCTTTGTTTTTACTCTTACTTACCAAGTATGTGTGCCCACCACAAGCATGAAAACTAAACGCATTTTATTTATTTAGTCCTGGAGTATAGGCAGGACTCGTGATTCCACTCTTCCAGGGAGTCTAAGGTCATGCGTGTGTGCTCAGTTGCTTCAGTCATGTCTGACTCTTTGTGACCCTATGGACTATAGCCCCCCAGGCTCCTCTGTCCATGGGGATTCTCTAGGCAAGAATACTGGAGTGGGTTGCCATGCCCTCCTCCAGGTCAAATAGATTTCTCGAAGGCCAGTTTTGTATGATAAAGTTAAGAAGCAAACACGACAATATAAAGTTATAACAACCAGCACACAACATCCAGGACTCCTCCCAGATCCAAGCTGCAGACAAGGCTATGTATTACGGACACAGGATGAGGACGCAGCAGGCAAGCACGGGCTCCGGCTAATGCACACTGGGTGGCCGGCCGCTATATGCCACAAGTGCCCCTGGAGAGACGCACCCTCACGGAAAACCGACAAACCTGCTCCCACGGACTCTGGGATTACAGAGGGCCACAGCGGCCAAATGTAGCACATGCAAGATGGAACAGCACAACAGTGATAACCCATGGAAACTATGCCACCCTTCAGAGTCCCTGAGTGGGGGCCCCTGTGCCTAAGCCAGAGATGCTGCCTTTGTTCTGGGGGACTTTCTCTGTCTGACACTCAAGCAAATATAAGAAAATCAGCTGCAGGAATTCCATGTAACAGTGTTTTTCTTTCTTCTTTTTCCTTTTAAACTAAACAGTGTTAAAAGTTTGTCCACCAGTCATAATCATAGCCAGGGAGCTGACTGACTTTAGCCGGGTCTCAGATCAAAGCACAGAGCGCAACAGCCTGTGCCCGGAGTCAGGTGGACTTGCCTTGAATCCCAGGTCATGACCCATGGTCGGTCAGCCACCTGGCCTGTTTCCATTTCCCCACTTGTAAAGTGATGATGACAACATCACCTACACCTCCAAGGATCATGAGGGTTCAGATGAAGTACTGTGTGAGAGTTCATGGCACTCAGTCCACGCTGGTTTTCAACGCTGTGATTTCTACGGGTGACTGCAGAGGATGGAGACCTGCTCCCGGTGAGCACAGTGTCGGTTTAGGGGCTTCCTGAAGCGCCCAGGGACTGGGGGGCCTTCCAGGCAGACACTTCTAGGTCAGTGTGCTTTAGGATCGAAAAGATCAGATAAGTTGTTTACATGCCACTTATGTTTGTTTGTTTAGCCTACCCTTCACACGTGAAAACGACACACTTAGAAACAAGGATCAATTCCCAAAGGTTTAAAAAAAACATGGATGGAGCAACAGGAGCTTTCATCACTGCCGGGGATGCTGCACGGGTGCATCCACTTAGAAAAACCGGCGTTGTCGGTACATAAAGCTACAGCCTGCACACACGCGGATGCACGAACATGCACCC
This sequence comes from Moschus berezovskii, assembly GCF_049115385.1. Classification (NCBI taxonomy): domain Eukaryota; kingdom Metazoa; phylum Chordata; class Mammalia; order Artiodactyla; family Moschidae; genus Moschus; species Moschus berezovskii. Next base: position 53,720,011 of record NC_142475.1, on the reverse strand, counting down.
ACCAGGCATTTGTGCACATGTGCTCCCCAAAGACACGTCTGGTATGTCCACACAGCAGCAGTCCTGATGCTGTCTGTGTCTCAGAGCCCCAAGGTGCGAAGTAGTAGAAGAGAGAAACCACGGTGGAGCCATAAACGGAGCACAAACAGCAGCGGGGATGAGGCACAGCCAGCTGGATAACCATCGACCTCAAACTAAGCCTTGTGCAAAAGTGAGTCATCAACAAGAGTACACACTGAATGGCAGCATTTACATAAAGCTTGAAAACAGGCAGAACCAACCTATGCAGAGCAGCTGCCCTTGGAGGGGGAGCGCTAATTGGAAAGAGGTCTCTAGCAGGTTTCTGGGGTGCAGGCAATGCTGTTTTCTTGTTCTGGTTACTGTGCCCAATTTATGAAAATTCAATGAGTTTACTTCTTGGGTCTGTAAGTTCGCATCTTTGCATGTCAACAAAATTTTTTTTAAATAACAAAAATTAAGGTACAAAATTTAAATGGATAACTTTATTTATTGCATTTATTTGTCTAAAAGGGATTTAAGAAGCTGCATGTTAAATGTTTTCCTGAGATAAAGCTGACAATCTCTTCCTATAAGGAAGCACAGCTATCTTAGTCACACAGAGCGCTGCCCAGCAACGCTAACATTGAACATAACCTCCAAAGGGGAAAATACACCCGTGGTTTATGTGGTCTCCTTGGCACAGTATCTGCCACACGATGAACTGAACCAGAAAGGGACTAAATGATTCCTTCAAAGAATATTCAGTGCACTCTTATAACTTGTCAGGAACACAGTACGAAATGCTAGGGCACACACTATGAGAAATTTCCTATGGAGGGATTTTTTACACTTGCCAACAGGCTGCTGAGAGATGGACCTCACTCTCCTCACTAAGGCACATCTATGAACAAGGACCCAGGACAGAAGGAGGACCGGCCTTTTGGTCAGAGCTGACCCATCCCAGTAGGACCCTCTACCAACAAGAGTCTCTGAGAGCCACTGTTCTTAATTTAGGACACAGTGAAAACAAGTGGTGGTCCTATCCCAGAGGAGAGGAGCCCATGAGAACCTGAGTCTGTCCGCAGTGTTTCTCTATGGCAGACAAGGAGAATGGGATTGGGGAACATTTTTAAGTGACCTGGGATAAGTATTACCCAAAATTTATTATTTTCTTTGAATCTTGCATATAATAAAACTTTCAGAAAAGTCACTAAAAGATTCTGTTTTCTTGTGATTCATTGTCACATATAGCTATTCAAGCAAGCTATTATGTTACAAAGTTATATTTTATTGGGTTTATTTGGTAGCCATATTCTACATGTTCCAAATACAAAGTTAAGCTTCATTTCTGACTAGTACAAAACAAACAGGATAAACTAATACTCAATGACCTGTGCTACCTGTTCACAAGAAAACATCTATAAACTGGGACCTGATGTTTTTATACATGCGTGTATGTGTATAAAATACTTGCACTTAGCCCTAAACCCTTACCCGGGACGCTCTGGGGAGCTACCCCACCCTCACGCCGCCATCCTCCAGCCATGTCAGCACTGTTGTGTGCTGAGCATGGGCTCGGCAGCTGTGTGGTCCTCACTGGGTCCTGGAGCCTGGCCTGGGGGTCGGGCGACACCAAGGTGAGTATGACGATCCCTGTCCTCAAGGAGCTTCAGTCTAGTAGGGGATGAGACGTACTAGACTGTGAGCTCCTCGAGGGCAGGAAAAGTGTCTGGTCCTCCTGCCCAGTGACCAGCACTGGCCCAGCCACGTGGTGCCCAGTGTTGGGGCAGCCGACTGGACCGGGCCACGGCCGCCTGGGGCTGTGCAGGGCGAGCATGGCCAGAAGCAGCCAGAGCTCCAGGCAGCCTGCGGGCAGAGCAGGGAGGAGGCTGAGGAGGACGCCAGGGCCCATCTCAGCAGGTGCGGGCGTGCGCCTTCCAGGCAAAGGTGCGGGTTAGCGTGGCCAAGATGTGAGAAAGGGCAGGAGGGCACTGGCCAAGACTCAAGAAACTGCTATTCTGGAAGCCTCTACCTGACAGGGGGAGGCAGGAACCCACTGAAAACTGTCCTGAGCAGGGAGCTAGGGTAAGACTGACGGGTGAGGTGTGCTGGGTTGGGGGAGCGGGTCTGCAGACATGGAGGTGAGGATTCCCTAGCTGGTCAGCTGGTGCGGGCAGGCAGGTGGGGAATTACTGACGGCTTCCCGATGCCAGTGGAGACAAAGGCCCCACCATGACCCACAGAAGGTGAGGGCAAGAACCAGGCAGGAGGAGCCGCAGCAGCTGTGCTCCAGGATACACGGTGTCCTGCAGCGGGGAGCCCAGGCCTGGGGCGGGCGAGAAAAGGCAGAACCGAAGCTAATGGCAGATGGAGCTGGAAGCAAAGCCACAGGGGGTTAAGACAATGAACCCAGAAGGGGCTGAGGGGATGAGGGGAGAAGTCCGTTGATACCGCGAGTGACGGAGAAGGATGCGCCGTGGAGCCTGGCATCAAAGTGGAGAGATTCAGGGACAGAAACTGTCAAACTCCAAGGAAAGGTCAACAAGGAACCAAAGACACGTAGGAGAAAACCATGAAATAAAGCATGTTTGAAAGTGAGCCCCAGCGGTGGCAGTGGATATAGCTGAACTGTATGGAGACTTTCAGACTGGAGAAAGCTGTTTCAAGAGACCTGAGGGGCCATCATGGAGAGACCCTGCAGCAGGACGGAGGTGGGCGGGTGGTGGGCGCTGCGGGAGTCACGGTGCAGCCAAGGACGTCGACCCCCTCCTCCTCCGCCGGACTTCAAGATCTGGGGTCAGGACTGTGCATGCTCCCTTTGGGCCCACAGAGCCTAGCTGAGAACGAGGAGACATAGCACAGCAGCTGCTGACCGGACGGCTCGCTGCACCCTCGCACCCACGCCCTGCTCACTCCTGGAGTCATTTTCTGTGTTGAGCTGCCTGTGCTGAGCCAGGCTAGACAGGGTTCAAGCCCTGGGGGTGAGGGCGGGCCACAGGAGCTGCCCAGGATTCTGCACCCCGACATTCAGTGATTTTTATGAAAAAAGACTGAAATACAGCAAATAAAGAAACTTGCCTAAGATCAGGGAGTAGCCCAAACAGTAGCCAGGTGATCTGGCACATTAAACCATGGTGCTAGCTGGCTGGGTTATGTACTATATTAAAGTGTCCTGCTGATTCAAGTATTAAGCCTCAATCTAGACTTAATTCAACAACTGCTTCCTGAGCACGGACGAGCTAACTGACCCCAAGCTCTGCCCGGGGGCTACAGGAATGCGTAAGCTGGAGGAAGGCCGCCGGTGCCCGGTCAGCTCTGCGCAGCCCCTCCGGACACTCAGCACACTGAGGAGACCCGTGTGCTCCCCCAAGGGACGGGGCTGCTGCAGGCTTGGGTCTAGCGGCACCTGGCACAGAGCAGGGGCCACAGAAGGCAGCCGAGCGGGCAAGGTGGGCGTCTGAGCTACGGTAACACAAGCTCTAAGAGGGCACCACACGGATGGGCCTGTCTCTTTTGGGGGCGGGTGGGATTAGAGAGGCGACGCCTGAGCTGGGCTATGAAGACTGAAGAGGGGCACCCCAGAGGCAAAAGGTGGGGGCGGATGGAAGGAAAGATAGTGCGGGGAGGTCCAGGTGGTCAGGGGCTGGGTGCGGCTAGAGCAGAAGGCGTAGTGCGTGCAGAGAGATGGAGAGCTGAGCAGGGACCAGGTCAGGAAGGACCCGGGAGCAGCGCCGAGCAGTCAAGCCAGGGAGATATGATCACCTTCTCAACTTTAGGAAGACTCTAAGACACGTGCTTCTTAAGACTAACGAGGTAATAAACACAAATCAGTAACGTAATCATGCTTGCCCAAGATGTACTGAGAAGAAGATCTGCCAGGGAGAGGTGGCCAAGGCCTGCCCCCACCCCTGCCCCGGCCTGGTCCCCCACCCCACTCCTACCTGAGCTGAGCTTTGAGCTCAGTGAAGCGGGGCCGCCGGCTGGGGTCATATGCCCAGCACTTGGTCATGAGGCTGTAGAGGGTGGGAGGGCAGTTGGGAGGCATGGGCAGTCTCTCCCCATTCTCAATGCGCCCGATCACGTCATTGTTCTTCACGCCTTGAAAGGGTTTCACGCCATGCATCAGGATTTCCCACATACACACACCTGTAGGGAGGGAGTAAAAACACAGCCGTGAACTTAGTAGGAGGGCAGTTCCCACGTTTCAGGAGTGACTTCAGAGCTGGCACATGGGCCAAATAAAGCAGCGTTCAGTTAGCTCTGCTATCAAACAGAAACAGGAACGCTAGTTTAGTAGGATGGGAATAATGAAACAGTATTATCAAGCAAAAAAACATTATTTGTCTAAGAGGTTTATCTCTTTAAAAAAATCTACACTAGAAAACACACCGCCCCCCAGCTACAGTGATATTTCACAGCATACCTCAGTGAACCAATTTTAAAGAGGCTGAATGCATTTTAGATTCCCCTCCACTTTAGTCCAGTCTGCTCACGATCACAGCAGCTGACCTGAGGCCTGACAGAGAAAACCCTGCAGCTCAAGTCTTAACGCGTTCAGGACTCAGATTCCTCTCAAGGCCCCATCACTTGGTGCGCTGGCCATCCAGATGTGCCCGAGAACATGCCCCTTGGAGCTTCTGCTGGTGCTGAACTCTCTAGATTCAACACCGCTCATCATCTCCATCACAGCTCTCTTCTTGCAGGTGCCTTTTTGAGTTCCTTGCCCTGCCTGCCGCCCTCGACCCTGGGAGCTCCCATCTGCCCCACCACCAGTGTGCCCAGTACACCTGGTGCCAGGGCAGGGGCAGAGGGGCTGTGACTATCCTTTGGCATCTTCAGCACCTAAGCTGGTGTGTGCCTCAGACAGGAAGGCACAACTTCATGTCAATGTGAATTAGATCTGACATTAGCCAAAAGCCAACAATTTCGAAGAGTTGTATGCCTCCCCCCAAAAACTGCCTTACTACTGTTTTTTTCCTCACCAGTAATTATGACAATATCACTAGTAATGACAACACCGGGGGTCATTTCTTGAGACTTCAATGTGTGTCTGGAACTCTTCCTTGAAATTTATATCATCCTTAATCCTCAAACCTTCAGTCAGTTCAGTTCAGTTGCTCAGTCATGTCCAACTCTTCGCGACCCCATGAATCACAGCACACCAGGCCTCCCTGTCCATCACCAACTCCCGGAGTTCACGCAAACTCATGTCCATCAAGTCAGTGATGCCATCCAGCCACCTCATTCTCTGTCGTCCCCTTCTCTTCCCACCCCCAATCCTTCCCAGCATCAGTGAGTCAACTCTTCGCATGAGGTGGCCAAAGTATTGGAGTTTCAGCTTTAGCATCAGTCCTTCCAATGAACACCCAGGATTAATCTCCTTTAGAATGGACTGGTTGGATCTCCTTGAAGTCCAAGGGACTCACAAGAGTCTTCTCCAACACCACAGTTCAAAAGCATCAATTCTTCGGCGATCAGCCTTCTTCACAGTCCAGCTCTCACATCCATACATGACCACTGGAAAAAACCATAGCCTAGACGGACCTTTGTTGGCAAAGTAATGTCTCTGCTTTTTAATATACTATCTAGGTTGGTCATAACTTTCCTTCCAAGGAGTAAGCGTCTTTTAATTTCGTGGCTGCAATCAGAATCCACAGTGATTTTGGAACCCAAAAAAATAAAGTCTGACACTGTTTCCACTGTTTCCCCATCTATTTCCCATGAAGTGATGGGACCAGATGCCATGATCTTTGTTTTCTGAATGTTGAACTTCAAGCCAACCTTTTCACTCTCCTCTTTCACTTTCATCAAGAGGCTTTTGAGTTCCTCTTCACTTTCTGCCATAAGGGTGGTGTCATCTGCATATCTGAGGTTATTGATATTTCTCCTGGAAATCTTGATTCCAGCTTGTGCTTCTTCCAGCCCAGTGTTCCTCATGATGTACTCTGCATGGAAGTTAAATAAGTAGGGTGAAAATATACAGCCTTGACGTACTCCTTTTCCTATTTGGAACCAGTCTGTTGTTCCATGTCCAGTTCTAACAGTTGCTTCCTGACCTGCATACAGGCTTCTCAAGAGGCAGGTCAGGCGGTCTGGTATTCCCATCTCTTTCAGATTTTTCCACAGTTTATTGTGATCCACAGTCATCTTGTTAAAAACTGCTGTTTATGAAATCTAAGATGCTATGGATTTTAAGATGCATTATTATTTTATATTATCAGGAAAGGAGGGAATATGCTGCCAACTAAATTATAATGGGATCCTTTGTTAGCTCTTAGAATTATTTTACTCTTACCAAAGAGCTCTTCTAAACTCATTCAGACAAGATAGTAGCACTGCTCTGAACAAAATACAGTCCACACAAGAGCACGCGAGCAACCACACAAGACACCCAGACGACACCAACGGTGAGATGCCGCTGGCCTGCCACAGACCCCAGTTCCAGAAACACGAAGGAAGAAACAGAGGCATCTCAGAGCCTGAAATGCGGAATTCCCTTAAGAGGTTAAACAACCTGCTCCAGGGGTCGCAACGCAGACAGTGAGATCTCAGGATCTGAAGCCAACTGGACTGCAGCCCCTTCTGCAATCGCAGGGCACCATTTCCTGTCTTACTGAATTTCTTCTTTCAACTAATATGGGTTAAGGCACTAAATGGTTGTTGAAAGTGAACAGCAAGGAAGCAGAAGAGAAAATGAGAACACATACTTGAGGAACATAAAGTTGTTTTTATTTACAGGAAAAAGAAGGTGCATAAACTTAACAGAGCATCTCCTGGGAAGCTGTTTGAAATCCAGCAGAGGAAATACACACACAGGACTACGCACAGGATCGACGTGTGAGTGCTGTGACTGACAGAGGAAGCACAGGGAGAGTGGAGAAAGGGGGCCTGTGCCGGGGTGGCACACCTGCTGCACATGTGGGAAGGGGACATGGCAGGTGGCCCTGAAGGTCAGAACCGGGTTCAGTCAGGTGACCCTGAAGTCAGAACCGGGCGTCAGGGTGAGGTGTCTGCAAAGTAGGGCGAGGTGAGTCATTTAAAAACACAGGTGGGAAGGGGTAAGAAGCGCTGCAGGATGAACGTCAGCCACACATACGCACGCCTGCGGGCTCTGCAGGGATGCAGAGGGCAAGAGGGGGACGGCAGGGACCACCGGAGCTGGCGGGGGGCACATCGGAGCAGCAGCGCTACAGGACGTGAAGGGACAAGCTTTCAAGCCTTGAGACACGCTGGGAAGAAGGGTAGACTCCAGAGAGAGGTGAAAGGCAGTCAGTCTCAGACACGCTGCATTTGGGGGCCATCACATAACCCGACGGGCAGGTCAACCGTTTACATCACTCACGTAAAAGTAACGGCACACAGAAGGCTGCAGAGAGGAGGGAAGGCAGCAAAGAGCTTACCCCCGTGAGGGAGGAAGAGGCCCATGTCAGATGGGTGAGGACGGCATGTGATGGGGGGAGTCGGGTAGGGGAGGGCAGACCAACTTCCGAGTCTGACCAGACAGCGCAAAGTTTATTCCGTAGAACATATGAACTGTAATTTTAACCACAGAGGTTCTCAAATACTCACCAAACATCCACACGTCACTAGCTGAGGTAAAACGTCGAAAATTGATTGACTCAGGAGCCATCCATTTAATAGGCAATTTTCCTTTGGAAGCTGGAAGATTAATTTTAGAAAGTAAAACCTCCCTGTTATCTGCTTAGGGACTTCACAATTAGAGCCAGCTGAGATTTCCACTATGGGGTCTTTGGGAGAACCGCTTTCCCCTTCCTTTCGATGCTGGTCACTTGGGTGACGTGGGGAGGCGGGGAGCAGGGCAGGGTGTGGCCATAAGCTTACAGCCAACAGACTTAACAGTCCACTCCTTAGCTCAAGTACTAAGAATATGAAAATTAATAATAACTTGAAGAACCAAGTCAATCTGACTCTGATTGGCAAAATTGAAGAAAAAAAATCGCATCAGCTAAATTTCAGCTCCAAAACTAAAGGATAGAAGTCTCTGGAGTCAGCAGATTGGAGCTCCGTAGGAAGGTCGGGGGGAACTGTGTTCACTGAGCCGGGGTGCCCACCCCTCTGCTGGGAGGTGGTGAGCTGTGTCTCCCAGGTAGAGGGTCAGGGGTTGGACATCTGAGTTGATCCCAGCTGTCAGCAACTAGAGACAAAGCTGCAATGCACAAACACCAGTTTTGCGTAAATGTGAGTTTTCGTTTCCCTGGGTAAGACGACTTGGTGTCTGTTTCTAGGTCATATGAGAGTGCATGTTTAGTCTTTTAAGAATCTGCAAAACTCTTCCAGAGTGGCTGTATCACTTTACGCTCCACATCCTCACAAACCATTCACAGGTAGCTCGCCTTGGCTTCCCCATGTCTGCCAGTGTTCCATGTTCCCACTACTGTGGCCATGGCCACCCGCCAGGTGTGCCCGACGCCTCTCCGTGGCTTGCTCTGCACTCCCCAGGGCGACGTGCCCTGCGCCAGGCGAGTAGCCTGCGCAGGCCTCTCTCACGGCTCCTGCCCCCTTTCCACCTGTGTTCCTTCCCTTCTCACCTGTGAGCTCCAAGCGTTCTCTCTATAGTCCAGGTAACAGTCTTTGTTGGGGATGAGGTTAGCAGATGTCTCCTCCCACTCTGTAACTGGCCCTTCCATAAATCTGCCCAGGTCTTTTGCAGAACAAAAGGTTCTAATTTCTGATGAGGAACAAATTATTACTTTTTCCCTTTTATGTATGTTTTTGGTGTCAAATCCAAGGACTCTTCACCTGGCCCTAGATTCAAAAGATTTGCCTCTATTTTTCTTCCTAAAAGTCTTACAGTCCTAGGTCTTGTAACTAAGTCTATGATGGGTCTGAGTTAATGGGGAGTGAGTGTAGGTTGTGGGCTGTTTCTTGCCCAGGGATGACCAACTGCTCTAGCACCTTCACCGAGAAGGCTGTCCTTGCTCCATGGACCTGACTACACACCTACGTCAAAGCTCAGCCAAGCACATTAAAATGTACTTTTTTTATGAGCTAAAAATCACTGAGCGTATTTCCTACTTGTCGCTCTGATTTCTTACCTTTGTAGTAAGTACTATCTTCCATATATCGGGATAATCCAAAGTCTCCTAATTTTACGCAATCATTTGAGGACACCAGAACGTTCCGAGCAGCAATGTCCCTGATAAGGAAGAATGTGGAACAATAAATATTAATACGAGGGGAAAACCCCCAAAATTGATCTATGTCATATAAAGACATATAGGAACTTTGAAAGACAACTTACATACAATACAAACAGGAACTTTATTATACACTGAAAAAGAGAGATGCTTTTACTGTTTACTTCAAATATATTCCTTTTGGCAGATATTTACTCACTTAATATGGTGATTAGTATCCTGAATGAAGGCAAAGAAAATTCTCAAATAATGAAAGCACTTACTACTTTTCATACAATCACACTGCCCACTACAATAACTGATGGACAGTACAGAGCCAGGGTGTGTAACCCTACTGTTACTAACAAATCTCATTAAATACAATTAAAATGATCTTCAGAACACTTGTAACACAAAATACTAGGCAAACGAATTGTAGGGGCTTTCACTTGTACTCAAATGAGAGACCCAGATTAAGAACAGAAATTCTGCAGAAGGCCAACAGATGTTACTCATGACGCTATGGTGTCCTAGAAAGTTCCATGACAATATGTTTTAGGTCCACAGTGCCGCATAGAGGCTGTCAACAGTATTTGTGGAAGGAACCAGTGATCTGCTTCAAACTCCATGTGAGGAAAACCCCTCAATTCCATGAGGTCCCATGCCATGGCACTACACAGCAGGACTTTCAGTGCCATCTGTGTAGGAGTCAAGAGGGGCAAAGGGTCTCAGGCCCCATGAGACCCTCTTTCCGCCCACCCCCTACTGAGAGGCAGTTCACCAGCTTCATGACCGGTCTCACCTGTGTACAAATCTTTTACTCTCCAGATACGCAAGGGCTGTACTAAGCTGATAGGCATACAGGATCAAAGACGCTAGATCCAAACTGTATTTCCTTACTTGGAGAAACGACCGCAGCTTTTTCAACAGTGACCAAAAGGAACAAGAAAAATAATTAGTGTCAGAGACTAAAAATCAACAGCAGAAGAGCTACATTCAACAACGATCTGGAAAGGTCCAAATGCATTTTTATGAGAATGCCTTCAATTCTATCCTAATAAAGAAAAAAAAAACAAGTATAATGAAAGAGACACATCATCTCAGAAATCATGTTTAATTATTCTTCATTTGGGATCCAATTGCAAAAATTAGAGTCCTCATGATTACAGACACATTTCTGAAAAAATACAGAAAGATGGTTCCAGGGAATGAATAAAGGTGTGGTATAAAATGCCACCAGATAATGAAAGCCAGAGAACAACAAAAAAAATTCTAGTTACAAAACAAGCCTCCTCCATAACCACGGTCAGCCCACTTCCCCAGACCACCCTGTGCCCCAGGCTGACCTGAGCACAAGGGGATGAAGACAAAGGGGAGGCAGGAAGTGCCCCCTCTGCCACCAGGGAGTCCTGGGTGAAGAGGGCACAATGGTCATGTGCTTACGGGTGTTCGTGCACCAGGTTTACGGGTCCATACTATGACCATCAGGACTAATTCAGCTAAATGCTAATATAGCAAAGACGGCAGATGAACGCCAATCCTACACAGTCTCCCTGCACATAAAGGAGACATGTTACTAACAATCTAAGCCAGAAGAATTAGCAAATTCTCCAAAAACAAAAGCAGAAAAATAATGTGAAAAAAACAATTTATGTAAACACTCCATTTTATTTGGAAAGGTGTGGGAGAGGAAGAAGAGAAATCCTAAAGGCCTTAAGATATTTCCTTCACCAGAAAGCTTTGTCAGGACTGGAAGTGGCAGGTGACCAAGTGGTTATTTTCTCCCCGCTCTTGCTGTTGCCTAAAGAACATGCCCAGTGATTTGAGAGTGAAAGAAGCAATGTTAGAGAGGTTTGGATAAATGAATGCTGAATTTAGGTAAATTGTTTCACCTTTGGGGGACTTCACTTTGCAGCGTCTTTTAGACCGTCTAATGTTAGTCACAGTTTCTTCTAGAGCCTCACAGAGCTGTCATCAGAGCTGGGGAGGTGATTAGGGGGGCCACCAGCAGCACCCTGTCCCCAGAAGGCAGGGCTGACATCATCATGAGAGGACGAAGAGCCCAGGCCATCTCGGATTCCTGGAAACTAAAACCCCAATTCTCACTAAAAGCAAAACTGCCTGATGTCCTTCCAGAAAGAAGTAATATGCACAATGTGTTAGACGGGTAAACTACTAGATTTCAGCACCAACGTCACGTGCAGACATCTGGAAGGTTTACCCCACGCAGGGCCCATGGAGACGCCTGGAGACGGACAGAGGGCGGGGCCCAAGTGGCCCGCCCTCCTATGACTCAGTGGCCTGGGTGGGGACCCGCGTCCAGGTGGTGGTGACACACCAACTAAAGAGCTTCTGCATTCTGGAGTCAAATAAGGACAACCGCCCACACTCTGCTAAGTTTTAAGAAGAAACTGTGACTCACATTAGTTGGTCTGAAAGACACGGAAAGTGAATTCCCCCAAAGATGAAGCAGTAGTTCTGCTTTACCTAAATTCAGCACTCATTTACCCAAACTCCACTAACACTGTTTTTTTCAGACTCAAATCAGTGGGTGTGTTCTTCAGTCAACAGCAAGAGAGAGGGAATAAACAGAACCACTCGGTCACCTGCCGCTTCCTGTCCTGACAAAGCTTTGGGGTGGGAAGACCCTGCTGCCTGCACTGAGCTAGGGGACTACTTGGGAATTTAAAGAGGACACTATACTACTATAGTATGCATATGCACACATATACACACTCTCCTACATACACTACAAGAATGTACGTGACACACTCCCCTGCGGGTGCAGGTGTGGCGGGTACCTCTCCAAGTGTGCACTATGCATATGCACACATATACACACTCTCATATACTATGAGAGTGTACGTCACACACTCTCCTGCGGGTGCAGGCGCAGCAGATGGGGGCGGGTACCTCTCCGAGTGTGCACAGCTCCATGATGATCCAGACCGGGTTCTCTGTGATGACTCCAATCAGCTTCACAATGTGAGGGTGGTCAAACTGACGCATCGTTACTGGGGAGAAACAGGTGTCCACCGTCATTCTTTTGAAGATCTTTTGGTTTCCTGAAGACGAGTTCAGTTAAGACTCCGGGCTAACGGGAGTTCCCTGGCAGTCCAGTGGTTAGGACTCAGTGCTTTTCACTGGCTGAGAAAACCTCCTCTTCTTTTCCAGGGACAAATCTGACCTGAGGCTAACTTTCCAGGTTTTCCTCTGGAAAGCTGACCAAGCTGGAATGTGTGATTCATTCTCTAAGAAATACCCTTCATGATAAAACTACCTGATTGGTAAATTGCTGGTGGGGCAGCAGACACTTTCCTGAGTGTGAGTGCTGCTGGGCGTCCCCTGCAGGGCCCCAGAGTCCATGCTGGTGGCTTTGAGAGGATTTCTCCTTGACCCGAGAGGCTCTGGCATCCACCACTGTGGCTGCATCACCTTCCAGCACTAACAGGGCTAAGTAAGCAGTTCCTGGACCACTGTGAGGACTTCCCTGGGGAGAAATGCCAACATGTGGCTTCTAGTCCTGAACTCCTCTCAGAAAGTCTGACACCAGATGTGGCCATCACGTGAGTGTGACTGCTTTGCTGAGCCTAAGAGGATCAAGAGGGCCCTGCACATGTACACACAGACCTAGATGTGGGAGCTGTTTGTAAGCATGTACACATTTCTAACATCAGGTTAAGGAAGTCACCTGCACAGTACGCTAGGATGACTGAGATGCAGGACAGTGTTCCTGGAACTATAGAACCTCAAACCTGGAAGCAACTTTACAGGCAACCGAGCACAGCGGTCCACACAAAGCACCTGGATTTCACAGACTACTGAAATGAAAATAATTTTTTTTTTTAATTTGGGGGACCAATTCAGGGTTGATTTTTATGCTGCCAAGCAAGGACACAAGCAACACAGCAGGAGAAAATGTCTCGTCATACCCACTCTAGTAGGGAGCCCAGTGTGGACTGCAGCTCAGTGCCGGGTCTGTCTGGGGAGGACAGGCCTCTCTGCTTTCACTCTGGACACCACACAGCTGACCCTCCATATCCACAGGGGACGGGTCCCAGGACTCCCGGGGCGGGGGGACCAAAATCTGTGGACGCTCAAGAGCTTCTAAAAACAGCGGAGTATTTGCATGTAGCCTGTGCACAGCCTCCACATACTTTGATTGTCTCCTGTAACACCTAATACAACATAAACGCCATGTATACAGATGCCAGAGCATAGCAAAGTCAAGTTTTGCTTTTTGGGAGTTTCTGGGATTCTTCTCAATATTTTCAACCCACAGCTGGTTGAATCTGTGGCTGTAGAACTTGGAGCTATGGAGGACTGCATATCCTACCACCGCACCCAAGGACCACACTCGCTCTTCCTGCAGACTGACCATCCCCTCACTTAAGAGAGCTCAGACCTGTAAGGTATTCTCCCCTCAGTTTCCCCACGCACTCCAAAAATAGGACCTGTTAGTTCAAAACAAACAAAAATCACCACACACATCAACACCTGGCACAAAATCCAAAATGTACCACTGAAAGTCATCTTGTCAGTACAGTTCATCACTTCAGTCTAGTGTGATGGCTTGGGGTAGACATTCAGGAACCCAGTGTATTTACTCTTATTTTCAACTGACTTACCCTTAACATATAGTTAATGAGCTTTTATATTTCCTCTGGAGTAATTATTAAAAACACCGCACACTGCAGGGCCAAGAGGAGACTCTTGCGGCCACTAGGAAACTCTATCCGCGCTGGACTGAAGCCCGCCAGGGGCAGCAGTCTGACTCATTCACCCAGGGCCAGGAGCGTTGGCCAGGGTGGCTACTGGCTTCCACAGGCCAGAGTCACTGCAACACAGTCTTGCTCGCCCCTTTTGAGTTGTCTGTGGCTCTTCCACACTCTGACGGCAGAGCTGAGCAGCCGTGACAGGGACCACCTGTCCTGCAGAGCCCAGGATATTTATTACGTGGTCCTTTATAGAAATAGCTGAATGACCCCTGATCTAGGCCACACTGCCACTGTTACATATAGAGCCTGTCAAAGCCCTACAGGGTTCTGGGTATACTGCCTGTAGCATGTTTCTCTGAAATAACAGCCTTTCAAACAGAAAACAAGGTTAGTTTGACCTGACTACTTACAAAATGCTAAAATTGATTTTTGTAATGATGATTCCAAAGTCTTACAAAAATCACAAGATAATACCTACTTGCAAAAATTTTAGAGAAAGGTAAGCAATTTTTTAAAATGTACATTTTTGAAAATATATAATGCATTTTACCACCAAAGGAAAAGCACATAGGCTGTCAGGTAATGATGGCTGATATACAGTCTATATTTTCTCAGCCTTGGCACCCTGAAGAAGCACACTACTTGAGATGGAAGTCATCGCCAGGCCCTGTCTTGTACTACAGTCAAAGATCAAAGAACAGGATCAGGACTTGCTCTGACTTAACTTATGAGGTGACCATCTGGTTTACTCCAAGACTTATCACTTATTGGACTGCTGGGTGGTAAATATTTATTGAAATTCCATGTACATGTGATGAAAGACACAAAGATTCATTCATGCGACCAATGGCTACAAGTACCTTCTGTGAGTTAAGCCCTGTGCTGGCTCTGGGTCTGAGCCGTGAGCAAAACAGACACGGTCCCTGTCCCCACTGGGACTTACAGTCTAGAGGGAGAGAGAGGCACCCTGTATTTAATATGGACACTTGGGAAGGGAAAGAGCGGGCTCCTGTGACAAAGCCTCTGAACAAGAGACCCTTTAACTCTGATGGTCAGGAGGAACAGGCCCAGTGGAAGCAGGATGAAGGACCCAGCCTGCGGCAGGCGGGAAGGACCCCGATATGTGCACACAGGCAGGACCAGGGCCCGCTCTCCGCGGGTCTGTCCTCAGGAGAGAACCCACCACACACGACTTTCTACGGCAGCCCCTCAGGGTGGTCTGGGCCCTGCTCCCCACTCATCCTCGGGTTCCATCCTGCAGGTACTCTGTCTGTCCTGCTCACCACCCAACCCCAGGGCCTGCGGGCATCACTGCGTCCACCCAGGCCCAGTGTGGAGATGGTCACGGTACAAAGTGCCAGCAGATGAAGGGGCAGTAAGTCAGTCTGCCTTCACACCCCAAATGTGACAGACGCCCTGGAGAACTCTGTACCCATGAGCCTCGACAAATACAGATATGAACTGCATGGCAAGAGAATAAATGCAGCTGCCTCATAAAAGTCAAAACATTGTTTTTCTTACTTCTTCAGAGACCATTTTGATTTCACAGACAGAAAGTCAAAATGGAGTCCCACAGAAATATCTATAAACTTACAGGCTTCTTGAAGGAATTTCTCTCTCACACTGTCCGAAGTACAGTTTTTACATGTTTTAATTGCAACCGCCAAAGCTGGATTCTCCTGTGAGGGGGACACACGGAACAAGAGGTCTCTGTGTTAATCACTGGGCACGTTCAGGAAAGGCGGCTTATTCTGCAACTCTGTGGCTTCTGGATCAGAGAGTCAGAACTATAAAATCTTAACAGTGGGAGGAACACTTCAAATCCTCTGTAGAAAATCCCCTGAAAGCAGACATGCAAGTAAAACGCTGCAGGTGATTCGTGTCCCACAAACCCACCCCCACTCATGGTGCCTCCGAGACTCCCGCAGGGGCTCAGGCTACACCGGGAACAAGGGCCGGCAACCCTGTGCACTGCCGCTGATGTCCCAGTGGAGGATATGGACAGACACCGTGAACGAGATACTGAGATGTTGCAGAGCAGGTTAGAAGGTAAGCTCCTGGAGAGAGAGCGGAGAGGGGACGAGAGCAAAGACCTGCAGCAGGAGTGGGGGCGGCCCTGTGGCTTCTACCCTGAGTGAGAGCCCCCCATCCCGGGGCAGGGTCTGGGCAGAGGAGGGCCCTGCTGACCTTGGCCAGGAAGGAACGCTCCAGGGAGGTGAGAGAGGTGCAGATGTGGAGGGCTGGGGGGTGACGGGGGAGAGGATGCCAGGCTGGGCGGGAGAGGGCAGGCTGGGGTCTCTGAAGCTGACCAGAAGCCTAGCTCTGAACGTGACGGGCTTGAGATGTCGGTGGGACAGTGAGTCACACTGGGAAGTGGGCGTCACCGCTGGGTGGGGTGGGGAAGGGTCCTGGAGGCAGCTGCAGTTCAGACAGTGTTGGAAGCAGGGGCTAGACAAACCCCACAGGGAGACAAAGGTATGAAGATGGCACCCTCCAGCCCCTCCACACCTCAGGGAGAGGGGCAACACACCAAGGTGGGGGGGGGTGGCGAGAAACCAAGAAAACATGTCACCCTGGGAGCCAAAGAAGCTGAACTTCCTCATCCAAGTTCAAAAGAAAAGCAAGAAATAAGAGGCCACTTAAAGCAAATCAATTTAAAAAACACCAGGGAAGATTTTAACTGGAAATATATGTGCTTATCCTATCCTTGGCTTTGGATGGTCCCTTCCAGAACCATCTATTTCTCTTATTTCAGGTGCCCCGTTCACCAAAGGAAAAAAAAAAAACAACTCACTAGAACAGCACCTGATTCATAGTATATGTTCAATAAATACTTGTGGAATTAACAAACGCTTTTAATATTGTTCTTTTAAATGGAAAGGCTCACTTCCAAGTCATGGCCAGGGTGTGTCTTTTTTTTGCGTATCTTAAAAGTATCCTCAATTGCATTAATTTGTTTTAGATTTCATGCTAATTGTACCCTGTGATTCTAGGACACGCTCTCTAGCAAGAGTGACATAAATAGCCACAAAACTGTAACACAGACTCGGGGGACTGCAGTCCCTCTCCAACCCTGTGGGAAGTGTGCCCATGTGGCAGGACCACTCAGGAGGGAGCGGTCGCCAGGCCTCTGGAGGAGAGCAGCCGGCTGGCACAGAGGTCTGTCTGCTGAATGCCTGAGATTGGGGCCTTCTGAGAGTCTCCAGTGACATACCACACTGCTCTGAATTCGAGACGGCAAACTTCTAGGACCAGCACCATGACTTCTACCTCTGTGTGAACCTAAGGCTGACTGATATATTTTAGAAATGACACAAAATGCCCATTTTCACAAGAGAACTGAATAACAACAGAAACTTTCGTAAGACCACAAATCAGTCAATCCTGTCAATTCACACTCAAATATTGAACATGGTGCTTTCTTCAGACAGTAAATAATGCAGAAGAAGCACTGCTCTCTAAAGATGGATGCTAAGCCTGAGATTTCGGGGCAGCACATGGGCAAAGGGCTATCGAACTGTTACTGATGACAGAGGCCGAATGAAAGACTGGAACAGACCCAGCTCTCAGGAGCTAGTTTTGCCACTTTGGGTTTCTGAACACAGCAAGTGAATTGACGTATATGGTAAGCCTTGCAGAGGACAACGGCAAATACCCTGAAGAAGCAGGGCCTCGTGAGGACAGACAGGAGCAGGCCACACGGGGGGCAGCGCAGGCACGGTGGGGGGCCGCCCGACAGGACCTACCGGGCTCGTGTAGGTGCCCTGGTGCACATCTCCAAACTGGCCCTCTCCGATGCACCGGCCGAGTTCTATTCTTTCTCTCTGAATCTCATAGTCCCTGGCTGCAAAACACGATCCACACACCAGAAGACACTTCAGTGCAACATCCCCAGTGCAGAAAACATGGGACATGTTTCATTTCATCATCATCGATGAGTAAGAATTTCATCGGTGGCACATCATTCTACGAAAATGCTTTCAACAGAGTGGAATTCTCTTAAACGAGTATTTTAGAAGGAAATTATGTAAGTGTTACGGCACTGCTTAAATTATCAAAATGATGAGTTTTATACAAGGTAGGTTTTTTATATTTTTGAATGCCTGCTTCAGTTGATTAATTCGATAGTCTGCTAAATAATTGCTCCAAGTTTATATATGTTTAATTAATACATACTATTAGTTCAGGTATTAATATATGAAGTCTAAGAAATGGTTATTTAAAGCAATTATTTCACAAGTAACTAAAGTCTGTAGACACGGAGGGGAAAAATTGTGGCATGAGTAATTTTGTGTTTTAAAAGTTTAAGAGTGTTCCACTTCATTATAATCCTATCTATATTATTCACGGAGCTAAACGAGTTTAAAGAGGTAGCTTCCAGGACCAACTATAAGTCAGAAGATTTGGGAACAAGGTTGAATGTATCACATAATAGATTACGAGTATTTCATAATTCTGAGAGCATCAGCCTCAAATTAATATATTCAATTGTCATGATTTATACAAACCCAATTATTTGGAGGCACATGGAAAGAAACTACCCACTGGGAACATAGGAGATGATTCTAATCCAATGACCTGCTTGGTACTTTGATTTCTTCTAATTTGTCAAATTAGAAATCACATGGAAAATTCAACCCAAATTTTAGATGGTCATTTTCCTCTTTAAAATCACTTTAGCTGGTAGTTCCATTGATTTAACAGCATGAGTAAACCAATGAAAAAGTTTAAAAATAAAAGTTAACTGGAAACTGAGACACCCCGTATCATTCCATGGGTTGCAATTGCAAGCAAATGCAGTTATTTTAAAGGAATCCTGTTACCTTCATCTATTCCATAGCTTTCTGTATCGCAATTAAGAGAGAAAAAAAGTGAAGACCTTGCTTAGAAATAACTAACAGCAATCAGGTTAACAACAACAAACTCGGAGAGTACATTTCAATATTTACTTTGTCAAATACTTTGACTGCGAACATGAGTCACAAAAGAGGACCAAACACAAGTGAGAACACACCACCCTCAAGCTAATGCAACGCACTCTACACTTTGTGCTGCCAGCCCAGAACTCCTTACATGAGAACCCATTTTCCTGGGCTTTATATAAAAGCTAGCATGTTGGACATTTACTGCTCAACTATGAATAATATACGAACAAAAATCTGTATAGTCTGCAAGAATGTACAAAAGACTAAGCGGCTAACCAAACCTTGAAACCAAAATTTAAACATTTCTCCAAACTGCTACCACGCATCAGAGTAAACCCATTTAAGTATCAACTCTTGCCTCTGTTCCAATCTCCAACCCAGGAGCCCTTAGAAGGAAGTTCAGTCCCCCACCCCCACCTTTGCCCCCGCAGAATAACCCACGGGGTTGAGCTGGACTGGGCTATTTCTCTTTATTTTGGTAAATCTCCTTAACATGTGAAGGAAATCTATTGAGAACAACTTTTGAAATAATTTATACAACAGGGTAAAGCACCTGAAACATTTCACAAACACAGAGAGCTTTACCAAAACCAGGATATTAGATGTTGAATTATTAAGTCCCAAAGGCTTAAGGTGGACTCCTAATCAGGCCTCTTTAAGAGGTAGGGTTAACTTTTTTTTTTTAATTGAGACACGCCTTTAAAATTTTCCAGAACTGGGACTATATATACCCCACCTGGACAGCTGGGGCTCCCAGGCTCTCCTCACCAGCACGCCGCACGGCAGAGAAGCAGAGGGTGACACTGCCGGGCTGCTGGGGGGCAGAGGGCAGCGAGGAGTCCTGCTCTCCCCACACCTCCCACCCTGAGCTAGAAGGACTGGAAGCTCTTTGTAATTGCTTAGTCAAGGGCAATAAGAAATGAAACCTCAGAGGGGAAATGTGACTCATTAAAAGGTGTGCATTCAACAAATTGTATGTGTGTGTGTGTGTGTTTAAATACTAATTTCCTACAAACAGGAAATGCTTTAATCATTAAAGGTTATATATTATCACAGAGCAAGAACACAAGATTAAAAAATCCCCATAAGCAAACTGACTTACAATAGATATTTGACTTTCAGGCTTCTGACCTGGCAGTGGGCACGGAAGGCTGCAGAGAGTATTTCTACTATGAACTCAATAAGGTATTAAAAGGACAATAAACATCTAAAACATTTAAACACGAGGTATTTAAAACTCTGTCAAATCTGAACAGGAGCAAAACCAGAAAATACTCACTGGAGGGCATGGTATAAGTGTCCTCTTCATCTATGATCTCAGCATAATCGTCCGTTTCTGTAGGAGAGGAAATACGTATGTTGGAAGAGGTTAAATCTCCAACCCCCTGGCCTTGAACTAATTTGAAAAGGCAAAATGATGTGCCTGCATCCCCTGCTATGCTGACATATTCTTAAAACACTATTACTCAATTTTTGCTCACACATGAGTCATTTATGGAAATAAAGGTGACATCATGGTCTACCACGTCATAATACACAGACTTGTTCCTCGGAGAGCACACAGACTGACACAGAAAACCCTTGTGGAAAACAGAAGACAGGAAACGACTGTGTGCATGACTCCAATGCACCAAGCGGTTGGGGCTGACCGTGAAGCCCCGCTCACTACACCGAGCTCACTCTAAAGCCGCACTGCCGTCTACTGGGGCTTCTCCAAGCACAGCTCAGACTTCATTCGCAGTCAGACCTCACGGCATATTCTGCATGTTCTTCGGAAAACAGAATGGCACACAGACGTGTGAGATAACTTACTTTATCTGTTCAGGGTGAAAGCAACCCAGGAATTGCTCTTGTAACTTTTCACTCAGATATTTGAACAGTGTATATTCATGTCAAAAGGGTAAAAGATGTGTCAAAAATAATAAAATCAGAATAGCATAGAAATCGAATTCTTCTCTGGTGTAACGTCAAGGAGTTCCAATGCTTCCACTAATTCCTTTCAGTAGTGCAGGAACTTAACGACCCACCTCCACATTAATGGGGGGAAAACTCCTTTGGAGGAAAACACGCACTCACTTGGATAATAATTATACTGAAAAATCACTCAGGTCTCCGCTGTTTTTCTCGTACTGGAGGGAGGAAACCTTGAGCAGCTCTGTGCACAGGGCTTACGCTGCTGGGCCCCAGGAAAGGCTCTAAGCTCTAAACAGTTAGAAGCTCTCTCCTCTGTGCTGCCATCACTACTTCACTCAGAGATTAAAATTACAGAAACCAAAGACAAGAGAGACTATACACTGTTTATAGTCTCCAGGAAGTCAACTGTTCTGCATACTGCCATGCTAACAACTGAGATCACATGTAAAAGTAGTTCAAAGAGTTCATTTCTTAATTTGTCATCATCATTAAAAGTAATTCAAGTAACAACAAATTCAACTGGCAGAACATGAAGTCCATAAACAGGTATTCCTTTAGGCATTTAGAAAATGTGCTCTATTCCTAAGCCCTGTATGACAGGTGGGTAATTTAGTTATTCTTACGTGTTTATAAATATTACTACTTTCAGGATTAAAGAAAAAATTATTTGATCCATCCCACACCTTACATTCCTACATTCCTCTCTCCTACCCTGTTCTCACGACATCCTGTTCTCAATGGATACCAGGAGTATCCTTGCTTTTGTGTAAGGTGGCTGAGCGGAAACTGCGAAATGAAATTTGGGGACAGAGTGTGCCACCAAGGCTGGAGTGAGGAAGAGGACTAGGTGGGGCCGGAACGAGGACGCTTAGCCGTCCACACTGTCTGCGGTGTGGCGACTCAATCTCCTGCACCCACAGATCCACCCCCACGGGCCTCTTTCACACACACCACACACACCCATAGAGGCAAAACACATTAGCTGACCCCGAGGAGGCCGGATTCTGCCATAAAACTGCCCAGAACTCTTGCCGTGCCTCCCTGCCCCAGCTGCCCTGTTACCAGAGCTGCCCTGGAGTAATCATCAGCCCCTGCCCTGGGCTCTCGGCTCCACTAAGAAGATGTCAGGGGCCCAGGACTCAGCAGGCTTCCCAGGGCTGCCGGGGTCACTGTCTCCCTGTCCTTCCGTCTCCCTAAGTAACAACGTCTGCTGCCTGGGTGCCACCTGCTCAGGGACCCCTCCTGGCCCCCAGCCACTCTCGATCATGCTGCCCGACATGCTTTGCTCAGGGCCCGTCACTACCAGCTCTCTGATGGTCCTCTGAAAACTGTATGCCTCGTCAGGAGCAGAGCCCCCGGGGCAGCAGGTCCTACTGCATCTCATCTACTGTCGTGTCCTCAGCCTGCAAACCGGAGCCAGCACTGGGGAGGCACCCAGTGAGCACTCACTGAACAGAAAGCAGGCGTGCACTCCAGTCACGTTGGGGGGAGCCTCGACCCTGAGGCGGGGGAGCCAGGCCAGGGAGAGCTGCACACGGGTGCCCACAGCCCGCTGTCTGCTTCAGCAGCACCCTCACGTGTCTGATGAGAACACGTCCACCTGTGGGGGTTGTCATGAGGATTACAGAGATGCACGTCAAGCTGCGGTGGGCCCTGCAGACGACAGGTGACTGAGGGCTGCGATCTCCTTGGTGCCCTCTGCTTCTGAGGCCTCCCTGGCAGGAGCCCTGCGGGTGGGGCTGCAGCGGCTCCCAGGACTGCCTCTTTTTATAAAACCCTTAGCAGAGAGACAACCTCTGAACTGCTCTCAGGGAGAAAGAAGATGGCTCATACATCAGCCTGGCACACAAAACTGATTTGGGAAAAAACAAGCTGCATAAACTTTAGTTTACACCATCACAAGAAAGAGTCTGCAGGTTTTGTCTTTTGGTGCTATGTGAATGCTGCAAAAGAAAGCCCTGGGGATTATCCAAAGCACCTGGGCAACGCTCATGATGAATGTAGGTGTGGATGCTGTGACGCCAGGTGAACGGGGAGTTCTTGCTGCTGTGTTCTTCTCAAGCTGGTTCTCACGTGGCAGGGTCAACACTGGTGAAGGCAGTGCACCTACAAAGGTTTACGTGACCTTCTTCTGTACAGGGCTTTTCACATGAGGACACTTGGCGCATTTCTCCAAGAACTCTTGATATGGATTTGGTTCTATTTTCCATTTTTCTTTCCTGGTTTTTAGGATGATGGGCTAGTATGACACTGATATGAGAGGTACTTTTACATATTCAACGGTCCCTGAATAACTGGAGTCCACTCTGAAACCACCTGGCCCCCAAATAAACTCATGGGAGGAGGAAAACAGAAGGGAAAAGGAGTCAGGTTGAAAGATCTCTGCACAAATGAAGGGAAGAGCTGTGTGTGCTCCACTTAATCATGGTGGTCATGACTAACAGAGACCTGGGCACCTGCCAGACACCATCACAAACAACCACACGCACCACTGCTTAACCTCGGGAAAATCATACATGGTGGGTCCCTCTCTCATCATCCTGTTTCCCAGGCTGGAACCCGAGGCCCCCAGAGGCACTGGAGGGGCCTCCAGGAGCGCGTCCAGGCCACTGCGCTCTGAGCTCTGCTCTTTGTCACATTCCATGTTTCTGGGGGCTTCGACTTGTGAGACCAGACCCCCTGAACCTTGAGACCTCAGCACGCTCCCCTAAGTGTGCTCACGGACTTCACCCCCAGTGTGGGTGCAGCTTTGCTCCAGGGCTGTGCCCAGGTAGGCTTGAGAGGGTCTGTGCACTTGGGAGACAATTTCAGACCATGAGTTGAATATTTCAAAATGAACGCTCTGAAAAATGGAGGCATCTGAAACCATGGGTAATACTGTAATCTGAAAGGTTTTTCAGACCATGAGTTGAATATTTCAAAATAAACACTGTGAAAAATGGTGACCTCTGAAACCCTGGATAACACTGTTAATTTACAGTGTTTGGTGTCACAATATGTGGTAAAATAAAAATGATGGGAAAACATGTTAAAAGGACAGAAACTGACAACTCAAATGAGGAGAGAAAAGTATCAAGTTCTCATTTTCAAAGATGGTGAGTGAGCCTGAGTAAAGTCACTACAGAAACCACGGACGCACACACAGACTGTGCTCTGTCACCCAAGGGCCTGCTACCTCTGGAGTCCCTGGGAAGGGTCAGCCTGGAGAGCGGGAGGGGCAGGGCAGTGGACACTTGGCTGTAAATATCAGAACTGGACCGGGATCTGCAGCCCACAACCTCCCGGGTGCGCTCAGTCCCCTCGTGGGGAAGGGGGCGGGCGGTGCGAGTCTGTCCCCACCTCCACCAGCCGGGTCTGCTGCCCTCGGGGGGGCCTGAAGATGCACCACCCCCAGAGCAGCGCATGCACAGGGACACCACTGCCCAGCAGTGCAGTGGGACCGCGTGACCGCAGCTCCTCATGCCACCTGGACAGGCAAACCTGCCGTCAGCCTTGGAAGCCGCGGGGACGGCAGGCGGAGGGGTGGGGAGCAGGGGGAGGAGGGCCTTCAGGAAGCCAGGAAGGGTGCTGCTTTGCTCTGTGACATTAACCAGCTCTGTGAACTGCATCAGGGTCAGCACACTGTTTCTGTACAAAGTCAGAAAGTAGGTATTTCAGACTCGCTGCTCAGTCTCCACTGCAACCACTTAACTCTGCCACTTAAACTGCAGGGGTGAGCAGACTGGTCATGACCGAAGGCATGACTGTGTTCCAATGAAACTTACTGATGGACATGGAAATCTGAATTTCACATAGTTTTGATGCCACAGATACTATTCTTTGATTTTCCTCTCAACCATTTAAAAAAATATAATCATCGTTCTTAGCTCAAGGAGCAATACAAAAACAGGGGTGGGCTCTAATTGGACTTTGGGCCTTAGTTTGTGGATCCCTGCCTTAGACTCAGGGATTAAACCCCTAGGGCTCAGCATATTCACCTATAAAATGAGGATAATAATACTCACCCTGATTCCTAGTACTGGGAAATCCAAATGTGGGGAAATGCACACAAAAAATGTTTTCTTTAGATAAACAACATGGTAATAACCACTTGCTTGTACTCATCTGTTTAAGTTTGTATGCTTTCACAGTAACCCTCAACCAAGCAACGAGGCCTTCTACACGTGAAGACTCCAGGGGGCAAGCACTTTGCTGCAGGCCGCCCAGGTGGTCAGCTAGCAGGGCTGGAGCCTGGGCCCTGGTGGCTCTCTAGCAGCCCTGGGCGGTCTCTCACCCCTCTGCTCACCAGTGAGGACAACACCTAGCTGCGCTCGGGATCCCTGCCGGGGGACCCGGCGGTCACACAGATAAAGGGCAGACACAGGGGGAGCCCTCCATGGAGGCGCTTCCAACCAGCCACCACCAAGCAGTGAGCTGGGACATGGAACCCAGAGTTTTCGGCCCCAAGTCCCGGGGGGCAGACACACTCTCCCCAGCACACTTCAGACCTTTCACCGCAAGCACTTTGCTCATAAGGATCACGTCACCAACCCGACAGACAGGAGCACAGACGGAATCTTCAGTGAAAGTATTTTTTTCATTGAATAGTGAGGAAAAGTGTAATCCCCCTTTATTTTAGTTTATAAAATCTCACTCATTATGAAAGAGTACAAAGCTTCCTGCAGGCAGCACTCAAGGGAAATGAAATACAAGACACTACACATGACTTTCAGATTTCTAGTTTATGAAGTGGTGTCCTCAACTGCCTGAAAAATAACAACTGCTGACAGGCCCTTAATTGCTTTCATCCCTGTGACTCTTGGAAATCACTTTTCCTTCTTTCCTGCCTGCCACGACACTCCCGACTAAAAGTCACTACACACGCGCATGTGGGAAAGTGTGTGTCTCTCCCATTTAGTGAGGAACGAAACAGTTCTGACAATTTCCCTTTACCTCTAGTTCTAATAATGAGATCTCTAAAATTCCCTATGAATATACATAAACTCAAGTTTACCACTAAGACGTGGTAAAGAAACTGACGGTGACTCTTCTTGGGTTGAAGCCCTGAACAACTCTAAAGAGACCACCAGTTCACACCATCATTTATTTCATACATATTCTGTTGGATCTAAGCCACATTTTGCCTTTCATTAAAAATGGAGTGGTATTTATATTCATAAATAATCATCTCACATTAGTAACACAAACGTGAAAATAAATATTACCGTCCCCACTAATTTCATCTGCGGATCCGGGTGGCATGCAAAGAAAGGGAGAGGAAGGGAAGGGGGAAGGGAGGAGAGATAGGAAGGGAGGGGGAGAGAAGGGAAAACACTATTAAAATGACAAGCAAATCAAAGTGTAAGGAAAACACAAAAACCACCCCCCCAAGTCTAATTCAGAAGGTAAAAGAAAGACTGTAGGATGGAGGAGTAAGCATGTTTACTTGACTTAGGGCATTAGTGTGACTTTGAAGCCTCCTCACATTACTCCAGGTAAACAGCAGTTTAGGTGCATTTCTGCCACATTAAGCAAAGCTAATCTGATTGCTTTTCACTGTTAAATGTTAAAGACAAGTCTACTATCCTCACAAGGAACGTGCATCCTCTTGGACAGAAATGAGAACCGCAGGTCATTAGTGTGTGCACAGGGAACAGCCCTCAGAAGGCCTCCTCAGGGAGCCCCGGGGCTCCCGCCGCTCCTCCTGGGGCTCTGCCAGTGCACTTCCACTCACATCTACACAGCGTCTGCAGAAGGACCGTCCCGGTTGCCACACCCTCGTCATCTCCCTCTCCTAGATAATGTTTCCGGGGCCCTGGCTGCCCGTCCTCTGCACCATCCCTGAATATCTGCCCACGAAGCAGGCGAGGAGACCCCGGGGCTCACTGGGGACCATCCTCCTCCATCACTCACATGCCGTGTTAGGAAACCCACGAGGCAGAGGTGTGGTACCTGCCAGCCCCTTTGGGAAAACACTGAGATCACAAAGGAAGAGACTTCTCGCCCTGTCATGCACTTAAACACGAGCGAACAGGCAAACAAAGAGTCTTTTATCTGTGGGAGGGTGGTCCACAGACAGTCACCTCAAACCCCAGCCCGCAGGCCCCTGTCGGGCAGCACAACACTGACCCCGGGGCAGGAACCATCTACAAGCATCGTTAGACTGCTGCCTGGACGCTGTGGTCAGCTGTGGTTAAGAGGAGAGCCTGTGCAAAAGCTGAGTGCAGTACCCGCAGAAGGAGGTTCGTGGGCACAGAAGACCAAGGGGAGGAAGCGCCTAGCCTTCTTAACCTTAGGTTGGCAGTGACTGACTCCTTATACAGAGGCACGAGGAGGGAAGAGAAAAACAGAAACACATTATTTCAATACCAGAGAAAACTTATGTTAGTTACATTGTAAGGCACAGCTATAAAGACAAGTACAAAGTTGCAATGCTTTTATGTGACTACCAGTACACTTGATTTCTTAATATAATTGACTTGAGAAACATATTAATATTTTAAAATGCAATTTTCCCTCTTAGAGTAGCACTAGATACTGAAACTTTAAGCAGACATGAAGAGGTCGGCCAGCTCCACAAAGCCAGCAGAGCGAGCAAAGGAACAGGTGCCTTAAGAAGAACAAAACTGACACATAGACACAAACAACAAAGACCGATAAACACAAGGTTCTTATGAACATCGAACACTCAACCACAAAGAAAATAGTGTGGAAAACTAGCAGGTCTTGATTTGTAAGAGTTTTATCAGCAATTTCCCCCAGTTCAGTTCAGTTCAGTCGCTCAGTCCTGTCCGACTCTTTGCGACCCCATGAATCACAGCACACCAGGCCTCCCTGTCCATCACCAATTTCCCCCAAACCATCAGCAAAGACAAGACCTTAAGAGTACACCAAAAATAAACTGCTTTCACATAAAAAACTGGAGCCAGGGTATCTGAGCACAAGGCTTCAAAGCCCTCCATCTACCAGCATCCGCTCCTCATTCACTGTCATTCATGTACTGAAAACTCCCTTGAAAGTCAACTCTATTAGGCACTTGCTGGATGAACAAGACAGATGCCAGCCCTCCTGGAGAACCCAGGACAGTAGAACAGAGACATGACAACTGCAGTACAGTGAGGACAACAGCAGACACGTCACAGTGGAGTCAATACAAGGGCGGCACAACCCGCTAATATGCAGGGGGGACAACCACGTGACAGAAGACGCAGCTGGCACACACAGTTTAAATGCAGATCCACAGGGTCCTGTCAAGAAAGGTAAGGACCACAGGGGTGGGCCCGGGAAGGGCAGGGATCAGGATGAAGATGGCGCAGGGTGTTCTGTGATCTAACAACGTGAGACGCTGGGATCTGCCCACCTGCCTCCCTCAGCCCACACCCAACTCCCTGACCAAACTCCTCTCAACCTTAATGACCAGCACACAGGAAATTCAGGAATACAGGGGCCAGAGAGGGGCCCGCTCAGCACAGCGTCACAGAACTGCAGTCGGACAGACTCAGGGCGTGGGGTGCGGTGTGAGGGACATGATTTCCTCCACAGATAAATACGGACAGCGCACAGAGACTGGAGGGGCACACGGCCAAGCTCACTCAGCACCGCTTGTCTGATCCCTGACTGGACGACACCAAGGAATCGCAAACACAGACTGGACAGTTGGCATTAAGGAATTACTGTTAACTTTCTTATAGTATAATAAAACTGCTTTTAAAAAGTCTTCATCTTCTAGAAACATTTATAGATAACTATGCCTTAGAGGTGCTCTAAGACAATGAGAGGCGGTGGTTCAGTCACTACTGTGTCCAACTCTTTGCGAGTCCATGGACTATAGTTTGTCAGGCTCCTCTGTCCATGGGACTCTCCAGGCAAGAATACTGGAGTGGGTTGCCATTCCCTTCTCCAGGGGATCTCCCCGACCCAGGCATGGAACCTGGGTCCCCTGCGTTGCAGGCAGACTCTTCGCCGACTGAGCCATGAGGGAAGACAATCAATGAGGACTAAGTGGGTGGAGGCAGGGGTGAAACAACTGGGTTTTAGTCACTGAATCTGGGCGACGAGCATCTGGGGATTCACCACATAGTTCCAATCTCTCTACTTCTGTATTATATTTGGAAATTCCCAGGATAAAGAGTTAAAAAGCTAAAAATTCAAAAGCACAACAATATCCATTCACTCACGTGATCCTGTACACGTAAAACTATCATATACATTTTATCTTATGTCATGCAGTTTGATTTTTAATAAATTCCACAATTATTATGCAGCCATGACATGCGACTAGAAAGCCATGAGGTCAATAAAAAGTTTCAAGCCTTCCTTTAAAATTTTTCTCTACGAAGGGAAAAAAAAAAACAACCCCCAAAATTGGGTCTTTGGACAATATCTGTTTTTATATTTAATACAATGATACTTGGGCTTCTTGTATTAATAGTAATAAATTTTAAGATTATCAAAGTTCATTCATTCAGTTCAATTCAGTTGCTCAGTCGTGTCTGACTCTTTGCAGCCCCGTGGATTGCAGCAGGCCAGGCTTTCCTGTCCATTACCAACTCCCAGAGCTTGCTCTAACTCACGTCCATCACGTCAGTGATGCCATCCAACCATCTCACCCTCTGTTGTCCCCTTCTCCTCCCGCCTTCAATCTTTCCCAGTATCAAGATCTCTTCCAATGAATCGGTTCTTCACCATCAGGTGGCTACAGTATTGGAGTTTCAGCTTTAGCATCAGTCCTTCCAATGAATACTCAGGACTGATTTCCTTTAGGATGGACTGGTTGGCTCTCCTTGCAGTCCAAGGGACTCTCACAAGTCTTCTCTGACACGACAGTTAAAAAGCATCAATTCTTCAGCAATCAGCTTTCTTCACAGTCCAACTCTCACATCCATACATGACTACTGGAAAAATCATAGCCTTGACTAGATGGACTTTGTTGGTAAAGTAATATCTCTGTTTTTTAATATGCTGTCTAGGTTGGTCACAGCTTTTCTTCCAAGGAGTAAGCGTCTTTTAATTTCATGGCTGCAATCACCATCTGCAGTGATTTTTGGAGCCCCCAAAAATAAAGTCTGTCACTGTTTCCACTGTTTCTCCATCTATTTGCCATGAAGTGATGGGACGGGATGCCATGATCTTAGTTTTCCGAATGTTGAGTTTTAATCCAACTTTTCACTCTCCTCTTTCACTTTCATGAAAAGGCTCTTCAGCCCTTCTTCACTTTCTGCCATAAGGGTGGTGACATCTGAGTATCTGAAATTGTTGATATTTCTCCTGGCAATCTTGATTCCAGCTTGTGCTTCATCCAGCCTGGCATTTCGCACGATGTACTCTGCACATAAGTTAAATAAGCAGGGTGACAATATACAGGCTTGACATACTCTTTTCCCGATTTGGAACCAGTCTGTTATTCCATGTCCAGTTCTAACTGTTGCTTCTTGACCTGCATACAGATTTCTCAGGAGCAAGGGGAATAAGATGACTCATTAGCCAAATACTCCCAAACCCTGGCCACCATGAGGGACACTTTCCTACAGGCCAGAGCTTGGAACATACAGGTCAGAGTGCTCTTGAGGAAGAGGCACCACACAGCCCCTTACTGAATGGGGCCAACAAGGAGCAACAGGGCACACTTGACTCTGGAAACTACGTCCACAGGGCCTGAGGACAGATCTGTGGCCTGGAAGGAATTTACCTGAGTAAATATCCTCTGTAAATTTCTGTTGCACTCATGACTGCTCCTATCTCATTCGGATTCTCTTTCATCCAAAAGTGTCCCCACTGGGGGTCCCACATGTGTCTGCCCGTCTCCAGCCTGCAGCTGAGGAACAGGAAGCCAGCCTGGCTCTGGGTGCTTTTTCAAGGCATTAGCCTACAACACACGCTGTGGGTAGTTCAGGACCCATGGGTCTCCTGTAAAAGCCAGAGAGGAGAGGGCTGCAATAAGGCAGCAGCCTCAAATCTCAAGAGAGGCAAAGGGAGTCCAGACGCTGTAATGATGGTGCGAGGAGGGACAGTGCAGATGCTGTAACGATGGTGCAAGGAGGGACAGTCCAGACGCTGTAATGATGGTGCGAGGCGGGGTGCTGGGAGGAAGGAGACAGCACATGGTGGGGGGCGGTGCACGGGGCAAAGGTACTCTGCCAATTATGACTCCCTCATTCATGTACAACACAATCAGTCACCCTGTCCCCACCCAACCAGAGACAGTTAAACGTCTCTCCTAACCCCACACTGACTGCAGGACTCTAGTTGTGACTGTCGGAATCAGAAGAATTTCCAGTAAGACAAGTACTGTGAATAAGTCAAACCCCCAATACTTACCACATGAGTGGGTGAATGAAAGTCGCTCAGTCATGTGCAACTCTTTGTGACCCCATGGACTTCTGTCCATGGAATTCTCCAGGCCAGAATACTGGAGTGGGTAGCCGTTCCCTTCTCCAGGGGATCTTCCCCACCCAGGGACTGAACCCAGGTCTCCCGCACTGCAGGCGGATTCTTTACCAGCTGAGCCACCAGTGCACATAAAAAGCATCAGTAGCATTAGTTTGATTAAATTACGTCATAAGGCACATAATTTACAAAAATTAGCTTCACATGTAATAGGCCAGCAATCTCCAACTTTTTTGGCAACAAGGACTAGATTTATGGGAGATGGTAATTCTATGACTCAAACGGAGGGGGTGACTCAGGCAGTCATCTGAGTGAAGGGGGGCAGTAGGTGAAGCCTAGTTCCCTCACTTGCGGCTCACCTATTCCTGTGCAGCCTGGTTCCTAACAAGCTGAGGACCCAAGGACCGGTACTGGTCCGCAGTCCAGGGGTTTGGGGACCCCTGTACTAGGTAACAGTATTCTAAATTAGGGCACTTAAATAATTCCTGAAAGCTTTCACTTAAAATCAAGCTTTCAGTATAGACGGAGACTACCTTCTAAATCAGTGTTACCAAAAGTGAAACTAGGCTGTAAATCAGACAAAGAAACGCATTCAAACTTGAAGGTAGGGCAGACATTTGGATTCCAACAGAATGGTCAGAAATGAGTCAACACTACGCTATTGCTATTCCTGATAAATGGAAGAAAAACCACCCTGAAATCGGACTCAACTCTTCCAGGAAAATACTCCTCCCTTCTCACACCGACACCTCCTGCCTTCCAACAATTCGGTGTGGTCTGATGAGAAGACAGTAGGTTTCAGAGCCCAGATCTGGGTTTCCACCAGGCTCTCTGCTTTGGCTAGCTACATGAGCCACACCTCACCTCCCCAGCTCACCTGTGAAGTGGGAAAAGGAGGAAGACTGTCCTGAGGCTTCAACAAGACAATGCTTGTGAGTGTGCATAATCTCTGAGCCTCACTCATAGGTAAGTAACTACTTTGTACTTTGTTACAAAGCAGTGATAGCACAATGAATGAATATCAGGCTTAGTGCTCCAAAGACCATGAGAAAAAAGGAGAAAAAAAAAAGCAATTATTATAGACAGCATCACTGACTTAATGGACATGAATTTGAGCAAACTGTGGGAGACACTGGAGGACAGGGAAGCCAGGTGTGCTGCAGTTCATGGGGTCGCAAAGAGTCGGACGTGACTTAGCGGCTGAACAACAACACATATACCACTTAATATTTTACAGAACTTCACAAACTACTTCTACATACATTATGTAGCTGCTTTAGAATTTGTAATGAAGCAGCTTAATGCAAATGACATTTTTTTGTTAATTTTTAGTTTAGGATAATATTTAGTCACTATAGGTAATTTTAAATAGCTGGAACGATGCTGCAAAGTTAACCACTAAACCAGAAGAATCTGTTACAAAGCAAAAAAAAAAAAATTTTTTTTAATTTATAATAAACATCCCATCACAAAGTATCACTACAGAGTGATACATGTGTTCACCTCCAAGGGCTCCACAGAGACAATTAAACCAAACATTTCTAAGGAAAGGAACAGGTCACAGCCTTGGTTGTGGTGACAGACACAGGAGAGAGAACACGGTCTTCTGATCTCCAGCCCCGTTACCATGACCCAGACGTGAGACAGGAGCCAATGTTACATTTAAGGTCCCACTGCTTCACTAGAGGCCTGGTTATTTAAAAACAGACAAACAGAACCTTGAAACACAAAAACCAACAGAAAACCAAAGTTTGT
The DNA here is from genome assembly GCF_049115385.1 of Moschus berezovskii. Lineage (NCBI taxonomy): Eukaryota > Metazoa > Chordata > Mammalia > Artiodactyla > Moschidae > Moschus > Moschus berezovskii. The sequence continues at coordinate 53,687,197 of NC_142475.1, read as the reverse complement.
ACCTTTGGAATATTTAAAATTCAGCTTCGTTCACTGATTTTCCTTGGGAGCACCTGCATTTCAGGGAATCTTCATCCACACAAACGTTGCTCAACCCCCCACCCACTCCAAGTGCCCCTCTCTGACACACACAGACCCCTTAGGACAAGCGAAGGCCTCTCCATGTACTTCTAACTGCACTCCAGAAGAAACACGTTTCCTAAAATCATACACATAGGCTAGAAAAGTTGACTCTAGGCCCTCAGAGAAAGTACCCAGGGAAATGCTCTATTCTGCTGGATATTTCTATAAACCAGCTCATCTCACACTTACGTTAGAGTGAAACTCTAGATCTCAGAGACAAGACTGCATATATTCAACATGGACTGTAAACTGGCTCATCTCACACTTACGTTAGAAACTCCGGATCTCAGAGACAAGACTGCATATACTCAACATGGACTGAAACTGGACCCTACTGAGGATGTTCTGAAACTCTTTTCCTCACAAAGAGATATGCAGGAGGGCCTGGAACCCGTGATCATGAGCTGGGGACTGTTTGCTGACATCCAGACTTCAGCCTTCCCACTGGCTGGCCTCCAGAACCCTTGCCCCAAACTGCCTAGGGGTGTGTGCAGAAGGGTTCACCGTGACCAGCGCTTGGGGAGGTCTGTGAGCCCAGCGGCTCTCGAGGTCAATATCCACTCTGAGGGTCCCTACCTTTCTCCCTCTGCTCCCCCACCAAAGCACAGTCCTCCAAGTCACAGCACCACTCTGCACCTTGCTCAGGCATGCAAATTCACCTAAAAACAATCCCTGAGCACTCTGTCCCAGACAGTAACGACAAATAGTACATGTCTTTGCCTATGATGGAGTTGTGGTCTAGGGGATAAGAAGGTTTCTAAGCTCGTATCTATTTAAAGGTTATCCACAACAGTGGCATGTATGGCAGGCGAGACAACTCTGAGGAAGGAGAGTCCTGGAGCAGGCAGGGAGGGCTTCGAGGAGGGGGTGGCATCTGAAGCCAGTCTTAAAGACTAGGGAAGAGCTTCTCAGTTGTGACTGTATAAAAAATAGGGGCATCAGGCAAGTCCCACTTTCTCCATCTTCCCAACTGATTCTTCATCTGTACTTGGGGTCATCTCCCTTAATTGTTACTGAAAGGCAACATAGCCTAGGGGGCAATAACGACCTGAGTTCAGTCCTTGCTCCATCGTTTTCAAGCTGTGTGACACTGAACAAGCCCTCTCTGAATTTCTTTCCTCCTGTCTGTGAAACGGGGAGACAATAAAGACCTTGGGAGGTCATCTCAGGGATTACAAGGTAATGTCTAATGCTATGCACAGCACCTGGAGTACCTAACAAGGAGAGAGTTGTCTCCTCTTTACTAGGTGTGCCCTCGCCTGCCCTGCCCCGGCCTCTCAGAGCTCTCCGGCTGGTGCTGAGTTTGCCAAGCTCCCGCTGTAGGGCCTGGCGCCCGCTGTCCCACAGCATCTGCAGGCCCCAAGTCTCACTGTATTCAGTCAACTGCTCAGAGGGACATCCCTGGATCCCCACCGTCACTCTTCACCTGCCTGTTTGATTTTAATTCAGTGCCTCTGTCTCCTGCACAGAATATCAGCTCCACAAGGGAGCAACCTGGTTCTGTCCATCAGTGTACCCCAGCATCTGGAACAACGCCTTAGCACAGAGCAGGCACTCAGCAGCACCTGATGATGGTATTTCTAAGACTGGACTAATAGCCACCTTGCAGGGTTTGCTGGGGTGGGACAGGATGGACTATGACAGAAAAGCAGGTCACGACTGCTGGCTACAGTCAGGCTGAGCCTCAGCTACCACCCCACCATTCTGGAGACAGATCAGCTTGTGGCGTGGGGAACAGGCATGGTGCTCCACTGAGTCCGCGGGTAGCTGAGGTTAACCACAGCACACCCGCGTGGTTTCCAGGCTACCAGATAAGAAAGAATCTTGAGGTTTGGCAGAAGTCCTGGTGATCTAGGTGTCACCTTAACAGCTTATGAGCTAAATGCAAGGCGCAGCTCTTGGTCAGCCATACTGCTGGGATAGCGTGTTCAACAGTCTTTGCACACTGTGAGTCCAACTCCATGGAAGGGAGCAAGTCATGAGCAGGGTGACGAAGGAGTAACAGGAATCTAAGAGGTAAGTCCCATCACTAAATATTCATGGGACATGGAATGTTCTTTGTGGCCTGTGAATGAAGGTTTGGTGGTTCCGTGAACCACCAAAGTGGTGGTCACGTGTGGAATAGCACCACTGACTCTGAAGAATGAAAAGATTTTGACGTGTGATGATGAAAAGGATGTGCTGGCCGGTGGGGCAGTCCAAGCAGAACTACAGGGGTAAGGAGGTGGGCAGAGGGGCTGGACGTCTGACAGAACTGGGTGAAGACCCATGCGGAGGACGGGGGCGGGCTGGACAGGCGCCAGGCTGTGCAGAGACGTTGGAAAGCCTCGGAGCAGAGCTGAGGAAAGATTCTGCCAAGGGAATCGCCTCCTTACATTCAATAAAGGGGGGAGCATGCTGAGAGCTGCTGTAGACAAGGGGCTGCAGCGTGAACTCCAATCCAGGGTGCCTGGGGAGGACAGTGAAGGTGGGTCAGGACAGGGGGCGGGGAGAGGTGACAGCCGCAATGTCTTACTGGGCAGCTGTGGGAAACGCTGCGGACATGAGGAAAGGGGAGAGATGAGACCCGAGCCTTCCGTGAGGCCTGTCGTGTTTCGTCGCCACCCGGAGTCACGGTGAGCCTGGCAGGGCGTGTCAGCTCCGCATCGCACGGAGCGGCTGCGGGGCACGGGGGCGCCCAGGTCAGTGACAACCACCAGTGCCTCCCGGTCGGCTGCCCAGGCCCACTTCCAGTCCAGCGGGGGAGGCCTGGAGCACTCAGGAATGACTCAGCACTGGCTTGATAGCTCCTCTTCTGTGGAGCACGGCACAAAACACCCTCTGATGCCAGCAACTGACAGAGTCCTCCACCACCGGGCCACTCGGGCAGGTGGTGGCTTCTCTCTCCAACAAGATCACAACCCTGGAAGGCCTGCTCCCCACCTGCTGGATCTCCTGCGCCGCCGCAGACTGGAGATGCCGAGCTACTCAACTCCCGGGCATCACCCCGGGCTGAGGGGAAGCCACCAGTGTCTGGCACTGCTCGGCAGCACAAGCTCTGGCACTGAACAGGCCTCTCCCCACATCAGGAAGGGGTTGACTCCTGAGCTTCAGGGCTCCCCTCACACACCTGCCCCACGAGGTTCCTCACTAGAGCATCTCTGCTAAGCACGAAAGCATGAATACCAACACAAATATTTCTTGAGAAGATGGTTGTGGGATGTTTGTGGATGATAAAAAAAAAATAAGCAATTATATTTGTATGCTAGAACATTAATAAATAATTCAGCCATCAACTAGGCAAATGCACAAAACTAAATTTTAGGTAAAAATTCACTCAATGTAAATTAAACCAACAAGAATAAGATTTCTTCTAAGGTAGACTGTCCAACAGTAGAGCTTTGGGAGACGATTATTTTAGAAGTGTGACACAGGTGAGAACATGCTACATACATGTGCATATGGACATACATGTGTGTGTACATGTACATGTACACACGTATAGCATACTTATTTTAAGATACCAAACCTGGGGCCATAGAAGATGCTTTTCCCCACCTTTCCTCTATTTTCTACATTTTTAAATGGGGGGGAAAAGGCACATGTATTTTGAGAAACATATCAAAGAAAGCACACCATGCTCATCACACCAGTAAATAGTTAAGATAATGCTTATGTCAATATCTTAACTATATTTTTAAAAAAGCAATATTCAAACACCATTTTATGTTAATTGTTAACAAAAAAAGCTGTTTAAAAATATTCCACATCTCTTGAACTTCAAAAAATAATAAATACACAAAGCATATTATGTTAATTTCTGAACTGCAAGCATAAATTATAATGGCAGCTTCAAAAGCAAACATTTTTACTCTAAATGTAATTAACATGGCATTAAAACTGAAACATAATTTGGAATTCTAAGTAATTTGTGAGTAATCTACTACTGTAAAATTATACAAATTTTAAAATTATTTTTAAGTTTTAAAAATAAATAACTTTAATTCTTAACGTTCATAAGCTAACCTAGACAGAAGTAATCCTCATAAAAATGAGCAGAGGTCAAACACACGGGGCTCCCTCCCACCGCTGTGGGCACCCCCCTGCCACCCGCGCAGCCTCTTACCTGACATAGAGACTGCATGGGTGCGCATGCCCTGCTTCTCGCTGTTGGCCAGCCTGGAACAGAAGTGCAAAGCGTGAGTGTCCCGCTCTCCACACCATGCTGATGGCATTCACGCGCACGCCAGCTGCCCAGAACCAGGACGGCTGTGCCCTCTCCCAGGGAGAGGGTACAGTCCGTCTACCACCCAAGGCCCTTAAAGCCTGCTTTAATGTTTTAAAGACCAGAAGTGCAGACTGACGAGGGGAGGACGCTGAACCACAACACTACTGAACGTGGTGCACATGGCTTGGATTACTTTAGATGCTGGGCTGCAAGGGGAGATGCCCGCGAATGAGGAGTGCTCTGGACACAGCACTGGCCCTGCCGCCGTTTAGAGCGTGTCCAAGAGCAAGCAGGACGGTGACACATACTGTCGTTATTTACAGACTGACACAGGTAAGGTTAACGCATCTGGTTATTTGTTTCATGAAATGGCTCAACAATGGTAGTGTTTTACACACACATCCACATAAAATAACATTTTGGCCAAAGGTTTTAGCACATTTTTTAAAAAAAAAATCCAAGTATAGTTCAATTCAAACTTTTTGAAAAAGCATAAAACACAGAGGAAAACGGAACCCTACAGTCTTCAGGTGTCAAAATTATTTTGCTCTTTTCATAAAAGAACACTTTTTTTCTGATACATAAACATTTACTCTAGAAGTACTGAACAGGAATTTTCCTTAGTAAACAGAATTTATATTGGAAATCTTGGAGCTTAATATATCCCTTTTAAGAGCTAGAAATATTCAATGTGCAACCGCACAACCTCTAGGAAGCGTTAGTCGCTCAGCTGTGTCTGACTCTCTGCAACCCCATGGACAGTAGCCCACCAGACTCCTCTGTCCATGGGGTTCTCCAGGCAAGAATACTGGAGTGGGTAGCCATTCCCTTCTCCAGGGGATCTTCCTGACCCAGGGATTGAATCTGGGTCTCCTGCACTGCAGGCAGATTCTTTACCAACTAAGTGACTGGGGAAGGTTTACAGCACAAAGCCATACACTTCAGTTCTTTTACTGAATTTGCTATACGTTTGAAATGGTATGTCTATTATAAAAGCTTAAACAGAGTTTTCTAAAAAACCACCAGCTCCTATTGCACTGCAGCTACCTGACTGATCGTAACTACCTCTCAACTGCATTTATCTGGAGGTCACAGGTGCGTGTTCCTAACACACAGGCCACGTCCTCTGCCTCTGTCCTGCAGACAGGATGCTGGGTCATCCTCTGCTGTGGGCTGGGGCACTTTTCTGAATCAACTTGCTCACAAACACACGGATTTCATCACCTCTCTGATCAGTGGCAACAACACGTCTGCTGCTCTGTGATTTGTGGGAATTCTGCTCCTTTCTAGTATCTGTTAGCACTTCTAACCTACTCCCTCACTCCTCACTTTTACGTCTGTATTTACAATTCCTGTGTGTTTAATCCACAAAGTCATCTCTCAAAGACTTTCTACAACTGAAGATACAATGAGCACTAATTCCTTGCCTGATTTTATTAATAATTAATAGACATTAATAACTTTAATAAATTAATATTCATCAAAACAGTAATACATATCTATTAAACGTTGCTGGGTCTGTGAAACACAGCCTAACAGCTGAGAGAGTTGGTCTCAACCCCCACCACTCGCCTGCCCAGCTACTGTGTACCTCCTGAGTATCAGACACTGTTCCGCGTCAGGTCTACATGTCCCCGACCTCGGCCGCCGGTGAAGCCCGAGGATGAGAGCAGCAGAGAGCTGACTGCTGCTCCAGACAAGTTACGGGAAACACAGGGCTGCTTCCGGGACTGGGGTGACGGGGGTTTTCAGATGAGGTGATGCAGGGTGAGGCCTGAGCAGGGCCCCACTGAGGACAAGCCCGAGGGAAGGAGGGGTGTGGGCTCCAGGAGCCGAAGCGAAGTCAGTGTAGCTGAAGCCTGAGCACGGGAGCAGAAGCGAGGCTGGAGGGGCTGGTGGGGACGGCCACACAGCCTCTCCCCAGCCGGCTGAAGGATGTGGGCATTTACCTAAGAGCAGCAGCAGCCACACAAGGGCTTCAAGAGGAAACTCCCTCCCGATGCTGTAGAGAAGACCGGCAGAGGCACGAAGAGGATGGGAGCCAGGGGGGTCTGAGACGCTGTCCTCTGAGGCTGGCCCCTGGCTGGTGTCGAGGAGGGCTCCCACCATCCCTACTGATCAGGACAGCTCCCTGTCCTGAGACCAGTGGTACAAATAATATGGCCCATGCTTAACTCCTGCCTTCCTTTTGGAAGACTGGAATTTGGGCACATGCCAAGCACAGTGTGCACACGTGACCAGGCCCGCATAAAGGTGGGGTGTTGAGTCTCTCACGAGCTTCCCTGGGAGACCACTCTCCACGTGTCCTGCCTGCGCCCCTGAGAGAGGGCCCCCGGGACTGCCCGGCCCCTCTGGACTCCACGCCGTTGCACTCTCCCTCAGTTGTCACGCATTGCAGTCACGAGAGCCTTTATGCGCCGAGTCCTGGGTGTTCCTTCTAGAGAATCCCTGCATGGAATGGTCCTAGGGACCCTGACACAGGAGTCTACTAGTAGAGCCCAGACAGGTGCTAACAGCTAACAACCGGGGAGGGCGGTGGGCAGGTAAAGTGCATGGGCCTGACAGTTTGGAAGCAGAAAGGGAGAGACTGGCAGGGACCGGCAGTGGAGGAGAGGGAGCGACAGGTCAGAAGCACCCAGGCTCTGCTCCCTTAGCCCCTATGCAGCGCCAGGGGCGTCTCCTCAAGTCCCTCCCTCTGAGCTCTCGGCACCCAGCTGCATATCTGACTGTGAGCGTGGTGCCTTTCATCTGCTCCCCAGTCCCGAAGCTAACTGGCTGAGGACAGAGAAGCTCAGGCTTTCTTTACTTTTACAGATTAAAGTATCTACTGTGAAATCCGTGACACAAACACATTTTAAAATTAATGTAAGTTGCATATCTTTAATTTTCTCACTTGTAAAATAGCCAGAATGGTACTGACTTTCAGGTCTCTATGCAGACTGTCGCCACCTATATATAAAGTAACCATCTGACAACAGACCTCTCTCCTGTTATCACCACTATTCCTGAGCTTCTTACTAAGCTTCAAGGGAAGATTCACTTTACACTTCTGACTAAACCTAAAAACTTGTAAAGAATTATCCTTCAATAAAAAATAAATGAATTAAAACAACAACAACAAAAAACCTAAATACTTTAGATGATTTACAACTGATTCCTTCCTGGAAATACTTGTTTTCTGATTTCCTAATCATACATGCAGAAATTTGATTACTCAGGCAAATGTAAAATAAAGCATAGAGACTTCCAGTCTCTAATGCAACGGAATAACAAGGCTCACGGAGCGGTACTTACTTTGGTATCGATGGCAAAGCCCGTTCACCTTCTGTGAAAAAAAAACAGAAAGAGAGAGATGAGGCTCCTTTGGAAAAGACTGTTTGTAGAAACCAGAGAAAGAAGATGAGTCCTATCCCAGAATTTTAGCAATAACCCTTTAAACGAAGCTGTCATTTGCCTGTGATGGGTTAGCACAGCTTTATTTCCGTATTTATGATAAACATGCTGTCTGCAGGTGCAGACTATAGGAAAGGCACTGCCTCTCAAAGCCAGGCTAAGGGATAACAGAAGAAAGCTGTTCTTCCCAGGAGATGTTAGAAGAGAAAGAATTTTTCATAATCAAAGCCAACATTCTTTAAGAAGACTGAACACCCTGCGTAGGTTTGGCTACTCCAAAATCTAAATAAGGAACACAGAAATTCAAAGGAAACAAACCCACTGGCTCTGTAGCTGCCAGAGGAACACAGGCCCCAGGCAGCCAGCAGCCTCGGAGCCTGAGGAGGTCCGGGGACGCAGCTGGGGGAGGTGCTGGGGCCCCCACATGGGGGCTGACCTCCACCATAACGGCTGGGCTCCAGCCGGGGCATCACAGGGGAGATCAGGACTTGCTCAGGGGCTGGAGAGACACACTTCCCACCCATCCTTAGTGAACCAGGAAGCATGGAGCCCCTGGTTTAACCATTCTTATCTGGATTAACCTGGTGGTAAAGCCGTCCCACCAGTCCCCTGGCTCCCTGGGAAAACGGTTACTCTGGTCTTGGTAATGTGAAATTATGACCCTAATCTGCAAAATTCTTTCCTCTGAGAAGAATTTAACTAAAAATTGAAAAACTGCCACTGAGTTTTTAATTTTTCTCTAAATTAAAGGAAAAGTTAGATAAGGCCCCACAAGAAGGCCCAGGATCACATAGCAACCCTGGGGGAAGCCGGTTCAGGCACGTGGCTTGTGACTCTTACAGTTTTCTGCCCCAGTGATAGCACCTATAAAAGCACTTTCTAAACTGAAGCAATTATGGTGGATTACAGAGCTAACCAAGCACACCTGGGCACACTGGCGCTCATGTGTAGAACTTAGACGTCACTTAGAACTGTTACACTCACCAACACATGCATGGTGCTCACCATGAAGCAGTACATAACCTAGGGAGAACAGATGGGTACGAATGCAACTGTTCCTTAAAGCATGCACCAGGAAAATGGTGCATTAGAGTTGTAGAAACATGCTTTACATTTACTTGAAATTTTAAGAAACTAGAGTGTGTACATGTGCTCCTGTCCACACATTTCTAATTATAACCCATTAAAAGCATTTGACTTTATATATTATTTCAATTAGGTAATATAACTTCACTTTAGGAATCTATTATAAAATAGTCACAAGTACATATGCTGTGACTTAGAATAAAGTAAATTATCAGGCTTAGTAATTAATTCTATAAAGACCACATAAAAATTGATAAAAGCCTCGGACCTACTAGATTTTTATGAGAAGCAATTTCATTTATGCTGTCTTCATATGAATGAAGAATTTAATGCGTCTCACTTCATGAGATTTGATATCAAAACGTTTCTTCCAACAGGCGAAAAAAGTCAACTAAAAACCAACCCAAGAAGATGTTTAAGCTTCAAACATTTAATGCCTAATGTCTGAATGTTATTTTTTCATATACCAACAAATTGATGAACATTTCGGTAAATTAGGGTGAAATAAAACAATTATTTACCAAAAAGAAGACAGGTGCTATAGTACATTTAACATTTTTAACAGAATACTATCTTTATGTGAAGCAACTTTCCCAAAACATTTAAACAATGCTTGAAAGGTATATACCTTCATTTAAAGCACAAAATGAAAACGCAAGAGCTCATGAATGCAAAAACTTTAAATGAGAGGAACCTTCAGAATTTCTAAAAGCAACTTCATTACTGTATTTCACACAAAAAAAGCTATCATAACACACACTCCATTTTAAGGGGAAAATAAATAAATAGATTTTATTGATTTGATCATGGTGGACTATTCATGTCCTGGAATTCATGTACTTACTGGCCCTTTGGCTGATGGCTTTAGATACTCTTCTCAGAGGATGACATCCTGACACTAACAAAGGTTTACACAAAGGTCCCAGTGACGCCTCTGCTTCATCCCACACCCCCGACGCCCTCTACCTGCTGTCAGCACAGAGGATTGGACCGCTGGGCAGCAGGACTCTCTGCAGTGTCTACACCAGGAGTGCGGGGCCTCATCTGTGTCCCTCACATCTCCCCGACTCCTCCTCTGACCATCCTTCCCACGGTGGGGGTGGGGGAGTGCTGGCACGGATCTTGCGTCCACCTGCCCGGACTGGCAGCCTGATGGGGGTGACTGTGGACCTGGACCCACCTCCCACACTACAAAGCAGGTGCTGCTCCTCCTTAAGGACGAGAAGTCCCCAAGCCAAGGCTCATCCAGTGCATCATGATCACATAGGAACGAGCAGCAGCTTTGAAGTCTGTGACACTGTGAGGGCCCCGAGCCACCTCCAATGGGAGGCCATTTCCACCCTGCTTCCCGCAGAGACCACAGAAGCAAGTACCACTCTTCTCGCTTTCCCGGACAGAATTGAGGCGCAGGAAGCTAAGTACTTAGTAGATGGTATGCGCTCATGATGTGAACCCATCGGTCAATATAATTCCAAAGCCTAGTTTTTTCCCTCTTTGTTTCAGAAATCCAAACCCTCAGAGACACTGCGTCTTAACCTTTGCAAAAGGCTGTAGAGACTCAGCCCCATTCCGAGGATTCAACACATCATGCTTCAGACTGAGTTTGTTCTCTGACCTGCTCTAAGCTTTTGAGATCTTTAGAAAAAATAGGAAAGAGCCTTTATTTACATGAGTTATAGGGACTTAAAAAAAAAAAATCCCTTGAACATAATCCCAAAAGTTTATTTTAAAAACACTAATGGTAACTGAGATAATACTTTAAGGCTGTTGCTCAAATCAAAAGGGTCTGAACACAAACCACCTGTCCTTTAAGCTCTGTCCAAACCCAGCTCGTAGACTGAGCTGAATTGCTGCCCTAGAAAAGCAGGAAAACAGATTTGCTGGGCTGAATTATTTGTTCGCTCTTTACATTCAGAGTGACCTGAAGGAAGGGCTTGGGCTGCGGGCGAGCCTGGTGGCGGCACAGAGAAAGCTGGGGCAGGGGGCGGCTCACCTTTCTGGGGCCGGATGATGAAGGACTGTGTGGCCCCGTGCACCAGGCGGCAGTACCCGTCGATCAGGTCGGCCATGTTCTCGGCGATGGTCAGGGACGGGGCTGTGACCGTCAGGGGCTGGACAGGGGAGAAGAGCCAGAGAGAGCGGTCATTGTTCCTTCCGCTCCTCAGAGGGCCAGCTGTGCCGTGACATCAGATCGAGACGCACTTGAGCACAGAGAAGAGTGGGAGTGAGATGAGAAGTGAGAAGGGAGCGTGGTATTTAAGGATCTTATTCCTAGAATGTGTGACAGAAGGCAAAGCAACAAAAAAAGAAAAAGACACTTAAATCGCTTAGAGCCACTTTCTAGAACAAAAAGAGGTGGGGGAAAGGAACGTTTCCTACAGAAGGTCTGGCCCCTTAGGCATACTCTAATTAAGAATTTAGAAAATTAGTAAACTCAATTATGGCTTCTTTTAGAAACTAGACAAGTGTGGAATAGACTTTTATCAACCATCCATCATAACTTTTCTAACCTTAAAGAAAATTAGTGGAATTTCATTATTTTGAGCATGCAGAGCATACTCTACCTAAGAGCTTAGAAATCACTTTTTTCAAGGCAAAACACAGAATTATGATACATTTCCTAAAAGACCTGTCATTAAATATTATCCAGGAGATAATCAGAGTGGTATTTTTACTTTCAAACACATTTATGTCCTAACTCACATAGTCTTCATAACTTCCTGCTAAAGGAACAACTCAGCTCGCCTGCGTCATCCTAAGTATTGTTTGGGGGCAGCAAACAGAAAGGAGGACAGCCTGAAAATCACGGTGCAGACAGGAAATTACTGAGAGATTTTCAGGAAATTTGAAGGTTTCAATATTTCATGGCATCACTGGTTTAATTCTGAGAATCAAATGTACTGACCGGAGCCTCAGAAATGCCAGGATTCCAAAGCAGGAGGAGCAAGAACGAGATGAGAGAAGCCTCGAGAACAAACCTGCCCCAGCAGGGGCGGGAGCAGCGTGGAGCCCCTGCAGCGAGTGGGGCCAGGGGAGTGCCCCAAATGGGCTTCATGCAGAAGCAACCCTGCGTGTGCCGCTCCCCACTGTCCCCTCCATCACACACACACAGTGAACATCACATATAACACAGTCCAGGAAATAGGACAGTAGCACAGTTTACAGAATTTATATCATTTTAAGAGGTTGATTTTCTTGGTAATTCATGATAATATTCCAGTTTTTCCACAGAAAAACTACATTAGTTTTTAAGTGAATTAACGCTTTTGAACTATGGTGCTGGAACAGACTCTTAAGAGTCCCTTGGACAGCAAGGAGATCAAATCAGTCAATTCTAAAGAAAATCAACCCTGAATATTCACTGGAAGGACTGATGCTCAAGCTCCAATACTTTGGCCACCTGATGCGAAGAACTGACTCACTGGGAAAGACCCTGATGCTGGGAAAGATTAAGGCAAAAAAAGGGGGCAGCAGAGGATGAGATGGTTGGATGGCATCAGCAACTCAATGGACATGGACTCGAGCAAACTCTGAGAGACAGTGAAGGAGAGGGAAGCCTGGCGTGCTGCAGTCCATGGGGCCACAAAGAGTCGGACACAACTTAGCGACTAAACAACAACAATTTGTTATGCAGGGCATCCTAGGAGGCTCAGCAGTAAAAAATCTGCCTGCCAAGCAGGAAACACAAATTTGAGCCCTCGGGAAGATCCCCTTGAGGAGGAAATGACAACTCATTCCAGTATTCTTGCCTGGAGAATCCCCATGGACAGGAGCCTGGCAGGCTACAGTTCATGGGGCTGCAAAGAGTCGGACGTGACTAAGCAACTGAGCACACACACACATTTGTTATGTGATGCTCATTACGTAAGAAAAAGCTGTGATTCTGATCATCCATGAAAACTTCATCTATATCCTGAAACAATCATTTCAGTAAAGGGCTAGTTTAGAAATAATGATTGTTTCAGGATATGGCAACCCACTCCAGTATTCCTGCCTGGAGAATCCCATCGACAGAGGAGGCTGGCGGGCTATGGGACATAGGGTCGCACAGTCGGACACGACTGAATTGACACAGCATGAGCAGAGGCTATCTCCTTTATCCTCTTACCTCAGGCGCCCCTGCGATCTTCAGCTGCAGCGTCCCTTTCCTGTCCTTGTCTTCACTGTTTGAATACTGGATGGTCTGCACTTGGTTGAAGTCCGCCAGGTGTGTGGGCTTTGGGAAGAAAAGGCAAACACTTGACCACAGATGCCAGACACTCGTGCACTATCCTGTGTAACCCCGTTGACGGGGTGTCTGGAGAGCCTGACTGTCCATCTCCCCTGGAGGAGGGGGCTTTTCTCCCTCTGAGAAGCGGGCGTGGACCCGCCAGGGCCACCTGCTCACTTCATGGTCAGGGGTGTGTCTGCCCTCTTGTGCCCCGGGAGGCAGAGTGGTGCTCCACCTTCAGGGGCTGGATGAGGGGGCCCCCGTGCCCCAGAGCGACATGAGGAGGAGGAGGGAGGGAGCCCCTGACCTGACTCTCCAGGTGACAGTCTCGGTCTCAGGGAGCATTCTGCCCTGCTTCTCTCAGAGAGAGGGACCCGTGCCCAGTCTCAACACATCATGAGCAAAGAACATCTCTGACCCGTTCTGGGGTTCTTCTGAGGGTTTTGGTGCTGGGGAGACAGTGGGCATCTGAAGGACCCTTCCCACACGGACACACCACCAGAGACTCTGCTCATTTCCCAAGAAGAGTGGGCTTTTCTTCTCATGCAGACACAACATGCCCATCAGTCCCACCCCCAGCATTTCATGACAGCCGTCAGTCCACAGGGTTGAATCCCATGCATTTACTCTCAGCCTTAGGGCCGCCTCCTCTCAGACACCATAAGTGCCAGCCCCTTCCTGCTGAACTGAAGCACACTTACATTGCAGCCCTTGTCTGTGAGGTAACTGATTCCTTCCTCGGGGCCAATCGCCAGCTCTACTGAAATAATCCAGCTTGACTTGAAGTTGAAACAGGTGATGGCAAAGGTACCAGGAGGAAAAAGAAGTGTTTTAGATAAAGAACCACTGAAACATTAAAGGACCAAAGCGGGGGCTGGACAAGCTTCTATTTATCTATGTAATCAAATAATACAAAATGTGTACAACTCCAGGCTTTCCTGGTGGCACTAGTGGTAGAGAACCTGCCTGCCAGTGCAGGAGACACAAAGAGACTCAGGTTCAATCCCTGGGTCAGGAAGATCCCCTGGAGGTGGGCATGGCAACCCACTCCAGGATTCTTGTCTGGAGAATCCCATGGACAGAGGAGCCTGGCAGGCTGCAGTCCAGGCACAAAGCGCCGGACACGACTGAGGATGCACACAGGCATGTACAGCTCCATGGTGCAGCATCTGCTGAGCCTAAGCAGAGACAGACAGACTGAGCTCATTCCGCTGAGCCTCAAGCCAACAGTTTCTTTAGGAAGATTATCTGAGTAGGTAAACTAGCCCTGAGAGAACAGTTAATCAGTGAATTGCTGGGCTGGGATCAAAATAAATCTAAATATGAACACAGGCATGCTACTAGAAAAGGATTGTTTTAGTCTCACATTGACACATGTTTTGTATTGTTTTCCCACTGTACAGTGGTAAAATATTCTCATGTTAAACACGTGACAAATGAGATTCCAATCAGAAACTGAGGTATTCATGGAAAAGACAGATTCCACCGAGTCCCCTACTACCAAGTCCCCATACTTACACCAAGAGCACACTTGAAGCATTCTTTATCAAATCTGTACACTGGGGAGAGGATCTCAAAGAACTTCAAAATACTTTCTTCTCTGTTAAGGTTGGCAAATTGTCTAAATGTTTGTTGGATCAATTTTCTTAGTGTTTTGGCCTGTGTGATAAAATCACAAACATCTTTTCAGAGTCAACAGTAAGTGAAGACTACAGCAGTAACCCCCAACACCCAGGAACATCTCTTCCCCAGCACCACGTAATACTACCTGCATTCACCAAACATCATTATTTATCAGAGCTCTGTTTCTTTTTTTAAAAAAAAATTATAGTAAAATACACACAATATATAATATACCATCTGGTGGCTCAGATGGTTAAAAAAAAAAATCTGCCTGCAATGCAGAAGATCCAGGTTCAATCCCTGGGTCAGGAACATCTCCTGGAGAAGAGAATGGCAACCCACTCCAGTATTCTTGCCTGAAGAATCCCATGGTCAGAGGAGCCTGGTGGGCTACAGTCCATGGGGTTGCAAAGAGTTGGACACAACTGAGTGACTAACACTTCACTTTCAACCATTTTAAAGTATACAGTTCAGCTCTGGCTTATTGGAACAGGGGGTTCCTGCGGTCGGCAGAGGAGGGGGATGAAAGCCCTCACATGCCCCGCACTGCCCGGGGAGTCGACACATCCTTTCTGAAGCAGTTTGGTAACAGAAATCAAACACCTTAAAACCACAACCTTTGAATATTCCTTTAGGAATAATGAAAGAACCAGGTGAAGACCCAGCAATGAGGAGGCTCCGTGAAGAAGTGTGCAGAGGACCCCACATCGCGGCACACACACACGCACGTGAAAATAAGACAGCCTGGCGTGGTGGAGATGCTGTCACAGGAGCGCACAGGAGACAGGCCTCACGTGGGGGGTCGCACATACCACGCGTGAGGGAGACAGGGCGGGTCAGCACATCTGTCCTGGGCGCCGCAGTTACAGGCACGGAGCCGAGGTGCTCCTGCAGGTAAAGCGGCCGCGGGAGAACTGCGCGGGCGGAAGCCTGCACAGGAGGCCAACAGCTGGCTGTGGCCAGGGCCAGGGCTCGGACAGGCGAGCCAGGGGTGGGATCCCAGGCAATCTGAAGAGGCCACAGACACTAAATCGAGGAGAAGCATAGTGAGTTCCAGGGCAGAAAGGACTGAATCTCAGATGTTGGCTAGAACATGAGTGGTCAGCCGTGGACGCTCTGCAAAGAAAAATCTGGGGAGCGCATTTTGGGGAAGGCCTGTCCAAGCTCTGGCCATGAACCCAGGGCCTACAAAGGGCCGCTCTCACCACAGCTGAGCTGGCATCCAACCACCATTCTGACACTAGGCTATGCAAACAGTCTCCAACTCTCCTCTGGAGCATCACACTCACCCACCTGAGATCTCCAGGACACCTGAAACCTGATGGGCCGCCAAGAGAACCTCCCTCCCCTGTGGCTGGGCCAACGAGACTGTGCTGATTGGCTCTGCGCCCTGACGTCCCTTGAGGTGCCCAACCTCTCCAGCTCCGCCCCTCTTGCCACTTCTGCTGTGGTGTCCCCATATCAGAGACAAAAAAGGGCCGTGCGCTGCCCCCAGCGAGCAGGGGTGAAGTCATCTGCCCCTCACCAAAGAGTCCAGTCGATGGCTTGTCCTCTTTTCGAAAACTCTCAGCCACAGGCCGTGCAAGGGGTCAACTAACAGCACACCTGATCACTGAACCTGCTGGAAAACTTCTGAGTAACTGGGCAAAGATGTTTGAAAGCAGTAACTATGCAGTGTTAGCAGACAGACAGTCTGAGCTACAGTTTTACGAATCTGTCTCATCCAGCTGAATCGAGGAAACATGCCACGTTTACTGAATGCCCATCTCAGTTTTCGCTTTGGCTCACTATGCATTTTACATGCCACCAGGCTAAGGTACGAGCAGCAGCTGCAGGAGCTAGCATACCCGCACAGGGCTAGCTTCCTGGGACACAGGGCCACACCCTGGCTTCCTGCCAACCAAGAGGGGCGCCTCATCAGGAGTGAGTCCCTAAGCTTTCTCGGGGTCTCTGCTTCAATGTGGCCACCCATGAGGACCAAGAGATCTCACATACAGCACCAGTGCTGAGCAAGAACTAGAAAATGCTTGCTGAGAGGAGCCCCAGATTCATTTCTAAGAAGGATGCCTTAGAAAGCATCAGTTCTTTCCTTCTTTGTCAGTAAGGAAAATGTTCTACAAAAACTGGCTCCCTAGAATCTCTTGATATTAATAAATATACCTCCCTATTTACAGGGTTTCAATATCCTCTATGTGTTTGAAACAAGGCACCTATCCATGACAGATAGTTGGTTTTCAACCAGTTCATACACAGAGAGAGTAAGGCAGTATTACTAGGATGAAGCATCAGAAAGTGTTGTTATGCAGCCTTCTGAACAACAGAAATAATCCTATGTTAGTCAATCTAACATTTATCAGATGCTGCTCTCAGTAGAACAATGGCCTCCAAGGGCCTCCTGGATGAAAAGGTTAATATAATCCTAAATAAAATATGCCAGAAAAGAAAAATACACTAAGAAACAGGAATCGAGGAGTTATGTTATCTCGCCCTCTGCTGCTGCTGCTAAGTCACTTCAGTCGTGTCCGACTCTGTGTGACCCCACAGATGGAAGCCCACCAGGCTCCCCCGTCCCTGGGGTTCTCCAGGCAAGAACACTGGAGTGGGTTGCCATTTCCTTCTTCAATGTGTCAAAGTGGAAAGTGAAAAGTGAAAGTGAAGTCACTCAGTCGTGTCCGACCCTTAGCGACCCCACGGACTGCAGCCTACCAGGCTCCTCCATCCATGGGATTTTCTAAGCAAGAGTACTGGAGTGGCTTGCCATTGCCTTCTCCGTCTCGCCCTCTACCAGATGCTAACTGTAGATCTGTTAACAAGTGCGTGTCAAGTGTGTTATTCTAAATTGAGTTGTAACTGACATACAAGGTTGTATTAGCTTCAGCTGTGCAACATAATGATTCAGTATTTGCATACATCAATACTGTGAACTGACTGCCACAATGTCTGGTTAACACACCATCTCACACTGTTACACTTTTTTTTTCTTGTGATGAGCACCTTTAAGACCTAATCTCCCAGAAACGACACAGTGCTGATAACTACAGTCAGCGTGTTTTACATCACATCCTTGGGACTTACTTTTAACTGGAAGTCTGCACCTTGTGACCCCTGCACCCACTTCACTCACCCCATGTCCCACCCCCTGTTCTCTACAGCTATGAGCTTGATGTTCTTTCTTTTCCTTTTCACATAAGTGAGCTTATACAGTATTTGTCTTTCTCCGTCTGACTTCACTGAGTACAACGTCCTCAAGGACCATCCACGTTACTGCAAACGGCAAGAATTCCTTTTTACAGCTGAGTCATATTCCAGTGTGTGTTGTATGTGTGTGTGTGTGTGTGTGTGTCTAAAGCTTGCCTCCTTTCCAGCCTCTGTGTGTGTGTATGTGTAAACCTTGCCTCCTTTCCAGCCTCCGTGTGTGTGTGTGTCTAAAGCTTGCCTCCTTTCCAGCCTCCGTGTGTGTGTGTGTCTAAAGCTTGCCTTCTTTCCAGTCTCCGTGTGTGTGTGTGTGTCTAAAGCTTGCCTCCTTTCCAGCCTCCGTGTGTGTGTGTGTCTAAAGCTTGCCTTCTTTCCAGTCTCCGTGTGTGTGTGTGTGTCTAAAGCTTGCTTCCTTTCCAGCCTGTGTGTGTGTGTGTGTGTGTGTGTGTCTAAAGCATGCCTCCCTTCCAGCCTCCGTGTGTGTATGTGTGTGTCTAAAGCTTGCCTCCTCTCCAGCCTCCGTGTATGTGTGTGTCTAAAGCTTGCCTCCTCTCCACCCTCCGTGTGTGTGTGTGTGTGTGTCTAAAGCTTGCCTCCTTTCCAGCCTCCGTGTTTGTGTGTGTCTAAAGCTTGCCTCCTTTCCACCCTCCGTGTGTGTGTGTGTGTGTGTCTAAAGCTTGCCTCCTCTCCACCCTCCGTGTGTGTGTGTGTGTGTGTCTAAAGCTTGCCTTCTCTCCACCCTCCGTGTGTGTGTGTGTGTGTGTCTAAAGCTTGCCTCCTTTCCAGCCTCCGTGTTTGTGTGTGTCTAAAGCTTGCCTCCTTTCCACCCTCCTTACAGGTGTCCAGACCCAGGGGACACTCTCTGTGCACAGGCCAGGACTCAGCGGCTGAGTGAGTGCTGAGCCGAGTACTTCTGTGCTCACCACGGGAACGGGGATAATGACTAACTTAAGTGCTCCTGGGAGGGGCCTAGGAAATCACTCTATTACTCTGAAGTACAGATACTTAACTGTGGATCTTGTAACATTTCTAGTCCTGAAATGAGATTTCTACTATGAATTATACTCAAATAAGCTGAAATCTGGCTATTTTATTTGTGACACAATTTTAGATTTACAGAAGAGCTGTAAAGACAGTGTAAAATTCCCCATCGACCGCCCCACCCCACGCCCTGAAGTAAACAACTCACACGACACTGGCACATCTGTTAGATAAGAAACCAGCGCCGCCAGGAGGTCCTCACTGAGACTCTTCTGTCTGCCCACTGATGCCCCCGCTGCTCCAGGACCCCACACCACAGTTATTCACATTCCCCCTGCCCCTGCAGCTGTCACAGCTCCTTGATACTTCTGAAGAGTAAAAATCAGAATTTTGTAGACAGTTCCCTCATGTTGCGACTGACTTAGTTTTACTGGTCTGGTGTTTTTAAAAACGTGCCTCTGGCACTAAGATCAAAGAGAGAGAAGTTTCAAATATCTTATAAATTGTTAATAATCAGGCACATACACCCCAATCCCATTTGCCATCAATCAATCAATCATTGCTTAAGTTCCATCAAATATAAGGTAAACTTTTCACACTTCAGGGTCAGCATTAACTACAAAGGATCTTCTAGAAATCCAGATATGAAGGGGAAAGGCATAGAAAACAAAGTGGCTCTTGGAGAAGCAGACATTAACTGATCAGGCCATTCTATAGGTTAGTCTGGAGGAAACAAGAAGCTGCATCACGGGGGCCTCTCACCTCGGCTACACTGATATCGCAGCACCAGAGGCCAGCACCTGGGGGGGGCCCATTTTGAGTATGAGGACCCGTTTTAAAAGTAGGATAACTTCTTGAACTCCCAAATGCCAGCAGTCATACATCTTGGGATAACTGCTTATCTATACACAGCTCTGAGCAGACTCAGCACAATTCTGAGGCCGCCCTGGGACTCACACTTGACCACTGGAGGGACTACCAAGGTGACACAGCCACTTTCACACCCTTTCCTGCTTTCTAAGGCTACACTGGACAATGTGCTATTCTGTCCTGTAACGGGGCAGAAGAATGGTGTCTGACATTCGTGAGTGCCTCCCCTCCAGTCCACCCAGCAAAGGGCAGATGGGCACACAGGACGGGCTTCTGTGCCCACACTAGGGCCTCAAGCTCCAGATCAAACTGAGCCCCACACAACTCAAGGTGTCGGGTCAGAACCTTTACCAAGGCAGGCCGGCTCCAGAACCAGCTTTCTGAACCACTGTGCTTGGGCGTCAGTCGTCGGGATGGAGTCCACATGGCTGCTCCAGTGTGGAACGTGACCTCAGTGACACAAAGTCACAGCAGCAACAGCCACAGTTCCACAGTTTATAAATTAGACAGTGACAGTTGCCTGGGTTATGTGTGGGTTATGTGCCTGGGTCGGGAAGATCCCCTGGAGGAGAAAATGGCAACCCACTCTAGTATTCACACCTGGGAAATCCCATGGACAGAGAGGCCTGGCAGGCTACAGTCCATGGGATCACAAAGTCGGACACAATTGAGCAACTAACAAACACACACATATATATGTACTGATGTGCTAAAAAGCCACACCAACCCTACCTACCCTATTTCCTTTTGTTGTGGAAATAAGAAACCAGGTCCAAAACCAAGAGGCTAGGAAATGGCAGAGCTCCTCTGAGC
Organism: Moschus berezovskii; assembly: GCF_049115385.1. Lineage (NCBI taxonomy): Eukaryota > Metazoa > Chordata > Mammalia > Artiodactyla > Moschidae > Moschus > Moschus berezovskii. The sequence continues at coordinate 53,666,696 of NC_142475.1, read as the reverse complement.
TGGACTCTAACTTGACACAAAGCTGTATTCTCACAACGCACTCAACCATGTTCTGGGAGGGCTGGGGAGCCACACATCACGTCCCCGCTGTCCCCTCCTCTGCGGTGGGAGCTGCAGAGACGGGAGCTGGCATTCTGCAAGAAGTTACTAACAGGAAGGAGTGTCCACCAGTCAAGAGAAGACAGACCTTCAGAGTGCACGCCTATGCAAGCAAGCACACACACACGCGCACACACACACACGCATGCACACACACACAGAGCCATGCCTATGGCTGCTCCACGTGCTGCTTCTTTACTTCTCTGAGTTGAACCTGAGACTGTAAAGACTGAGGTGATGCGTTCACCACTGTGAACACAACGTCCCTGGTTTTGTACTGAGCTGAGCGCACACACAATCAAGACACAAAACAACGGTTTTCTGGGAGAAAGCTACACCTTTAAAAGCCTACTTTCCATAAATATGACTAGAGTAGCTGTCAGCTTCTTACCTTAAGACTTTTACAGGTAAGAGGGAAAACCACGTGGCATGGGGGAGGAATTTGCCTAACATGGTCATCTGATTATGACAAAGAAGACGCTAATTACCTTGACTGAATCCAGTAAACTCCTAGGGAAAAACCGCTTCAAACCAACATCTTTCCTGAAATACAGAAAGAAGTGAATTAACAAACGATACCACCAAATCAGTAACTATGGCGACACTGCTGCAAGAACATAAAAGAAGTTTAAATTATTTAACTTTCCACACATTATTCAAGAAGGAAATACATATATTAAAGCTCCAAATGACTGGCATAGTCATGGAACAGTTGGGACAAGTAATTTTCTAGATGTGTGTATAAAACATTGAGACAAGTTGGTTTAGGCAAAAAATCTTTTTGTAACGATTGCTAGGAGGAATATCAATAACCTCAGATATGCAGATGACACCACCCTTATGGCAGAAAGTGAAGAGGAACTCAAAAGTCTCTTGATGAAAGTGAAAGAGGAGAGTGAAAAGGTTGGCTTGAAGCTCAACATTCAGAAAACAAAGATCATGGCATCTGGTCCCATCACTTCATGGGAAATAGATGGAAAAACAGTGGAAACAGTGTCAGACTTTATTTTTTTGGGCTCCAAAATCACTGCAGATGCTGACTGCAGCCATGAAATTAAAAGACACTTACTCTTTGTAAGGAAAGTTATGACCAACCTAGATAGTATATTAAAAGGCAGAGACATTACTTTGCCAACCAAGGTCCGTCTAGTCAAGGCTATGGTTTTTCCCGTGGTCATGTATGGATGTGAAAGTTGGACTGTGAAGAAAGCTGATCACCGAAGAATTGATGCTTTTGAACTGTGGTGTTAGAGAAGACTCTTGAGAGTCCCTTGTATTGCAAGGAGATCCAACGAGTCCATTCTAAAGGAGATTAATCCTGGGTGTTCATTGGAAGGACTGATGCTAAAGCTGAAACTCCAGTACTTTGGCCACCTCATGCGACAAGTTGACTCATTGGAAAAGACTCTGATGCTGGGAAAGGTTGGGGGCGGGAGGAGACAGGGACGACAGAGAATGAGATGGCTGGATGGCATCACCGACTCTATGGACATGAGTTTGAGTGAACTCCGGGAGTTGGTGACGGACAGGGAGGCCTGGCGTGCTGTGATTCATGGGGTCGCAAAGAGTCGGACACGACTGAGTTCAGTTCAGTTCAGTCGCTCAGTCATGTCCGACTCTTTGCGACCCCATGAATCACAGCACGCCAGGCCTCCCTGTCCATCACCAACTCCCGGAGTTCACTCAAACTATTGCAAACCCTCTAAAATACTGCCTCTTTTACAATGTGTAACTGGGTTTTTTTTTTTTAACACTCTTTGAAAGTTATCCTTATAAACCTCAATTCCAGCTGGGTAATGCAATATTTATATAGAAAGCAGGCTGGCCTGATTAGAAAAAGATATGAGTTATACCAGGGATGCTTAAATACCTTCGATTATTCCTAAAATCTGATGATCCTTAAAAATAAACATTAGTCAATGTTTAAAATCTAAGTTCCACACAGAAAGCAAAACAAAAAGATATATTAAGTGATTGGCCTAAGGTCAAAAAACTGAACGTGAGGACATGGTGGAAGTCCCAGGGATTTTCTTTAGATCAGGCTACAAAATCAACCATTAATAACAAGTGCCTCACAGCATTCTGACCGAGAAAACAGGTGGAGAGAATGGCGGCTCCTCACAGGAAAGACTGAAGGCTAAAGGAGAAGGGGATGACAGAGGATGAGATGATGGGATGGCATCACAGACTCAATGCACATGAATCTGCGCAAACTCTGGGAGACAGTGAAGGACAGAGGAGCCTGGAGTGCTGCAGTCCCATAGAGTCACAAAAAGTCTGACATGACTGAGCAACTGAACAACAACAAAATTTCTACTTATTGATACTTTGGATATAAGTGAGCCAGGCTTTTTGGCCACTAGGTGGCAATCATACGCTAGCAAGATGAAGCAAAGCCTCTGGACATGAAAGATTATCAGGAGACATAGAAGATATAAAAGGATCATGGAGAAAAGTGAAATACAGGTATCTTTTACATTAAAAAAATAAAATGAATATAAAATATAAAAAAATAAAACAAGGATGACTTCGCCCTTAACTATAAGTGAGCAGGTACTACAAACAAAACCACAGAAAACAAGTCAGAGTTTATGTGGTTGACTCCATATTCAAACATTTTAATCCCCTCTTTCACACTCCACTAGTTAGAACCTAAACCAGTGAACTCCTTGCTAAATCCTGGTCTCAGATCTCATATCCTTTTATTATTCTATGATGATAATGGTGATAACGATGTTTAGCACGTCCTTACAAAATCCTTGCTCAGCTCCCATGACACACTGTTTACTGGTTTTACTGATCAGCAAATTCACATAACTCTTGGCTTGCCATTCGTCTAATCATTCTTGCTTATAACTTCCCTTTCTTATCTTTTCAGATATGCACAAGGCGAAAGTGTCCACCCAAGTTCTTGCCTCTCTTGCTGCCTCCTAACAAGACAGGAACTTTGCATTCTAAGAATTTGGGAGCTAATCACTATGGGAAGTGGCAAAATAAGCACATAAAAGATAAACTAACACCCCGGAGTCTTAAGGGCATTACTCCTGAGCATTTTCTTCCCCGTTTCCCTTGCAGGAACTTGCTTTATGCAGAGTTCTGCCCTGGAATTTCGGCTTTACAGAAGGATGGATCTGAATGCCTGATGGGTCTTAAAGGCTGTGACTTAATGCCTGTCGATCTCAGGTGACACTTACTTGTAAAATGGGGACGCTAATTCCTACTGACAACAGTGGTGCTGAGAGAAAATAAGGAGGTGTTAAGGACCTAGAACCCTATGGGGGTAGTTTCCCCTCCTCTGGAAACACCACGGCTGCCCCTGCTGTCTGGTGAGAGTCTGGTCTACGTGCCTGACCAGCCATGGTCTTGAGCAGAGGCAGGTGTGACCTGATGCTGCTGCGAGCAGAATGGGGAGGAAATGGGGACACAGGCAGGTGGGCAGGTGGACAGCAGACTTGGGAGGTGCTCTGGGTGCAGAGCAGTGCTCAGGCAAAGGGGATAAGGGAAGGCCAGGGCCAGCATCGGGAGGCCCAAGGCTGGAGAAACTTTATTCACACATATTAAGTGAAAGTGAAAGTCACTCAGTCGTATCCAACTCTTTGCAACCCCATGAACTGTATAGTCCGTGGAATTCTCCAGGCCAGAACACTGGAGTGGGTAGCCTTTCCCTTCTCCAGGGGTTCTTCACGACCCAGGGATTGAACCGGGGTCTCCTGCATTGCAGGCAGATTCTTTACCAACTGAGCTATGAGGGAAGCCATTAAGCTTATTATAAATGAACTCTCATGTCAAGGATAAATTTGTCTGTCCTTTGGCACTACTTCCGAGAAGACTCAGAAGTAGTCTTCTTGTCTGTTGTTTTAACTAATTAATACTTTGTGGACATCATTCCTCTAAGATTTAAAGCTCAGGCAAAAAAGCAAACCAAAATCAACTTTAAAATATAACTGTAATGCACGTTATCATACAGTATCCCTATCTTATCCTCACCCCCAAACTGTCAAGAATTGAGTACCATTAAGAATACTACTAAAGTTCCTTAACCTCTAAAATGATACCTTATAGTCTCTTACAAACAGATAAATGTTAAAATTCTCTAAGTTCAGGAGAAACTGTTGTTGCTTCCTAACAAACCTCTCACCCTAGGCTACCAAGTGGCATCTACGGATGATGGATGGGTGGCAAGATTCAAGGGGCCTGGTGCCCTGGTGATGAGGAACACTGACTGCCTGGCACCAAGAGAAATAACCTTCTATCCTGGTTAAGCCACTGTCAATCAATTCATGCCAAATCTGTGAGCTTTCCCTTCATCAATATATTATCACAGGCAACTAAAGAAAGCACTAGATCACTATTGACAAAAAGGACAATTTAAAACAGAAATGAAAACAATGCACAACTAGAATCAACCTCAGCTAATTTTAAATCAGATTTATTTACTGAGGAAATACCGATGGAATATCTAATAAGCAGGAGATACTGCTAAATGCCAGAAATACCGGAAGCTCCCTACATCAACACAGCTTACTCTAACAGAGAAGAAATAGTTACACAAACAACTACAGCAAGACACCTTTCTTTAAAAAGCAAACTACTTCATGAGGAAATGAGCAGAACTGCAAAGTTATGTGATTTACTTAAAATACTTTCACAGAACAATTCTGTACTGTGGAGAAGAATCACCGGTACATAAGTCTTCCTTCTACAATGTCACATTAGGAACCATAATTCTAACACTGTGTTATTAGCTTATTTTGGTTTCATCTGTCATTGTTAGCAATGCCATTTTTAAGCTGGATAACGAAATATTTCTCTTAACACATCCCATCTGACTCCTGTCTCTGCTTTATAAGAGAAGTCAGTAACAGAACCGTCTGTGTGCGCTCCAGCATGCGCCCTCGCACTGTGAGACCCCAGGAGGACAAGCTTTGGGGTGGGGGCTGGGGAAAAGTCCCCCTCTGCCTACAGAAAAGTCACCGTGGCTCTTCCAGAGTGGGAAAGACATAGGAAAAAACACTAACTCTTTAGTTAAAGAAAAAGTACAAAAAGTTTTAGATAGTGTTTTTCCCACTCTCCAAAATTGGGGCCGATTATTGTTTTGCAAAATTGAAAATAGCTATTTTGAAATGTGGTAAAGTTGAAGGTTCACTGTGTTATAAATTACTGAGATTGTCCATAAATTTTCTGGCAGAAACTAAGAAGCTATATGGACTATTTTAATTTTCCTTCTTAAGGGCAAGGAAAAAGAGAGCCCAGAATAAAACAGTAAAGAACAAGTAACACTCTGCACTCACATAATTCTTCTCCATACTGAGGAAAATGTCTACACTTCTAAGTGGCTCTAGGCCACTAGCAAAAACAGTAGAAAGGGCGGCGAAGACCCGCCGGATGCCCTGGCTCCCCATCCCCGGGCAGGACTGCCTCAGCGAGCACAGAGTACCACCCTAGCCACACCTCGACCGCAGCCCTGCACGGGCCTTTCAACAGCTGCAGTAGAAGACAGAACCCAGGAAACAGTACAGAGAAAAGACCACAATTAGACTAGAGTTGTGAATAGAGTGATGATGCTGTGAAAGTGCTGCACTCAACATGCCAGCACATTTGGAAAACTCAGCAGTGGCCACAGGACTGGAAAAGGTCAGTTTTCATTCCAAACTGAAAGAAAGGCAATGCCAAAGAATGCTCAAACTACTGCACAACTGCACTCATCTCACATGCTACTAATGTTCAAAATTCTCCAAGCCAGGCTTCAACAATATGTGAACTGTGAACTTCCAAATAGATGTTCAAGTTGGATTTAGAAAAGCCAGAGGAACCAGAGATCAAATTGCCAACATCCACTGGATCATCAAAAAAGCAAGAGAGTTCCAGAAAAACATCTGCTTTATTGACTATGCCAAAGCCTTTGATTCTGTGGCTGTGGAAAATTCTTCAAGAGACCACCCGACCTGCCTCCTGAGAAATCTGTATGAAGGTCAAGAAGCAACAGTTAGAACTGGACAGGGAACAACAGACTGGTTCCAAATCGGGAAAGGAGTACATCAAGGCTGTATATTGTCACCCTGCTTATTTAACTTATATGCAGAGTACATCATGAGAAACACCGGGCTGGATGAAGCACAAGCTGGAATCAAGATTCCCAGGAGAAATATCAAAAACCTCAGACATGCAGATGACACCACCCTTACAGCAGAAAGTGAAGGAGAACTAAAAAAGCCTCTTGATGGAAGTGAAAGAGGAGAGTGAAAAAGTTGGCTTAAAACTCAACATTCAGAAAACTAAGATCATGGCATCTGGTTCTATCACTTCATGGGAAATAGATGGGGAAACAATGGAAACAGTGACAGACTTTATTTTGGGGGGCTCCAAATTCACTGCAGATGGTTACTACAGCCATGAAATTAAGAGACGCTTGCTCCTTGGAAGAAAAGTTATGACCCATCTAGAGAGCATATTAAAAAGCAGAGATATTACTTTGCCAACAAAGGGCCATCTAGTCAAAGCTGTGGTTTTTCCAGTAGTCATGTATGGATGTGACAGCTGGACTATAAAGAAAGCGGAGTGCTAAAGAAATGAAGCTTTTGAACTGTGGTGTTGGAGAAGACTCTTGAGAGTCTCTTGGACTGCAAGGAGATCCAACCAGTCCATCCTAAAGGAAATCAGTCCTGAATATTCATTGGAAGGACTGATGCTGAAGCTGAAACTCCAATACTTTGGCCACATGATGCGAAGAACTGACTCATTTGAAAAGACCATGATGCTGGGAAAGATTGAAGGGGGGAGGAGAAGGGGATGACAGAGGATGAGATGGTTGAATGGTATCATTGACTCGATGGACATGAGTTTTAGCAAGCTCCAGGAGTTGGTGATGGACAGGCAAGCCTGGCATGCTGCAGTCCATGGGGTTCCAAAGAGTTTGACACGACCAACGGACTGAACTGTGAATAGAGTAAAGCTACCTTCCAAGCACAAGGCAAAATAAAGGAAATGACAAGATGACAAAAGCAGAATTTCACCACCAAAGACACAAAAAAATCTAAACAATGTGCTTTAAGAAAAAGGGCCCTGCTATCAGAAGACAGGCTGAACTCCAAGACAGTGTTCGGCCAACACAGTGATAAACAAACAGGCCTGCAGGGCTCCTCCCAACACACCCAAAGAGCTGGCGGCAGAAGAGAGCCTACAGGTGGGGATGCTGCGCCTGGGCTGAGCAGGCACTAGGGGAGGTCCAGTCTTGCCGCTCACGCCCTGGCTCTCACCGGAAGCCCCCACCCCCACCACCGCTGAAGCCCCCTCAGCAGCCACCTGGAGGCTTCAGGAAGCAGATCAAGACAGTCCAGCCCCAAAAAGTCACTGTCAGATAAAGAACACAAAACGGCTAGCATGAAAAGCTTGAAGAAATAAATGGCACAATCCTTATTCTTAATCCTTTGTTAAGAGGCACAACATATGGGACATGTGTATCAACCACAAATATTTAGTTCACCACGTTAATATATCAGGTTCAGAAGTCAAGTGATGAACTCAAACTAAAACAAGTCAGACCACTCGGGGTGCTAACTCACTTGTGACAACTGATACAAAAAAGGCTCCTATAATTGCAAAAATAACTATCCCAGCTACTACCACTAGCTATCATCTCAAACAGTTCGACCTGCTCAAGACTAATTCCTTCAAACATTCACCTCGACTTTTATTTTAAATGAGCATATGTCCCCTGTAAAACCTTGTTTCCAAAATGATGGCAGATGACATTTTCACAGGGTGACACAGTGTGGCTGACCTGCCATGTCAAGTCTTACTGACAACCTTTCACTTCACTGCAGTAACATCCTCCAAATAGCACAAGAATTTCAGTAACAACATGGCAGGAAAAGGTGCTGGCAAAAAGCTGCACCACTGCTAACGAAAATAAAACTGGAAACAACAAACACCAAAAACTTTGCTGAATTAATCATCAACAGACAATCTGCAGAACTTTCAGCCTCCTTTAAACAATCTAACAGTCTAATGCCCACTAATTTCACTACTGGAAAAATGTCCAGTCATCCCAAATACCCTGATACATGAGCAACAAATAACTCCCATATTTTAACTAAGCAAAAAAAAAAAAAAAAACCGTAATAAACCTAGAGAATATAAATAATAATAATTCAGTATATATTAGAAGTGAAACTCTGTCCCAATATGGTTAAATCTACAGAGACAAAAAAGTTTATTTTTTATGTGTTAACAAGCCAAAGACTATTAGCCTTAAGACATTTATCAACAAATTTAAATGTTCGCTAACCCAATTAAAGATTAATGTCAACAAGAATTTTTTTGTTAATAAAACCTTCCGCTTTCAGATATAAAAATTTTAGACACAGTACTGTTTAGATTCAATAATAGATTTTTTTTTTAAAGTAAAGATAAACTAATAAAATCTAAATCTGAAAAACGACTCAGCTCTGAATAGGCACAGGGAGACCTAAACGCCACACTTACTCCAGCACTTCGTAGTTAGACTTCTTTTCCAGGGCGTTGCCACGCATCTCCCAGTACGATCGCCTGAAGCAGAGAAGAAAGACACTCACAGATCTGTGTGGAGAGCATCTGCGATGTTAAATGACTAAAAACTACTGCGCAGTCACAAACATTCTGACAAACTACCAGTAAACAATAAACTTGATTCTCCGCATTACTCCTCCTTCATCAGGCAGCATAGATCCTAACACACGAAGGAAAGGGTCCAAGTTCGCTTTCCAAGAGAAAACTGTAAAGGAGACCAGTGAGAGATGGCTTTCCCCCTCCCTGCGATATATAATTAAGGTTGAAAACAAATGTTAATGAAGTTGCTGAGAGTTATACTTCATGATCTGTGGGTCTTACAGGAACTGCTATTTCATAAGCTTATATAATATAAAAAACAGGGATCTCCTGGGAAAATTATCACTGTTTTGAGTAGACATAATCAAGTTTTAGCTAATTTAACCAACTCATCTTAAACTGGCAGCCTGGGGTAAATTTTAATTAAAATCATAGCTGACAAAGGCAGAAATATTGTTTTATTCAAAGTTTAAAATGGTGGCACAGAATACATGACAAATGCTACCAGAAATAAGAAATGCATTCTCAGCTTCCCACTCCCCACAAGGGTAGCCATTAGACACAGGCGGTGGTTCGCGCTCACGTGTAAAGCGTTAACGCTGCACATCCGAGTATCAGTGTCCGCCTCAGCCAGCGGCTGGCAAGGGGATCTCACAGACACTTCCTTTGTCACAGAAGGTTCTCCTGGGGAGCTCAGCCTTGGACTTGCTTACACACTTGTGCTCTTATCATTCCATTCTAACTACCATGAAATATCATCTTAAAAGACTCTACAATTAGCAATTCAACCTAATTCAGAATATTCTTAAATTTTACCGAAGTTTTTATTCAGTATTTTATTGATAATCTTTACGAGGAAAAGGAAAATACCTAGAAAAAAATAAAGGAAAACATTGCTGAATAAAGACCTCGATGTCTAGTTATCTTCTTACCGTATTTCTAGACAACCCAACTTCAATGCAATGTCCTGGTCCACTTGGTCAGCGATCTCTAACATATAATCGCTCTTCACCTAGAATAGAAAGGAATGGGTAAAAAGTGTCGTGACAGTACACTGCAGACTTAGTGTGCTGGGTGTCATCCCCATACTTCAGACGCACTGTGTCCATAATGACACCCGATGCTGGGTGTAAAATGAGCACTATCAGAGAACAGTGAGTCAGTCTTCTTTTATGAAGAACTTTTATCATACGTGAGCACTTAAACGTCATCCGAATCACGGAACCTCAAGTGGCTCTCTATACCCTCCCATGTTGTTGAAGGTCCCTTTCCACGCAAACTTGTGTTCAAATTTTCTGAACTCAAATTGCAGCCCCAGCAGCATTTCTGGACCTCAACACAGGAGCAAGGAAAACTGACATTGTTTCAAAATCCATTTAATCCTGCAACTGACATGCTTCCACCTAACCATCGACTGTAACTCATGAACCTGCAAAGTAACAACGTGCTTGAAGTGGGATGTAAAGAGAATGCTCTAACAGAACGTGACAGCTGTCTTCCAAGCAATGACTGTGAGGGACTGAGGTCAGTATCTGAGGGTGCTTATCAGTGTGAAAGTATCTTCAAAGATGAGACACGTAAAATCTCACAGACAAGCATCAAGAGACCAACATCTGCAATTGACTTTGATGGCGGAGAACACTCATTTTGAACCTCAGTTAAGTGAAATGTTACATCTCCCCTCAAAAAGAACTCGTTCTTCTCGTTAGTAGGGCTCTTACAAAAGACTGCACTCCATTATTAAATTACGAATTTCACCAGTACAGAACTCTGTACAACAGTCTTGTCTCGTTACACAAGTATTTCAGGATACCCTCCACTTTGCCTCTTGATCCTCAATCCTATAATGTTCATTCTCTGGCCCTTCCCAGAAAAAGAGTGCCGATCTCTGCTCTAGGAAAAATTCCAAAGATCCTCTTCTTCAACGACTGCTACCCAGCCTGTCAGTTCACCTGCTCAAAAGATTTCTACTCCCCAGTTAACTACTCCGTCCACCTCGTACTAACAGTTCATCACGATAACTCCCCTTGAAAAGACCCCCCAACTCCGCAATCTCCCTTACCCCTTCATTTTAATTGCTTGGTAAAAACAGCAAATAATGAAGCCAACCACCCCCTCCCTCTCCACACTTACTATTGAGCAACTGGAGAAACCCTGCTATGTGTTTTGCTTTAAATTCATAATGACAGACCTCAAATGGTCACCAGAAACTGCCTGGAAACTCCGCGATGCCTGCCCACGAAGCTTGGCAACACACAGACTCCTATTTCTCCAGTCAACCTGCCACATTCCTTTCTTACAGAGAAAATGAAAGTCTTCTCTTTAAAGCTCCAGAACCTACAACCTGAGGGGCGCCTGTGCTCACCTACTTACGCCTTCTCCCAGGATGGGAGCCATGCCCGGTCAGCCAGCAGCGGGCAGCCACCTGGTTCTGATCTAAACACCACTTCCTCTGAAACCTTTGCTCTGTTTTCTGCCTTAGGACCCACACCTAGGTAGTCAAGAAATACTGACTGACTGAAGAGAGAGACCATGAATGAAAGAATAAAGTCATCAAACTGGGATGTGGATACCTCTGTATGTGACTGCTATTTTCCATGTAAGAGTTACAAGCATTGATCATTTCTGTTCCATTTAATGATGCCTACTATGATTCAATGGAATGAATCAACGGGAATGAATTACTCAACGTCTCATTAAATTAAGTAAAAAGCTTTGATTCTAGAATCACTCTATTTACACTTCAGCTGGCTTCTTCTATACAGCAAAAAGTAAGTCAATTTTAAAACTAACTTTTTGCATCATAAAGAGTTTTATTACTGAACACACAAAAAATGAAGAGATGAAAACAGTATCTATGTGAGTTAGAGAACCACCACCGTTGTTCTGACCGACGCGTCCACTGGGATCTCAGTTTACGGTTTGGTGCAGACCTGGAAGCAACCACAGCAGAGCACCAATTGCACGTTGAAGAAAACACATGGTTACAAAACTGCCTTAAGATTAATTAGTTGGACTTTTAAACACTATTCAAAGGTGGGAAAGGGTAATCACATGTTTTATTCATTCATCAAAACCACGCTCATATTAGTTGCAAAAAAAAAAGAGGGAAAATTACTTCAACCATCTTATGGAAAACCCCTTTATGTACGAACGTGACTTGAAACTTCTGAGTGCTGTTTTTCCTACAGCAACGATCTACTACTCTTGACTGAGGGCTGCGTGCCCACAGCCTGAGGTCCGTTTGCGACTGTGGTGACCTGTGTTCTCTGCAAGGCGTGCTGACCCACGTGGAATGAGCCATCTCAGCAGAGCCTCCCCCGCCCTCCCCTCCCCCAGGTTCCAGAGGGCATGTTCTCTGAACATCACATCATGACCTGATGCTGTGCTCTTGAAATCTTCTGCAAGATGTAGGATTTTTAACACTCAGTGCTCATTTCTTTACAAAACATTTCTTGACTAACTTTTATCTCCTACTAAATCCCAGCAGAATTCATTGCTTTCTTTTGTGAAATAAGTGCAACTTATTGAAGAATTACATGTGTGTGATATAGAGTTGCTTCAAGTAAATATACTCATTGCCACGTCAGATAGATTTATGTATGACTCTTATTTAATCCTCACAGCATCACTGTGAGCAGGACAGTACTGTAATCCCCAATTCAGAGCCTTAGAAAGGGCCTAAAAAGACTGACGATGACAGCAGAGGCACTGCGTATTATTCAGGGGCTGGGCAGTACACTGTTTCAGATACAGTATTTGTAGTCTGTACTCTTCCTTAAGACAGGCTTCGGTCCTATTTTACACATGAAGACCAGAAAACTTAATTACTCAAAATTAAGTCACACACCAAGCATTAAAGTTAAAACTCAAAACCCATCCACTGACCCTCACTACTCAAGCTGCAGTGTGTACCTACACCTTCTCATGAACTCTGAGAAAGTGCAGACGTTCTCCACCAGAAGGCAGATTAACGACCAGTGAGGACCACAGCGCATCGCCCCGGTAGGCCAGAGTCTAACACAATGGCTTCACACGCATCTCCTACTCCACCTTACCACTTGCTTTCCATTGTGTTCTCCTCTTATACCACGGATTACTACTGCTGACGAACTCCAAATCCAGCCAATTTGCAAGTTTTTTCCAAGCAAAGACCTCTGAAAGTTGTTTATTGTATTAAATTGTTTCCATGTTGATGTCAATTTCCTACTTAAAAAATAGGATGTATCTGGACTTCCTTCTGTGGGCAAGAATTATATTTACATTCATGAGCTTTTTCATCTTATTAAGCACAGGTTTTAATATAAAAACCTCTCACATCACTAATAAAAAATTCTAATCCTAAATTACTCCATAATTTATTCCATGTGCCACACCAATGCTTTGGCTACCTCATGAGATTGTTTTGGTCTTATTTCGGTCTCTTCTGAATGCTTTGTCAGCTACATAAATGTATCACACAGCCCTGAAAGTCCTCAGCAGTGTGTGTAAAGAAGATGGGGCTGAGGGCAGACAAACGTGTATGTAACCATTACGGCCTGCTGCACATAACCATTCATATGCTACGCCACCTGAGTGATCCCAGGCCGTCAGCCAACTTGGCTCGACCGTCAAGCATTCCTCCCTGCGTTTCTGCCAGTTTGCAGAGTAGAGAGTCTGCATACAAAAGGAACTCAAAGGCAGTTCTCAACTAAAACAAACGCTTTGATCTTTCTCTTCCATACATAAGCTTTAAAAATATATAAAGAATTATGCTATCTTATAACTCAAATGCTTTCTCAACAACTAAGTCATTTCACATAGCATTTATTAATAATAGGTATTCATTCGTTCGACAAATGTTTATTGAATGCCTTGAGGTGGTCTGAAGGCAAGCTAAAAATATCAGCAGGGAAGAGTGACTGACCGAATAATCATTTCTGCTTCCTATTTGTAAAGTCTTATATAGAGAAGACAAACAAAAAAACATGGGTTGAATAGTATTGGGTTGGCCAAAAAGTGCTTCAGTTTTAAGCTAAAACTATAAGACACATTTTCATTCTCACCAAGAACTTCAATGAACAGGATACTCATCCTTTTATTTCACAAACTTCTGCCGTTTTTCAAACAACTTCATAATTCCATTTTCCCAAAACTTTATCTTTTTGCGCAAAGACCTGTTCCTGGTGCCTTTTACAGTCTTTCAGGGAATTAAAATTTTTTCCAATAAGGGAATTTTGTAAAGACTGAAATAAATGGAAATCAATGGAAATGCAATGTCTGGTGAATACGGCAAATGAATGAGAACTTCCCAGCCAAGCTCTAACAGTTTTTGCCTGGTCATTAAGAAACACACAGTCTTGTGCTACCCTGATGGAAGATTATGCATTTTCTGCTGACTAATTCTGGTCAACGCTCCTTTCAGTTGGTCTAACTAGGAGTAGTACTTGTTGGAATTAATTGTTTGGTTTTCTGGAAGAAGCTCATAATAGAAGACTCCCTTCTAATTCCACTATATAGAAAACATCACCTTCTTTAGATGAAGACTGGCCTTTAGTGTGGTTGAGGATGGTTCATTGTGCATGCCCCACGATCTTGTCCATTCCACATTATTGTACAGTGTCTACTTTTCATCACCCATCACAATTTGTTTTAAAAGTGGAACACTTTCATTAATTACATGAAGAGAAACTGCACGTGGAAATACGGTCAAGGAGGTTATTTTTGTTTAATTTATGTGGAACCCGAACACAAAGTGATGAACATAACTGAGCTGGTATAACTGACTTTAAATGTTTGATTTGGATATTTTGAGTATGCCAGCTAACTCCCATGTGGTATAACATTGATTGCTCTCAAATAATGTCTCGATTTAATCACTATCAACTTCAACTGGTCTACTCGACCGTGGAGCATTGTCCAGCGAGAAACCTCTAGCAAGAAACTTCACAAGCCACTTGTGACACGTTCAATCAGCCACTGCACCTTCTCCAGACACTGAACAATTTTTTTTCTGCATTTCAGTTGTGTTTTTACCTTCTTTGAAATAATAAAGCATAACATGCTGAAAATGTTGTTTTCTTTCATATTCAATATTAAAATAGCTTCACAAAAATTCACCAACTTGGCTATCATTTTTTAAATGCATGCTGATATGATAGCTGTCACATACAATATAACAAAATTTTTTTGAATGAAGTTAAAGACTACTAATTAAAAGACACTTGCTCCTTGGAAGGAAAGTTATGACCAACCTTGATAGTATATTAAAAAGCAGAGACATTACTTTGCCAACCAAGGTCCGTCTAGTCAAGGCAATGGTTTTTCCCATGGTCATGTATGGATGTGAGATTTGGACTGTGAAGAAAGCTGATCGCCGAAGAATCGATGCTTTTGAACTGTGGTGTTGGAGAAGACTCTTGAGAGTCCCTTATACTGCAAGGAGATCCAACCAGTCCATTCTAAAGGAGATCAGTCCTGGGTGTTCATTGGAAAGACTGATGCTAAAGCTGAAACTGCAATACTTTGGCCACCTCATGCGATGAGTTGACCCACTGGAAAAGACTCTGATGCTGGGAAAGGTTGGGGGCGGGAGGAGAAGGGGACGACGGAGAATGAGATGGCTGGATGGCATCACCAGCTCGATGGACATGAGTTTGGGTGAACTCCCGGAGTTGGTGATGGACAGGGAGGCCTGGCGTGCTGTGATTCATGGGGTCGTGGAGAGTCGGACACGACTGAGCGACTGAACTGAACTGAACTGAAAGACTACTAAGTGCTACTACAGCCAGCCATCTTATGGAAAAAACCAAATGAACCTTTTGGCCAACCCAACATAAGCATGACAGAGTTTACCTAACGACAACAATAAAACTTCTTGAATCACCAAAAACATACAGGAGTGGAAAAACAGGAAAAAAATGTACATTATTAAATCTACTTAAAGACATACAGAAAATACATCTTCTAATGAGTCAGACTTAGACTTCTATTTAATTTTAACTTCTTTCTGGAACAGGACAGCTGATAATTCCCAGATTGAATATTTCACATTTTAAACTAAAATTCCCCACTTGGAGCTGCCATTTCAAAATGTTTTAACTGACAGAAAGCTTAACAGCCAACAAAGTACAGTTAACAAAATCATTTCTGATAACTATCTGAATAAAAATGTGTAAAAACTAAAAATTGGAGTAAAAATAACAGAAAGGTTGATCAACCTGTTAAAAAAATAAGTGTGTCTTGGCCCCTCACACATATCTGCAGTTTAGGTTCTAAACCAAAAAGTTACCATAAAGCTTCCCACTGCAACTCTTCTTGCAAAACAAGCCACAAGTTCTCTTACATTCAATGCTTTCTAAGAGCCACTAGACAGATACACTCATTTTAAATCTTAACAGACTTGCAGGAAGAAACAGTGACAACAGAAGCAGGCATCTCAGAAGCTCACAGTGTCAGAGGTGCCAAATGGGTCCCACACGACTGCAGCATCGTTGATGCAAACCTAGTTAATATAACAACTTCTTGACTGAATGGGGACAGGGCCCTTCAAACTAATGGCCACCACGATTTGCAAAAGGTTGCTAGTCAAATACACTTTTAACAAGTCAGAGAGATAAAGAAGAATAAAATGTTATTGGCAAAGGAAAAACTCAAATTCAAAGCAAAACATACTTTTCGTGCTTTATAATAAGTCCTTAGCTTTGGCATCAAAAAATTATTTGTTTAGGAATAAACAATTAAAAACTCAGAAAATCTCTGGCAGGGTTAGGGGTCCACAACTTCCAGTGGAGGGGCGCGAGCCAGACCCCCAGTCGGGCAACTAAGATCCCATGTGCCACGCCGTGCAGCGAAGTAAACTTATTTCTTCAGACTCCTGCTCTACAGTGAATAGGGTTATAACAAGATTCTAGCTTATTTTTAGAGTGTGCTGATTAATATCTTTCAGAATGTTCTAAAATGGGTCAAAACACATAGTGGCTCATTTGTGACATATCTCACTTGTAGTCACATTTAGGACATCTCTAAATGTAACCATGTGCATCCACAGACTGATCTCCCACCAGGAAAGCGGCATTCTACGCCCACTGACATGTCGCTTTCCTCACGACTCCACCCAAAATAAGGGGCATGATGAGCAGGGGCTTGGGTGAGGATTCAAAATTATAGTAGTTTATTATAAGCTTTCTTTCTCTTTCATAGGATGGAACTGATACAGAGGAAATTTAAACATAATTCTTTTCTTTCTATTCTGAAAAAAGAGCCAAAATAATAAAAAAATAAATAATAAAAAGACCCAGACCATCTGACATGCCTCTTGAGAAATGTGTATGCAGGACAGGAAGCAACAGTTAGAACTGGACATGGAACAACAGACTGGTTCCAAATCAGGAAAGGAGTACGTCAAAGCTGTATATTGTCACCCTGCTTATTTAACTTATATGCAGGGTACATCATGAGAAACGCTGGGCTGGAGGAAGCATGAGCTGGAATCAAGATTGCTGGGAGAAATATCAATAATCTCAGACATGCAGATGACACCACCCTTATGGCAGAAAGCGAAGAAGAACTAAAGAGCCTCTTGATGAAAGTGAAAGAGGAGAGTGAAAAAGTTGGCCTAAAACTCAACATTCAGAAAACTAAGATCATGGCATCTGGTCCCATCACTTCATGGGAAATAGATGGGGAAACTATGGAAACAGTGACAGACTTTATTTTGGGGGGCTCCAAAATCACGGCAGAGGGTGACTGTAGCCGTGAAATTAAGAGACGCTTGCTCCTTGGAAGAAAAGTTATGACCCACCTAGAGAGCATATTAAAAAGCAGAGACATTACTTTGCCAACAAAGGGCCATCTAGTCAAGGATATACTTTTTCCAGTAGTCATGTATGGATGTGAGAGTTGGACTATAAAGAAAGTGGAGTGCCGAAGAGTTGATGTTTTTGAACTGTGGTGTTGGAGAAGACTCTTACGAGTCCCGTGGACTGCAAGGAGATCCAACCAGTCCATTCTAAAGGAGATCAGTCCTGGGTGTTCATTGGAAGGACAGATGTTGAAGCTGAAACTCCAATACTTTGGAAAAGAACTGACTCATTTGAAAAGACCCTGATGCTGGAAAAGACTGAAGGTGGGAGAAGGGGATGACAGAGGATGAGATGGTTGGATGGCATCACTGACTCAATGGACATGAGTTTGAGTAAACTCCAGAATGGACAGGGAGGCCTGGTGTGCTGCAGTCCATGGGGTCAGAAAGAGTCAGGCATGACTGAGCGAATGAACTGAACTGAAATTAACTGAATTCTTTTAAAACAGAAATAACAAAAGTGTAGACCCTAAAGATTCCCACACGTGAAGTTCAACAAAATACCAGGTTCATAAAACACACGCAAGAAAACATGCCACTGTGAATAAGAGTCAGCACAGCTCACACAACGGTCCCAATTTTCTGTTTGTTCCCGACATGTGCCCATGAGCACCCCTGCACATATGCACACAGGCACATCTTATTTCTTTAGAATGAATCCCCCAGAGTGGAAGTATTAGTTCCGATCTTACGAAACTGCCATTATACAACTTAACTTACAAAACTGTCAATGTCAATGGTGTCACATACAAATCTGAACCTATTTAAAGCTCTTGGTATTGCTGTCAATTCATCCGTTCTGACAAATCATAGCATTTTTCTTTTTCCTTCCCTCTTGGTGATTCTGGCATATCTACCTAGCCCCACACAGTGTCAGTTAAGCCTGATACATGGGCCGAGATGAGCAGTAACACTGGCCATCAACACAGGAAGGGGGAGTTACTATGACCACACTTGTATTTTCCTTTAAATCACAGGTACTTGGTAGGACATTATAAAAGCATAAACGAAACAAAAGAAATTCTCAGGATGTTCCCGATGCATGGACTGAACCCAGGCCTCCTGCACTGCAGGCAGATTCTTTACCACCTGAGCCACCTGGGACTAGACTAATTATTACAATGAAAGTGAAAGTCGTTCAGTCGTGTCTGACTCTTTGTGATCCCATGAACTATACAGTCCATGGAATTCTCCAGGGCAGAATACTGGAGTGGGTAGCCGTTCCCTTCTCCAGGGAATCTTCCCGACCCAGGCATCGAAACCAGGTCTCCTGCATTGCAGGCGGATTCTTTTAAAGAATGTGGGAGACCCTGGTTCAATACCTGGGTCGGGAAGATCGGCTAGAGAAGGCATAGGCTACCCACTCCAGTATTCTTGGGCTTCCCTGTGGCTCAGCTGGTAAAGAATCCGCCCACAATGCAGAAGACCTGGGTTCAATCCCTGGGTTGGGAAGATCCCCTGGAGGAGGGAAAGGCTACCCACACTCCAGTATTCTGGCCTGGAGAATTCCATGGGCTGTATAGTCCATGGGGTCACAAAGAGTCAGACATGACTGAGCGACTTCACTTCAGGCTAAAGAAGAGAAACTTTAGGAATGGATGAAAGCGGGGGCGGGGGGGGGGGCAGGAAGGTGTGCATGCAGAGCACACAGGCAGGATGAGGTGTGTCTCATCCCACAACAACCTGCGCACACTCGGATCAGGACTCGCAAGCGAAGTGCTGAGTCCTCAAAGCTGGGTCCCGTCTGCAGACGGTAATTCCAGGGTGGCAGACTGTAGTGTCTCATTTCATCAACATAAAGACTCTCTTCGGAGGTGTTATATGCCCCCTGTGAAGAAACCCATGGAGGCAGCTGGCATCAAGAAGTTGTGATATGTATGGTTGGCACGGCACAACTCCAAGACGCCTCACAGCCCTCGGGCTTTACAGGGACCACTCACCTGAGTCACAGAGACTGCACCGAGACACGTCCCATCAGTAAGGGAAAATCTGGGATAGGCCGGCGCGGGTGCTAGCTTTTAATCATATTCACAGAAGCAAGGGCTTCTGGAAGGAAAAACTAGGACAACCTAGGAACAGTGTGAAAGGAACAAGCACGCTGCCGACTTTCAGGTTAGCCTGGAAGTGACGAAAAGGAGTAACTGAGAGCTGTTTAGGCCCGTCTCGGGCCTGCTGGAATCAATGTCACTGGAGTGGCCACAGATGCCTTCAGTGGGCGGATTTCTGTTTCAAAGAAATCACACCAGCGGCTCAAATCGTCTACAAGAGAGAAGAACAGAAGTGTGTCGCCCACCTAAACCCATCAGCCTCTTCCTTCCTCACCTTCCTGCTCCAGTGTGTTCAGTCTCTGATCCATCATATCCACCCGCTAAATCTGCCTACTACCACACCGTTCTGCCTCCCGACTTTCTAATTTCTTGCCTAAATAGCTAAAGAGCCCACAACTTGCTCACAGCCTTTTTAAGATCCAATCCACCCCGAGCACTGCCACCACATTAGGGTGGTCTTTTTTTTTTTTTAATTCCCATCAAGATATTCCTTACTTAAATTCTTTACATACTCCCAACAATCTGCAAGAGAGAACCTAAAATCCGCTCCTTACACAGTGTGGTCCCGGCTCTCTCGCCCATTTTCTTTCAAACCACTTTAGCACAGATTTCCATGTACTGTGTTTTATACAGTACATCTCTTCCTCAGCTACAAAGTTCCTTAGATGACATCTGGCAAGGGAGCCACCTGGACTCTACACCTCCCCTGTGTCAGCACCCCTCCAAGGCACGTCACATCACTTGCGCTCGCAAATAGCATAGGACCGAACACAAAGGAACTGTTTACAGGAAGCCCACTAGATGGAGAATTCAGAATTTATGCCACATGTATTTACTGTCTAACCAAAACCTTACAGAGAAGTTAGAATTTACGCCACATGTATGTATTATCTACCCTTATGGGTAGTGAAAAAGCTACTTTTAGTTTAAAAACATCACTTCTGGTTTTACACAAAGTACTAATGAAACTATATGGAAACAGTTGGCTCTCGATAAACATCTGACAAGTTTGCTGATATTCAGGCACGATAATTATACTTGAATTAAAGACAGAGCAAAGGTTGTATCACTTAGGACTTACTGTTTCTACTTAAAATAAGACTTAAGATTTGCCCAAGTATACAAAAATTCACAAAGTAACAAAAACTCCTAATTTCTTACACGGTATAAGGATCTCAGTACCAAACAGTGACAAATCCGTATTCTCCCAAATGTTAGGCTTAATCTAGTTCTAAAATAAAACCATGAAATAAACAGGATTCAAAAAAACAAAGGAAAAAAATGTATTAAAGCACTCTTCTATACCTGTTGATAGAAGAAATTCAAAGTTGGCTTGTCTTCAGTAAACTGGTTTAGAAATCCTTTTGGTAAATAACGAATTCTCAATTCATATCTAAAAAATAATTAACAAAGGAAAACAATTAGAAATAAGTCATTTCTTCTTCACAGTCCAAACAATATTGAGTGTGACACTGCCAATTACTGAAATATTATTCTAAAAATAAGTTTAAATATAATGTGTAAATATTTCCTTTTGCTGCAAAAAATAAAAAAATAAAATGTGCATGTGAGTGCGCTACAGCCCGAGGTTCCCGTAAGAGACAGAACCTGATGAGATACCCAGAGGGCCCCCAGAAGTCCCTCCAGCCCCACCGCCCGAGGGCAGCATCACCTTCCGCACCCGGAAGGCGCGCTCTACCTGCCTGGAGTCACACAGGATGTGTCTGGCTCCTTTCAGGAGACTCCTGTGTCTTCCGTTTGCTCACGGCCGACAGCCCTGCACTGTACAACACACCCCAATGACTCATCCACTTCACCCTGATGGCTGCTGAGTGGTTCCCACCTCAGGGCGGTGAGGAGTAATTCTATGAATGCGTTTTATAGTCCTCTAAAACAGCAACTCTGCTCAGGAAGCCAGACCCCAAGAATGACCAAGACAGACCTCACCAGGGCGCCCTCTCTATGCCTCACCCTGCGTGTGCGTGTCCACCCGTACGCACTCTCACACGCACGTGGGCACCTCTGCTGGGGTTCACCAGGGACACATCACTGGGTCACAACACGCACGTGCGCTGTCCAGAGCAGACAGGATGGAAAACAAGCTTCAGGGCTGCAGCAGTGCACACCCCACGCCCCTGAGCCAGAGCCACACAGGCACTCTGGCTCCACATGCCTCACCTCGACTTGCATGCCTAACCTTCTCGTGGCAGTCACCCTAATGTTCACTGCAAGAGCGCACACTGGTTTTAATCGGCACTTCCTTGATGAATAACAAGAATGGGCACATCTTTGTTTGCCAGCTGGCCACTCTGGTCATCTTCTTTAATGAAGTGTCTGTTAAAGGGAAGTCCTGCACATCGCTGAGAAGAGGGAAATGGATCTCTTTTGTCCATTGCTTCCACTGAGCTGTCTGTCCCACCCTACCCCACTGATTTGCAGGTATTCTTTACAAATTTTGGATGTGAGGCCTTTGTTAGACTTAGTGAAGATACATCCTCTCCCACTCTATGGCTTGCCTTTCACTATTTTAATGATACTTTTAAAAACTTATTTTTAAAATCTTCTAATTTTAATGGTATCTTTTGTTTTTATGCAGTCCTACTTATCTTCTTCTTTTTAGTAAATTCTTTCAGTGTTTTGTTTATAAAATATTTGCTTACACAAAAGTTATAGAGTTTTTTTTTTTTTTCTAAAAATTTCGTAAATTGATCTTTTAAAATTGTACTAAGCTCATGAGGAAAAGAACGCAAAGGAGTCGATACAATTCTTTTGGTTCAGTTAAGGGTGGCTCAATGCAAGGTACACATACACAAGTTTTGCTGAGATTTTCAAGGATCTATCTTATTAAAATATACAACTGTCAAACAATAAAGTTCCATTGTACTTTGAATCTCAAAAGGAGTTCAATAACCTTCTGCAGACATTCTCATTGGAGAGCTGTTGACAGAAGCAGAATAATTTCATTTTGAGTTTAGCACTTAGCAGGCACCTTATAGGCACCATTTCTCTTAATTGACATAATAATCAGAGAACAAGAGCGTAATTTTTCACATTCAGCAGAGCAGGAGAACAACACTCAGCAAGAATAAGCAGTAAGCAGCCAGTTTCCAGGCTGGAAGCACCAGGAACAACAGGCTGCAGGAGGCTTTGGTATTAACACTGCCCCATTTTAATGATTAAAGAAAGAAAAAAAAAAACTGGCAGCCTGTTCTGGCCTGCTAAACATTTGGCAGCCTGGCTACACGTCCAGGCTCTTAACATCATCCGGCCGATGATGATGATGATATCAAATAACGTTCAGGGACTACTCGGGATGTCACAGAAGTCATGACAAGCATTTTCACCAAATGACCTCTTTTCATCAGCAACGACCCCCAGGAGAAGCAGAAAGAAAGCTCTGCATCAAGACCACCTGCACCTGAGTTCTGGCTCCACCCCTTGCTCGCTCTCTGCCATCACTTCTCTGCGCCTCAATTTCCTCACCTGACTCTTTGCAACCCCATGGACTATACACAGCCCATGGAATTCTCCAGGCCATGGAGTGGGCAGCCGTTCCCTTCTCCAGAGGATCTGCCCGACCCAGGGATCGAACAGCAGTCTCCTGCATTGCAGGTGGATGGATCCTTTACCAACTGAGCCGTCAGGGAAGTCCTCATCAGGACGCTGGGAGAAGTGAAAGGGCTGTCACTGCACACATCACAGCCGTCTTGACGGCTGATCCAATGTATCATCCGCTACTCAACAAATATTTCAGCACCAGTCATCTACAGATGCAATTACAGAGTCTGGGAAGACACTGGTGAATAAAACAGGCAGGAAGTACCAGCCTTCAGAAAATTTCTATTTTTGTGGTGGCAGCCAGACAGCAGATACGTGAAGTATCTCTGAGGTGGTAATGTGATAGAGACAAAACAAGCAAGGTAAGGGGAGCGACAGATGATGAAGCAACATTCTGTAAAGGGAGCCAGGGAAGCAGGCTGACTCAGAACACCTGAACGCAGATCTAAAGGAGGACAGGAAGGAATCAGGGCAGTAACGTGCAGGAAGAAAACAAGTAAACGCTCTGTGGCCAGAGGGAGCCTGGAGGAATGCAGCCGCAGCCCCTGTGAGTAAAAGGGCTTCAGGGAGGGGGGAACAGAGGCGGGCAGGCCACACAGGACCCTGCTCGTCACAATCCAGGGCTCGTCCTGGTGGGAAAGGGGGTCCAGGGTCACTGTGGCCAGAGCAGTAACAGCACAGTCCTGGCGCCCAGCCAGGCTGGGCCGTGAAGAGCAGACACCAGGGCCACAAGGAGGCCAGGAAGGGACTGGTAATAGTGACCAGGTGCCCAGTTCACCCCGTCTTCCTCGATGGGAGAGAACAGACTTTGAGGACATTCGGTAATAGCCAAGGTCCCACGGCTGTTAACAGGTGAGCCCTGGGATTCCACTGCAGCAGAAACACGCCTGAAGGCCCAGAGGCAGCATGAACCTAAGAGAAGACACCTATGCTTAGAACAGAGAGGAGTGTACGTGGGTTGGGTCTTGCTTGTGGGGTTGGGCAAGGTCTCTAGACTGTGATTGGGTTTCGTGTTCCCTGCTTCAACCCACTACAATCTAGCATTTCCTCCCTCACAGCCCTACTGAAACTCCACTCAAGTCTCCGAGTTCAATTCCAGTCCAGTCACCTCGCCGCAGCCCTTAAACCTCACACCTGGCGCCCACAGCATCCCGGCCCAGCCGCGCCGGCATCCCCTCTCCCTTCTCCTCCAGGAAACTCGCCATTTTCCTCATAGTGAAACTTCCGCTACTATTCTAAGAGCCTGGCTGTGTCCTGATAAACATTTCCACATCTCTGCTCTAGGCCACTCCATGACTTCTGAACAGTGGCTAACTACACCATGCCCCAGATAAAACCATCCTTTCACTTCTGCTTCCAAGTAATTGCTGTTGTTCAGTCACTTAAGTCGTGTCTGATTCTTTGCAACCCCATGAACGACAGCACGCCAGGCTTCCCTGTCCTTCACTATCTCCCATAGTTTGCTCAGACTCAAGTCCATTGAGTCGATGATGCCATCCAACCACCTCATCCTCTGTCGCCTAAGCTGATACATTACCATTAACGCTGCCAACACCTAACTTCCTCAGTCTTATCTCCAACTGTGAGCACCAAGATACCCACAAGTTCACCAAGATACCCATTAGTTCACTAATGAACTAATGATGGGGAGGAGTAGGAAATGTTTTTGAAAGTTGAGTTGGATGAATATTCAGATAACCCTGATACTGAGAAGGCTCAGCTAGTCAGACTGTGTGTAGTGAAATAAACAAAAGTACAATTTCAGGAAACTACACAGATGACCCTCGGAAACAGTGGGGTGTGGACAGCTCTTCATACACAGACTTCCGATTTTAAAAGCCTAGAAGGAAGGCTAGAAATAGAAATTCACCATTTGGCAAAAATTACAGTAATAAACACTGCAAAAAAGAATCATCAATGATGTTGAGCGGGCGAAAATACAATGAGAGAGAAACTGCACAGTCTCTGTATTTCCCCAGAAGATATTACTTAATTACAAAGAGGGGGAAAAACCATCTTATAGCAGAGAAACCTGGCCACTACCTTCAATCAAATGACCCAAGTTAAAGCCACCAGTAAAACGAATCACATCATCAGCAAAGACTTACTGATAAAATGCTAAGTGAAAACAGCAGCTTGACTGTGGTGCTCTTCCCCAAATGCTTAAGCTCAATACAGTCATGGGAAAAAAAAACAAACACCAAACACACCCAAACTGAAGAACACAGCATAACCACCAGCCAGTGTACTTCAAAAGGGCCAAGGTCATGACAAAGACAGCCTGAGGACCTGCCGCAGATCAGAGAAGACCCACGGCGGCAGGACACAGAGGCACACAGTGCTCTGAGTGGGATCCCAGGCTGGAAGATGGGCACCCTGGACCCTGATGACATCTGCGGATCAGTTAATACTACGGTAGCAATGCAAAGGTCCTAGTTTCAATAACTGAACTGTACTTAACCAAGGTTTTAACATTTAGGGGAGGAGGGCTGAAGGGTACATAGGATTTCTGTGTACTGTTTTTGCAACTTTTTGATAATACATTGAGAATAAAAATAAATTCTCACAAACTTAAGACTGACTGTCCTGTAGCTGCGTTAACTAAATACCCACCAGAGCCAGTTTTAAACCAGCCTGGTCAACAAACATCAGCTTTTTGTAGCCACAGACCAGCCAGAAATCTGTTCATTTTTGTGCTGTGTCTGGTGCAGAAGTATCCAGTAAACATTTAATTAATCAATCAGCAAATTTGGAAGTCCATCCTGTTTTTTAAAAAGGTGTCACTTCCAAACTTGTCAGAATGTGCCTCTATTTACTGTCTTACTAATTTAAATACTCTAAAGAACTCTTGCTGAATTCAGTGTCATAACGAAAGACTAGCCTTTCAATTTAAGGTATATGCACAGATGATGTCATTTCAAGATAAAACAGAAACCATCAAAATACAACCTGAAACTTCCTCTGCTATCATTAGTCATTTTCTTTTGTCATCTATGAAAAAAGGATACCTTTCCTCTAAATAAAAGACTTTTTTTTCCTCATGCAAAAGGTCTGAAAAAAGAATCCTCTCTCTGCAGATCAAGGAGCTGTTCAACGGCCGTGAAGAGGGGAATGTGAACCACATCTGATAACAAAGAAAAGGACTTTCTTTTTCACTCGTTGCCGAGCGAAGCCCCGCAGTTCTCTCTCAAAGGCCAACAGAGCCTCCTCTCAGGCCTGGCTCTCAAAGCCCTGAATCCCACACCAAAAGGACCAGGCCATTGATATCTGATTAACCTGATCAGGAGTCAGACCACTTCGTGTAAGTGCTTTCAGAACACCAAAATTTAGCTAGCTAGAATTTAATTATCTAGGTACAAAACTTTGAAGTTTAAATCTGTTTGAGGTAAGCTCCCAAAACTGCATGGCACTTTTGGCTACATGACAAACTAGGAAGGGCATTGTATCCGAACTTCTCTGGCTGACTCCATAGCATAGCAAACACCACCAACTCAACCGGGATCTCCCAGGACCCCGGGCACAGGTGAGCACACTGGGAAGGAAGCAGGGTGTGTGCAGCGCAGGAGCTGTGGGCTCTGCCGCAGACCTGAGGCTCCGCACAGGCTCCTGAAGGCCCTCACAAGGCTGGAGGCTGGGCGCGCTCCCCGCAGAAGCCCTGGACTGACCATCTCCTCCTGACCCTGTATCTACATATCCCATATTGTCTCACCCACCTCATGTGTTCCCAACAATATTCTTTTACGTTTATTTTGCTTTTTACTTGTATGTGATGCTGTATGTCATCCTCTGGGACTTACTTTTTGTTTTTTAACTGAGGTAAAATTCACATAAAAAGCAACCATTTCAGGGAATTCCCTGGCAGCCCAGAGGTTAGGACTCGGGCCTTTCACTGCGAGGGTCCAGGTTCAATCCCTGGTCGGGGAACTAAGCTCTCACAGGCCACATGGCATCCGTAACTCCCACCAAATGCAGCCATTTTAAACTGTGCAATTCAACAGTATTTATTTGCATCCACAACACTGCCCCAGGACTGCCTTTTGTCACACACTGTCACCTGGCTAAGTTTCATCCAGAGTTCCAAGTCTCAATGCTTCCCTCCTTCTGACTCGTCCAACATTCCACTTAGAATATTCTGTCACTGGCTACTGCATGAACATCCTTGCGTCTCCAGCCTAGTATAGAAACTCAAGTCTCTCGAGGACAGAACCTGAAGTCCACTTCAGCAGGACCGAGGCCATGTAATGCGGAGGCAGGCAAGATCTTGAATTGTGAAGAGCGCGGCCACGCACAGCCCTGAGCATGCAGCTGTGGTGCCTGATGCTACTCTGCACCCACTTTCAGGCAACGGTTACTGGCCCCGCTCAGCCATCGGTCAGTGCTTCAGTGGACCCCTGCCCAGGTGACCAACAGTCAGTTAGTGACTGTTAGTGGTCCCTCTCAGCCTTTGGTTGGTACTACGTGGCCCCTTCCCAGGTGACCAACGGTCAGTGAGAGACCTCGAGAGGCCCCGCTCAGCCACTGGTCAGTGCTTCAGTGGGCCCCTGCCCAGGTGACCAAAGGTCAGTGAGCTACCATTAGTGGTCCCGCTCAGCCATTGGTCAGCACCAGACGGTGAGCCAGGGGTCCAGGGAACAGGCCACGGGCTGTGTCCTGCAGGACTCCAGAGCCCTCGTCAAGGACACCCACTGGCCGGGCCCAGGCCTTGAGGTGGCAGAGACCCTCTCCCCCATCCCTGCCTCTGCGACCTAATGGTAGCAGCAGCCAGCACAGCATGTAGTCTGCAGGACCTGACCCTCCCTGCCTGTTTGGGTGGACTGAGGGCCTGAGGGTCCTTTGGGTCCTGGGCATCTGGCTCCCCCAGTGATGACAGCTGGGCAGGGTGTGGGGACCTGGCCCTTTCTTGTCAGAACAGAGAATACCATTCGTTTGGTGGAGATTCACAGGAACATCGTTACCTGGCCATGACCTGACCTTAGGAACAAAGGTTCTAACACCTAGCAGTTTGCAACGGCTAGCCCTGCCCCTCCCTCACCTTTCCTAGAAAACAGCTTTGCTGAAAGCTCTCATAGAGCTTGGGGTTTTAAAGGCTCGAGCCACCCATCTCCTTGTATCGCCCTCAATACGCTTTTCTCTGCTCCAAACTCTGACGTTTCAGTTTGTTTGGCTTCACAGTGTGTTGGGCACCCAGACTGGTGTTTCAGTAACATTATCAGATCCTTAATCTTTCCCGCTATTAATACTGTTGGACAACTTAATAATACTTTTTGTCAACCAGACAGTGTAGACGGTATCTACTGGTCTAGATTCATACCTCCCTAAGAACTAAGGAGGGCTTCCCTGGTGGCTCAGAGGTTAAAGCGTCTGCCTCCAATGCGGGAGACCCGGGTTCGATCCCTGGGTCGGGAAGATCCCCTGGAGAAGGAAACGGTAACCCACTCTAGTATTCTTACCTGGAGAATCCCATGGACGGAGAAGCCCGGTAGGCTACAGTCCACGGGGTCGCAAAGAGTCGGACACGACTGAGCGACGGAACGGAATGGAACGGAAGAACTAAGGAAGCTGACAGTGTCTTCCTGTGATGACAGGTCAAACCTGTCTACCCTTTTATGAGAATACCTTCATGTTTCTTGCCCATTTGTTAAGGAATTTACAATCCTTATATTGATCAGCAGAACTCCTGACACCATCTTCTGTCAATTACATGAGTTGCAACTTGTTTCTGCATTTTTCCTTTTGGCCACACCTCATAACTTGTGGGATCTTAGTTCCGTGACCAGGGATTGAACTCGGACCCTTGGCCGTAAAAGGAGCTAAACCACCGGACCACTGAGGAATTGTCCTTTCTGCACTTTCTAAAAATACATCTTTTGATATACAGAATGCTTTCATCTCATAAAGGGCAAATTTGTTATTCTCGTCTTTTAAGAGTGAACATTTTTGGGGTATTAAGAAAATCTTCCTGCTCCACAGCCAAAGATACACTCACTATATGTTCCATTAAAGACATATTCACTATATGTTTCATTAAACTTTTTTTAAAAACTTGATCCACCTCAGGTGGATTTCTGTATATTGTTCAAGGTAGGATCGAACTCTGCTGTTCCTCTTCCTATGAGGGCAGCCATATATGAAACCAGCCCTTCCCTTCCCCAATGACATGTCATGACAACTCTGTCGGGCCACCCTGCCTGAGACAGTTACTACCAAATGTGTGCTGCAGGTACAGTACAGAGGTACTTGAAGAAGTGAAGACTCAATTAAACAAGCTTAGATCTCAGGTTTACTTAACAATATGAATAGATGCTACAGCAGACAGTGTGAAACAGAAAAATCTACGCTCGAAACCTCATAGGAGTAGAAATTAATAGAGTTATTCTGATGAGTCCTGGCACTTTCGCTTCAGTGTTCCCTCCTACTCAGAACTAAAGCCAGAGCTGCAGCTGCCCTCATGGACTGAGAGAGGGGACCTCCATGTTCTGTTTCCCGTAGTCACACACCTGACACAGGCAGGGAGAAGACAGAGCTGGTGCACGAAGCCAGTTTCTACTCTGCCACCCATTTAAGCTGTGTGACCATGGGCAGGTTATCAGGCCTCGCACACAACGTCTGACACCCAATAAGCAGCAAGCTAATACGAGAAGACTGTGACTAAGTAGTGCTATTCGGTCCCTAGTTGATAATTTCATTATCACTGATTCAACTTCCACTCCCACTGTGTTTTACCGGGTGCCTACTTTATCCCAGGCATGAGCAGAACCCAGCAGTACAGCAGTGAATGCAATGGAGGCCCCGAGGGAGAAGGACTGCCCCAGGCAGGCAGTGGGCTCTGCAGACGGAAAGGCTGGAGAAGGCCCTGGGAGGTGACAGAGGAGCATCTGCCCTAACGAGGGGAGGCCCAGCCGTGCCAGGAACAGGAGAAGGGCACACACAGCAGGTGAGCACCGCATTCAAAGGCACTAGCGACAAGCCTCCTGGCCTGTCCAAGAGCCAGTGTGGCCAAGGCTGAGCAAGAAAAAAGCTGGAAAAGATAAAGGCAGAGAGAGAAATGAAACAAGAGCTATTCTGTTCAACAAGAAGGCAACAGAGAAGAGACCTTTCAATGAGACCCCAACCTGAGTACCTAGGAAAACGGAAACTTCAAAGAGACCACAGCTGCTCAAGTGAAGGTAGGGGAGCAGGAGGTGGAGAAAAGACCAAGAGGTAACCACAAACTTGGGAGTGAGCTCCAGGTGCGTGGGGGCCGGGGGAGGGCGCGGAGGGTAGCTCCTAGAAGGATCTGAGCGGGAATGGTTTACACATTTCTTTGGATGTTTACATTTTAAAAGATTTGTTCGCAAGTTCTGTGAGCTCAACTTTATAACGTATCTCAGTATAGCTGCTTCTCGCTCCTCCAAGTACTACTCTCCTGGTCCATCATCTTCTGTGACTTTTTCTTGGGTTATTGTAGTATCCCGTCCATTGGTTTCCTGAGTTTATCCAAGTAAAGTGTGAATTTAACGCCAAAGGCAGGTCTAGGGAGGCTAGGAAGAGGTCAGTGGAGCAGCCCCAAATATCAAGGTCAGCAGGAGAAGACAGTGATGGTCAGTGAAGCAGGAGGTAAACCTTCACCAGGAGAGAGTCTGGTATCCAGGAGGCTGAGTGAAGAAAGCACGCTTGGTATCCACAGGGGCTTAGTTCCAGAACCCCCCAGACACCGAGATCCCGAAATGCTCATGTAAAATGGTAGAGTCTGTGCAGGAAAGCTGGCACAACTTTGCACAAACTCTCCCACACTGAGAGCATCAGGATTATTTATAATGCAACATACAATGTAAATGCTATGTAACCAGTTGCTGGCACAGCAAGTTCAAGTTTTGCTTTTTGGAACTCTCTGGAATCCGCCCTCCCCCACCGCCACCCACACACCCAGAATTTTGGATCTGTAGTTGGTTGAAGCCTGGTTCCCTGGCTGCGGAACCAGGGAACCCATAGACACTGAGGGGCGGCTATACTTAGACAAGAGTAAGTGACTGGCTGTAGCCAGGAGGTTCTGCAGAGGGCAGACTGGACAGTGAAGGGGCAGACCCCATCAAAGCCAGGCCGTCAGGAGGCTGGGCCTTTTTCTTTGAACCATAAATTACTTAGAAACATGTTTTTAAGTTGCTTAATATACAGTTATGTGCAGGATCCTGTATTTCTACCTTAGAGAAAACAGTTAAATACATGACTTAAAAACTACTGTTTACTTACTATTGTTTGTGTTCTTCCCTTTAATTATTAGAAAGGTAAGTCTTATTCCTTTAAGGCTAGTTCTGCTTTATATATTTTGAGGAATTTATAAGTTTAAGAGCTACGTCTATTTCTATACTTACTAGATTCTTGGTGAAATGAGCCTTTTACTGTTATGGGTTGCCCTCTACATCCATAATATAGCTTGTTTGCCTGAAAATTTATTTCACAGGGTGTTAACAGCACAATACTGATCTTTTTTTCCTGGTTATTATTTGCCTGGTATATTTATACTCAAGTTTTATGTGAGTTTTTCAAATTGAAAGTCAGGACTCATTAGAAGGCAGGAAAATTCTTTTCACTATTCATTTATTAATTTATTTTACTAACGTAGAACAAAACAGAACATTGCAGAGAAAACCTTTAGACCTTAGCGTAAATAATAACGCTGAGTAGAGTTTGGTGAAATGTGTAGATTCAGGACATATAAACAGCTCTGAGATACACACACAGCTATATATGTGTGCTAACTCTCACAGTAAAATACATTATTTCCTCCAAGTCAAAGAAAACTGAATGTCACTGTTCTGGATACGTCCTGTGAACAGCAGACAGCTTGATCTTATGTTTTAATCCACTCTAGTAACCTCTGACAGTCATTCACTGTTAGCATCTGTGGTTTTTATTCCTCTTGCTTCCCCACGCTTCTTCTCTGTTTCTTTCCTTCTTTTTGATCCCTGCATTTCTCTAATACCTACTTGCCCAAAGACCATTTCAATTGTACTTCTAATGCTGGAGCTATTACCCTCATATTTAGCTGACAAAGCTTTATGCTATCGCCCCTGTTCCAACCTGCACCCAGTACTGAACTCAACTTTTTTTTAGTATTAAAACCTGTTACCACTAGCGTTCCTTCATGAAGCCAGTGCTCACTGCCGCCTGTTCTTGAGGTAATTTAACCATGCAGACAAACACAGACTGCCAGTTACACTTCCTCACCACTGTGAGCATCAATGATGCTGTGAGCAGTCTAATTTTTCTGCTTGTGTTTGACAGCCTTTCACTTTCTTTTGTACACACTATTTTGCTATAATCTGCCAAAGTATGCATTTAGATTTACCCAGTTAGAGATTGTTCTGTTAATCCTACAGATCACATTATTCCCACTGAGATGGGCACGTTTATTTTAAAAACTATCATACTGTGAAGTCAGATAGCTAAATCCAAATAGAAACTGTGCCACAACTATGTGAATGCAACTTAAATCCATTTTGTTGTGCCTCTGTCTTCATCTAAAAAATAAGGATAACAAGTCTTTACCTCCTCGGGTTTGGGTAAATGAAATACAGAGTTTACGAATTATAAACAGCACACAGCTGGCACAGTGCCTGGCTCCTAACAGCCACTCGATGGTGACAACATAGCAATGTCATCATCTTTACCACCCCTCATTTGAGGAGGGTCACTCAAGTGTTCCTTACTTATGAGGATCCAGGCTCCCACTAAATAAAACAGTGCCTACATCCTTTTTATTAAGGTTAAATAAGTTGGCTTAAAAGAATGAAAACAAAGCTTATATACCCAGGGATCTGCACTCAACAATTTACTGATCACTAAGACTACTGGGCTTCCCTTGTGGCTCAGCTGGTAAAAAAGCTGCCCACAATGCAGGAGACCTGGGTTCGATTCCTGGGTTGGGAAGATCCCCTGGAGAAGGGAAAGGCTACCCACTCCAGTATCCTAGCCTGGAGAATTCCACGGACTGTATAGTCCCTGGGGTCACAAAGAGTCGGACACGACTGAGTGACTTTCACTCACTTTTCAAGACTACTGCTATAATGAAGGCTGTCTCTGACATGTCTCATAAACTCAGGTTAACAATTGTTTTAATTAAAGATACCGAGAGATACTTTCAGGTAACTTTTAGATATTCTTAGTTTGTAAACACTTGTTTAATTAACTGACCAAATAGATGGAGGTCAAATCTTTTTCAGCCATTGTTGAAAAGTAACCAAACTATATTCTTACAGACTATTTTGTTAGGTCAGTTTCAACTACTTGACAAATCTGAACATTATATTTCTCTGATAAGCTGTAATTGGGATAGTATTTTTATTCAACTAAAGATTTACTCACCTAAACATGTTTGTTTTTCTTTTTAAACGTCTAATCTTCTCTATTTAGATCCTTGAAGTGAAAGTTACTTACATCTGAATGCCCTCTTTATGCTACAATCATCTTTATTTCCTCAGCATTATCTATAGAAACAGGGGCTCCTGTGGAAGAGCTCCCTTATACTTCTCTCAAACGTTAAGTGTTTTAGGTGTACACTTTCCTACAAACACCAGGGTTTACTTAAAAGTGAAAAAAAATTATTAGGAGAGAACCAGGGAAAGGATAATTATAGGGACTTCTTTTATTTCACCTGGAATGATTTTAGTTTCATTAAAGTCAGTATGACTTCACTGATCACTTCCAGCATCAATGCTGTATGTGAACATCACACAGATGCCGACTCTTTTAGGTGAGCTGCGATCACTGGGCGTGACAAAGTGAGCTCTGCAGCACGTTAATACGGTACGGTGTGTCACCTCCAGGCACGAAAGGACGCCAGCAGCACAGGAAGGAAAAGCACTAGGACTCAGGAAGTGCTCAGAGCAGAGGCTGGACAGAGCAGCACTGGCAAGAGAAGGGTGAGGAGCAAAAGACCGTCACAGAAGAATGAAGCAATCAGAGGCTCAAGCAAGCCCACGTCAGGGGTGCCCGAAGACAGGCTACACCGAAGTGCAGAGGAGAGCGCTGGTTAACAAGTACTGGCCACTCCTATGTGTCCAGGAGTCCCAGTGACCATCAGCGAGAAAATTACACACAGATAATCACCCTCTCGTGTGTGTTTCTAGTATGCAAAACAAATCATGCCCGAGTCACCCCCGAGTAGGTTTGTGATCTTACTTCCACTCCTCTGGCGGGTGGGCAAGCTCATACTTCTCCCTCACACTGGAGACACCCATATCCAAATGGAGCCAGTGGACCTCCTCTGACCGCAGGCGACTCAGGCGGAATCCGTAGCAGGACACGTGCTTCACTTTGTGGCTGTCCACTATCTTCTGAATGATGCCCTAAAACACACCCCCCAGAAAGGGCTGTTACCAACAAAAGCTGCACGCCACAAAGTAATGCAATGTTCATTGCTCTCAGTGAATCATCAGAAACCTTTGGTAAAAAAAGAATCAATTTAAATAAATCACTTAATTTTACTTAGGAATCTTTTTTCACAAACAGTATTTTTATGAACAAAGTAAAGTGTTTTTAAAACCACAAGAAGAGGCACTGCCCCTTTCTTTACTGATTTCTGCAGCTCCACCACTGCATCACCCCAACTCATCCGCCCACATGGGCCACCCCTTGGGGAGCTTCCTAAGAATGAGACCTGGGGAGGGTTATACTTTCTAAAACAACAGTATTGCTGAGAACAAGTTGCAACCTTAGTATCATTAAAAAAAAAAAAAATACACATTTAGGACTACATAATTAAAGTCATGTTTCTGATAATATTGATGACATATAAGAGCTACCTCAGGTTGGGCCTAACCATCTGCTCTCTACTGGTTAATATACAGCAATACCCAAGAGCCCCAAACCTAACACTTCCAACACGTGTGTCCATGAGCTCAGAGGAGATGAGGACAACTCTGAAGGAGGGCATCAGGGAAGGCTCCCTAGAGAAGGTGGCATTCATCCCGAGCTGTGGCAAGGTGCCCTCAGAGGCGTGGCTGTCATGTGTACACGTCTGTAAGTGGGCAGCACACACGGGAAGACCCGTTTGGGAATACAATGGAAACCACACACCGTCCTTCCATGAGGGCGTGTGAATCACAGTCCACTGCACTCTTCTCAATCTTTTAGGCCATTAATAAGTTTTCTTAAATGATGTGGATATTAACATGAAAATGTCTATTAATAAAGAAAAATCAGTACTGTCTACTAGAGAAAGCACTGGTTTATAACAGTTACCAATTAACTGATACCAATACAACTTACAATGTAAAAGTTCTGCACACACTAGTATTTCTTTTCTGTGACACAATGCTGTTGATAAAACAATTAAGGGTGTTCCCAACCCTACCCCAAAGAAGAGATAAACAATAACGTGTACTGTATACAAAACTGTCAGGGACCCAGTGAGTCCACACCGTAGGCAGGGTGTGCGCCATGCTCCTGCGCCTGCCGACCACCTTCGTGGACTCCTCAGTCCCCCGCACAAGGCTGTGTGTGCAGCCCAGGAGTGGCGGGGGGAAGACGGAGACAGAGCACAAGTGACACCAGAGAGAAAGGGCCCGGTGGGAAGAGCCACCAGCAGCTTCAGGAAGAAGGTGAACTCTCACTGGGTCTACAGCCTACAGAACTCAGGCAGGGGGACTGAAAGTGAAAATCGCATCCAACTCCTTGCGACTCCATGGACAATACGTTCCAAGGAATCTCCAAGCCATGATACTGGAGTGGGTAGCCTATCCCTTCTCCAGGGGATCTTCCCGACCCAGGAATCGAACCGGGGGCTCCTGCATTGCGGGCGGATTCTTTACCAGCTGAGCTGAGGGAGGGGGGACTGGGATGAGCATAAAGCATCCCTCTGGCTTCTGGATTCAGGGCCACTGTGAATTCAGTGCAAGCTGAGCACTCCCAGAGGGCATTCTGCAGGGCGTTGGGGGAACTGGGAGGCGAGAACCCAGATCCAGTCCCGAGCTCGCCTGCAAATCTGTGCTCTAGGGTGTGAGCTCTGCCTATGGGAAGGGACATCTTTTTCTGCTAATTCTCTGAAAGGCGACTTGTGCAGCTTCTCCTTGCCAACATCCAAATCCCTGGGCTGCAAAGGACAGGAGCTGGCGCCTCTTTCAAGCTCCCAGAAAAGCTCCTTTGTCTCCCGCTGCTGTTCTGCCAGCTCACTACCGAGGGCACACAGGCTCTTGTCACCCGGCCGCCCCCTCGACTCCACGTCCCCCAGCAGCAACAGCTGCAGAGCAGTCCTGCTCCTGCGAGGGCTCCGCACCATACCGGCGCCTCTCGTCCTGTCGCCATGCTCCTGGTCAGGCGATCCCGCCATGGCCAGATGCAGGGTGTAAGGCAGGGAGAAAAACCATTCCTTACACTCGTGCTTGCCATCGACACCCCAGGAGGAACCCCACCTTCTCTGGGTACCTGCCCTGGTGACCTCTCGCACAGGTTTCCCTCATGTCTCTGACTCGTGGGCACACACTGGAGCCCACCTGCAGAGAAGCGGTGTAAATTACAGGGATTTGGTGCAAAAAATGTGGTGCTGACTAGGGGCGAAGGTAGGTTCCTAGTCTTGAGGTCTTAATGGAATAGACAGTATTTCCATCAGTTCACTTGATCACACTGCCAGAAGACACAAGGATAATTTCGAGTCTGGGTTTGTGTAACCAGAGTCCCCAAACTGTAGTATCTGGTACGTAAACCTGATCCTACAGTCAGCAACTTCACTCTCTACTAAAAAAAAAAAAAAAAAGCAATAAACAGACATTTCCTTTTATTTCACTTTTCGCTTTCCGTTATGCTTCCATATTGATTTTGGTTCTACTCCTCATTCTCCAGGACCCTTAGAAATGTCACTTCTCATTCCATAGGGACAGCAGCCAAGACTGTGAGTATAGGAGGTACTTAAATATTTGATGCTGAATGCACATAAGTACTCAGTAACAAGTAATTCTGAGAATCAACTATTCAGTCTGGATAAGTGAACAAACAACTTGAGAGCTAAATACTCAAACACTACCACATCCACAAAACACACACATACGTCAGTATATGTGTGCATGATTTGTGGAATGCGTATCTTTAGAAAAGGGACTGTCTCCAGAGCACTAACAGGATGAGGGCTTTCAATATGCCACTCATGGGACCCAAATTAAATTCCTCATCCTGGCTTTAAAGGCTCATGGTAAACCAGTCCTACAATACACAAAACAATACTTAGCTACTCTGTAACCTCTGTTGACTCATTTATATCACAGCCCAGGCCTTGGAAACACATAAGTTTTCCTGACTGAATTCTCACGTGAGATATTCACAGGAAAGGGTTCTTCCCAAACTTGAAAATAAAAGAAGCCAGTGTCTGCATGGTGCTCACGTCTCATCATGAACACAGCAATTCAGCCATTTTACTGCTGGGGAAGGGTTATTTTCTTTTGTAGCTTCCCTGTTTTGGGGCAAAATGGGGATGGAAGTGCAGGTAATCCTGCCACAAGCACCTTCCAGCTGTCGTCACATACATGGACAAGTGCGGCTCAGACACAGATGTGCAGGGTCAAGAGCTACTGGCAGTGTGACATTTTGATAAGGACAGCCAAACTGCAAACCAACAAAACTATACCAACTGCAACTGACATTACAGACTGTCCTTGCCTTGATCTTACGCCAACACTGGATCTTAAAATGTTTATCAATTCATCTGTCAATGGACATCTAGGTTGCTTCCATGTTCAGCTATTGTAAATAGTGCTGCAGTGAACAATGGGATATATGTGTCTTTTTCCATTTTGGTTTCCTCAGGATTACATGCCTAGGAGTGGGATTGCTGGGTCATATGGTGGTTTTATTCCTAGTTTTATAAGGAATCTCCACACCGTCTTCCATAGTGACTGTATCAATTTACATTCCCACCAAATGTGCAAGAGCATTCCCTTTTCTCCACACCCTCTCCAACATTTACTGTTTGTAGACTTTTTGATGATGGCCATTCTGACCGGTGTAAGGTGATACCTCATTGTGGTTTTGAATTGCATTTCTCTGACAATGAGTGATGTTGAGTATCTTTTCATGTGTTTGTTAGCCATCTGTATGTCTTCTTTGGAGAAATGTCTGTTTAGTTCTTCTTGCCACTTTTTGATTGGGCTGTTTTTCTAGCATTGAGTTATATGCGCATTTTGGAAATCAATCCTTTGTCAGTTGTTTCATTTGCTATTATTTCCTCCCATTCTGAGGGCTGTCTTTTCACCTTGCTTATAGTTTCCTTTGCTGTGCAAAAGCTTTTAAGTTTAATCAGGTCCCACTTGTTTACTTTTGTTTTTATTTCTGTTACTATAGAAAGTGGGTCATATAAAAAAGAATGCATTTGAGTCAGTTCTGATGAGGCAGATGAACCTAGAACCTATTACACAGAGTGAAGTGAGTCAGAAAGATAAATACCATATTCTAACGCCATATACAGAATCTAGAAAAATGGCACTGAAGAACTTCTTACAGGGCAGCAATGGAGAAATGCAGCAATGTTCTTACAGGTGCAGAGAACAGACTTGGGGAGAGGGGAGGAGAGGGTGAGATGCATGGGGGGAGTCATAGGGACATGACCGCATCTAAGATCGACAGCCAACGGGGATTTGCTGTGTGGCTCGGGAAACTCAAACGGGGCTCTGTGTCAGCCGAGAGGGGTGGGAAGGGGGAAGAAATGGAGGGAGCTTCAAAAGGGAGGGGATATATGTATACCGACAGCTGATTCATGTTGAGGTTTGACAGAAAACGGCAAAATTCTGTAAAGCAATTATCCTTCGATAAAAAAAGAAAAAGAAAAAAGAAATTCAGGAAGGCAAGGGTGTAGTGTGAAGATGAGAGAAGAGACGGATTCTGCCAGAGAAGCAAGAGAAAAGAGAAATGCCAGGAACACATTCTAGAAAAATCACTCTGGCTCTTGAGAGGAGAACTAGCTAAAAAATAAAGTTAAGGACACCTAATAAAAATAACTGCAGTATTTTAAGGGGAAAAAGTGGCGGTTTGAATAAGGGGACTAGACACAAAAATGGATAGAAATAAATGTATTTTAAAAATACTTTGTAGGTAGAATAACCAAGATTTGGTGACCTGGAAAAGATATCCAATATGAGGATAAAAGAAAAGGAGATTAATGCATTTCGCCTCAGATAGCGAAATAGATGTTTATGTCATTCAGTGAAACAAAAACTCATGTGAAGGCGGTTTTGAAACAGGACAGCAAAATGACAAGTACATTTCAATGGATTTTAGATTCAGCTTTTTAGAATAACCAAGTAGAAATGCCCAGGAAGCACTTGGTTATATGGGTCTGGAGTTCAGAAAAGTATGTTAATCGATTAATCACAGGGTAGGATCAGTATACTCTTATTAATAGGTTAAAAATCAGGGCATTTCTAGTCACTCATTCATTTAGTAAGTATCCACTGATAGCTACTTGGTCTGAACATTCTTGCAGATTTGGGGTTATGAGGAAGGTAGACACAGTATCCATCCTTATGAGATTTGGAAATTGGAAACAGAAGGTAGGAACCAACGGCAGTGGTACCTGAAGCTATAACCATTTCAGTAAGTGGACTGAATTTGGTAGTGTATAATCAGCAAATAGCATTATTATTTTTAACCACCATTTCCTTCAAACATATTCTGTAAAATTTCCCTTTTATTTTTTTTCTTTTACAACAGTGAACATCTTTGCTAGGTCCTGTGGCTTTTAATCATTTCCATTTATATAAGGAATTACACTTCTTTAAGTCATATATGGAGACTTTTTCTGTAATTCTGTAAGTGTATTGTATTATGAATCTAACCTAAACAGTGTCTGCTTCTTATAACAAATGACACTAAGAGAGACAAAAGAGAACACTGAAAAACTTTAAAAAAAAAAGTTTATCAATTTGATGGACCAAGACTGGGGGGGGCGGTTGCTGTTAAAATTTAAATTTCTACGGTTACTAACTAGTGAGATGAAGCTGTCATTCTGTTTGTTTCTGGAAGTTGCTTGGTTCAATCTGGCCACTTATCATTTAGACAGCACTCTGAAAGGAAGTGACCTTCTCCTTCCTTGGGTGGAGAGCACTCATGCAACTCTGCCCTTCACTGCCATTTACTCATGATGTGTGCCCCTGCCCTATTCATTCAGTGATCACCTAGAGAGCTAGGTGATCTGGTCTGGGGCCAGGAATGCAACGATGGCAGGATGCGATCAAGAGCTGAGCAGGAGAAGGACATGACAATGAACAATGCAGCAGAGAATTTGTCTGTGAAGAAGGTGAGGCAGGGGACAAGAGAAAAGGGATATCTGATACGTCCAGCTATCTCCTCACAGATAACGTGCAGCATTTCGCTGTTTATTAGAGGAGATATCTGAGGCCATGAGCATAATTCTCAACACTGTCCATCTCATCATTCCTATGAACGGCCAAGTCCACCCATCAGGGCTGGCGTGTCTTTTCTTATGTCCAGGGGTCACTGTTCCCAGTGCGCTCTCCTTCAGACACTTTTCACATTCCGGAAACCAACAGGTTCCTACCATCTTCTCTGACCACACCCGTACAGGTCGGAACCCATCATCATTCAGTTACCAAAACAAGATGCAGAAAGCCAGCCCTGCTCTGGAGAAGGCAGCGCATCTCCTGTCCTTGGTCCAGCAGCAGACGCAGGGCCCTCCTAACGGTCCTCAGGACAAAGCAGGCACTTCTGTTTCCATGATCGACAGTCATCCTCGGTTCCTCACTGCTGCCGTAACAAACGGCCACAAACTCAAGGACACAAGTGTGTGACTGTCCAGTTGATCACAAGTCTGAAGTGGCTATCACTGAACCAAGACAAGGCATCAATAAGGATGTGCTGTGTTCTGGAAGGTCCGGGACACGTGACAAGGAGCCAATCCCG
Organism: Moschus berezovskii; assembly: GCF_049115385.1. Classification (NCBI taxonomy): domain Eukaryota; kingdom Metazoa; phylum Chordata; class Mammalia; order Artiodactyla; family Moschidae; genus Moschus; species Moschus berezovskii. Next base: position 53,625,680 of record NC_142475.1, on the reverse strand, counting down.
TAGGTCCCAGGGGGCCACAGAACAACGGGGAGCTCGTGGGGGTTTTGAGCAGATTACTGACAAGAAGACTGGCACGTGAGAGAAAGAGACAGGAAGCAGGAAGTAAAAGGGGGGTGGTGCCAGGACCGAAGGCCACAAGGTACAGTGGGAGAGGAGCAGGCGGGGGCTCCTGGAGGGCTGGCGTGCTCACTCCAGAGAGGAAGGTGTGGAAGGCTCCGAGTTGAGGGATGATGTGCTCTGGCTCTCATGTGAACAGGACGGCTCAGGTGGCCGGGCTGTGAACAGACAGGGCAGGGACAACGGGGAAGGCGCATATCAGTCAGGAGACCGCAGGGCTCCAAGAAAGGTGTGCAGGGGAGGCCCTGGGAGGTGTGGGTTCCAGGTATGTATAAAGACAACATGGACAGGACAAGCTAACATACTGGAAGCTGCTAAGTCACTTCAGTCGTGTCCGACTCTGTGCGACCCCATAGACGGAAGCCCACCAAAAAGCTGTAAAAGATGCTGCAAGGGGCCTACTTACCTAAAAGAAGGGGAAACCCTTCATCTGAAGCACTGGATGGTTCTTCTGGAGGAAGAAAAGTGAAGACAGAGAAGAGAGGCAGAGATACACTTGTGGGAGCGTTAGGTCTTCAACTGAAGATGAGACCAACCAGAACGGGGTACCATGTGGACTAAGCAGAACACGGGATGGAACCACGGCCAGTGTGAGGACTTACAAAGACCTAAGAGACCACAGGGGCTCGCAGGTGGGGCCTGGGCCAGCCTCTGGTATTCACAGGACTTCCTTCTGGGTCCACAGCTCTTCGCGCTCCAATATGTCACTTACTTGAGTTTGCAAAGACAGCCTGCAGAATGAACTTTCCACGTCCTTCCTGCTCTCACAGACACCTTCATCCTGCATGTTGGAGGCTGACACTCTACCTGGTTTAGACTTCAGAGGTACAAGGTGCTTCCCCCAGGGCCTCTGAAGACCCTATCTCAGTGCTACCCTGCATCTGGCATCGCTGATAACAGTCTCATGTTAAACACCGCCATTCTTCCTAAGCAGGAGACTTCTCTGGTAGAATCTGGATCTTCTCCATACACTAACCTTGGCTCTTCTGCACTGACCCCAAACTTATCTCCAGAGCTGCCTGGAACATGGCACCGAAACTAGGCTATGATCAAGGGAAGTAATGTCTGTGACCATGGGCTACTGATTACTCGGGCAAGACACACTAGCCTGTACCCCTGTTTAGGAATCACGACTGGATTTACGAATCGCACCTGATGTTGGTGGCACGTGGCCACAGGGTGAGGCTGGTTACGGAGATGGAGCATGCCTGTGTGCCCATCTCACAGATCCCACCTCCTCACACCCAGGCGCTGCACATGTGGCTGGTGACGGCCAGGAGTGTCAAGGCCACGAGGCCCAGGCCTGGATGTCCGGAGCCCTTCAATGAGCACGGTTCTCCTACTGTGGCTGCTCTGCACACTCCACCTATTCACAGCGGAGGCCTGTGAATCCTGTCAGCAACCACTATACTATTAGTGTGTGATTAGCACATATATGTAATAGAGGAGTAAGATGTGTTAAAGAACTGAAAACCTCTGTAATGAATTATAACAAGAATCCTGCGTTTTCCTGGTAAAAGGAACCTGAGAGGTATTGGTTCTGCTGAGTGAAGCAGCCTCTCAGATAACCACTGTCTGCAGAGCACAGCTGTCCAGCAGGGACATGACGCAGGCCACGCACACCATTCAAAAACGTCTAACAGCCACATTACAAAACTGTAAAAAGGTACGAGGGGCTTTAACGTTAATGATACATTTCCTTCAACCTCGTATGCCAAGAACAAAACGAACGGATTACTGATGCACTATCTGACAGCCTTTTCACACTAAATCTCTGAGATCTAGGCTTTGCCTTTACTTTGTTGTTGTTCAGTCGCTAAGTTGTGTCCAACTCTCTGTTACCCCATGGATTGCAGCTCACCCCAAGGACTGCAGCACGCCAGGCTCCCCGTCCTTCACTACCTCCCGGAGCTTGCACAGACTCATGGCCACTGAGTCAGTGATGCTATCTAACCATCTCATCCTCTGCCGCCTCCTTCTCCTCCTGCCTTCAATCTTTCCCAGCATCAGGGGCTTTTTCTACTGAGTCAGCTCTTCACATCAGGTGGCCAAAGTATTGGAGTTTCAGCTTCAGTCCTTTCCAATACATTTAGAAAACATCAAGTCAGACTGGCTACACTCAAGTATTCAGTAGTGGCATACAGCTACCACATCAGGCAGTGCAGCAACAGGGTCTGAGACTCAATCTAATTACTAAGCAACTCGAGATAACGATAGGTTATCTCCTTTCAGAAAATGGTTGGCCTTTAGATCCATCTTAATTTACATGAAAATCCTGCATTTTCAGATTTTACAGCACTAGATGAAAGTGGGTTATGAGTAATTCCCACCTGCCATCATTGATCCAGTATCATGTGGATTTCATGCTATTTCTGGGGATGGTTGGGGTCAATCCATGCCAATCGAGGTTTCTCTGCCTCATGCTGAAAATCAATCACCAACTGCTAAGACTTGCTAAATTCTAAACACTGATCAATTACTGTTAAGTAGAACAACTTGCTCTTTGGCCGCACAGATTTGTTAATATTAATCTTCATAGAAGTCTGAGAAATATGTTCTCATAACGTATGTGTTTCTATCTGATTTAAATTTTTCTTCACAATACGAATGTTTTGATGCTGGTGAGGTTCTAACACTGGCTAACAGCCGACACATGCCCAGTGATCACTGCTTCTTTCCACAGTATGAATCCTCTCACATGCAGCACGTACGATATTAAAACCACAGTACATCTGTCACGGAGCCTTCCCAAAGTGAAACTCCTGACACAAGAAACTCAACATCTCCTAAATGTCTTGGGAAATTCATAACCTTTGAAAGGCCCCCCCTCCTGCACAAATACTCTGAAGTCTATTAAGGTTGATGCAATGGTTTAAAGAATTTCCTCTCTTGTGGCTGAAATTTATACAACTACAACATACCCTAAGAGCCTTCCCATAAACGTTACATTTACAAGGTTTCCTCTCTCCAGAGATTGCATTTATAAGGTTAAATATGAAACAGAGTTATGGATAAACTAGAAAAAGTCTGCAAGTGTCGTAAAAAGTTTGTGAAAAGAGACTATTTCAAGTACAGCACATGGATAGATACTAACACGTATTTCAATCCTAAGTGAATGACTCTCCTTTTAATAATCCATTTGAATAGTCAGTATTACAGTATCACAGAGGTAACAATATTACATATAATTTATATGTAATATACAGCCTTAAGTCTATGTTCTACCACTTCCTTTACTGTGCTTAAAAATAGTTAAGGCATGTAAGCTAATGAGTAGTAAATTAATCTCATTATAATAAAAGGGAAGGAGTATATCTGATGGATGCTTGTCCTCCTTAAAGATGAATATGGACTAAGCCGAGGAGCCACAGAGAGGAGGGGCTTCCACAACACTTGATCAAATAAACATCCTGACAGTTTACATTCCGAACTAGGTTTTCTGAGATTCTGGCGCTCACTCCTTCCTCTCAGCAACCTCTGCCTACGCAGTGCTGCCCCCACAACTCGTCACCACCCACTCTCACCAGCACCCGGTGGAAGCCCGTCCAGCGACTCCCACGTTCACACGCAGTGACGCCCCATGGGCCCAGCCACTGGGGCCCCGGGAAGTGCCATCTCCACCACACTGAGGTTAAGGCCCCCCGAGGCCCCACCCACAACAGACTGGAGGCTATCCAGGCAGGAGCTTTCACACCCCCAGAACCTCGTGAGGCGTGTGTATACAGGAGACATTTGTTTTTTAAGAATCTGTCCTGTCTGGAATCGTGCAAACAGATTCAAAACTACACTTTCTAGAAAACAATTTATTTCCACAGAATTACAGGCTATTTTAATTGTTTTGTTTCCTTATGTACTTCAAGAATTTTCTTCTAAAAAACAGGAAAGAAAAACAAGTCAATGGCATTATATATGATGCAGTTATTTTTCTAAGAAATTTTACATAAATTAAAACTCTAGTCAGTCCCATATTAACTCAGTAAATACTACAGAGAAAAGCTAGCATCGCTGATATATTGGAATAGCAATTATTACCCGGCCTTTTCAGTGTGTGTCATTAGCATTTACCCTAAACACACACTGAGGGTGAATCATACTCACCCTGACGTCGGTCGCATCTCCATGCCTGATAATACTGGCCCAAGTCGTTGGCTCACTGTTGCTTTCAAAATAATGAAAGACCTTTAATACTCGCTCCATGGCCCCAGGAGAACGCTCCACACCGGTTCCCAGGTGAGTCTTGGTACTTGAACTCGGTGTGTGATTCAAGTTTGGGTCAAGGTAAGCAGCTGCCATTCTTTTGCTAGATGCTAGGTATCGGTCATATTCTGGAAAAGAACATAAGCTTTTTCAGTGTACAATATTTGAAATCTACTGGTTAAAACATATTTTACTGATACACTAACATAACAACACTGTTCTTTGTTCTCTCCCTATGATGTGCTGCATGCAGGGGAGCCTGAGGAGACCTGAGACCTATACCCGGACAATCACTCTTTCCCACCACCAGCCCCCTCCCACCACCCCCACCCCCTCCACCCAGAGCAGCACCTGATTCACAGCTGCATAATAAATATTTGTTAAATTACTAGAAGGCTGGGAACCCTATTTCGCCTTTGTTCAAAACTTGCTGTTATCTATAAACAATGTAACTTAACACCACCACCCCCTTTAAATCACAGACTTTAAATTTGTCAGAAATATCTCATAGGAAAGCAAAATGTGTTAATATTACTGCCTATTTTCAAAATCCTTTATTTTAGTGATCTCTTTTGCTCCCCAAATTAGACAGTAAGGACGAATAAATATAGTATCAATTGCTTCCTGAAAAGAAATATTCCATCTTTGGAGTGGTCAGAAGAAATGAAACACTAGTGATAAAAAGTCACTACAGCTGACCCTTTAAAAAGGCAAGTTTGAACTGCCCAGGTCCACTTATATGCAGATCTTTTTCAATAGTAAATAAATACTACAGACCTATACAATCCCTGGTTGACTGAGTCCCCAGAAGTGGAACCACAGGTACAGAGGAGCCCTCACACAGGGGGCTGAGCACAAGTTACACGTGGACTGTCCCTGCATGAGGGCTGGCATCCTTACCCTACGCTGCTCCCAGGTCAGCAAGATGCGTGATAGGGAGCATGTCAGGGAGGTGCTAAACCAGAAACAACGCACGATCCAGATACCCCTGTGGCCAAAACTCAATGGCAAAATCCTTCATAAACCTCTAAAAAGTAGGTCTAAACCTTTTTTAGAGGATAAACTTGTGATGTCACCATGATAGAAGCTGCTTTCCGTGACAGAATGTGGTTCTGCTTTATTGATTCGAGCTTTGACTTGCTTGTCAAAATGCCATTTGTGCTGCTGCTGCTAAGTCACTTCAGTCATGTCCGACTCTGTGTGACCCCACAGACGGAAGCCCACCAGGCTCCCCCATCCCTGGGATTCTCCAGGCAATTGTACTATGAACTCTCAAACTGGCCAGCACCTCCACCTTATCAAGCCTTCCTTGACCTTTCTGGACAGTCCCATGTGCAAGTCTGCTAACCACCACCTAACCCTAGTGGTGGTGTTCCTATCTGTCTTCCTGCAGGTTTGAGGATTCAGAGAGCCTGGCACAAAACCGTGGGTCGGTCAATCTGTGGGACGGTGTCCACGACAGAAAGAAAAGTCCTAAGTGCTGCTCTCTGCTATACTGACTCCTCTGCTTCCAAACAATTAAGAGAATTCTCTGCTGTTTGTGTGGTTCTCTACTTGGTTTTTGGCCTATGGCTGAAGATGTACAATTGGGGCTGCCAACTCTCTGTCTCTAAGTGAGAAGAGCCTTCACTCTCCTTCACCAGAGAGGTGGGTTCCAACTGGAGTTTGTAGCTGCAGACCGCTGCCATCTGTGGCTGGCTGCATTTTTTAGAACTTTTCAAGATTAACCAGTTACAGACACCTGCTACTCACACACACTATAGAATATCTTTTTCAAAAAACTATCAAAGAAGAGGAAATGAAAAGGTTTTTCAAGTTGGCTTACTTGTGTAATTTAGACCCGCTGTTCAAACCATCAGTGGTAAGTGACCAGCTTTGTTTTCATTTCCAACCTGTCACAAACCAATACTTTGTAAAATACAATGGGGAGGAATTTCTAGAAAAATGAAATTTAAAAGTAGAAGACACACAAAAGCCAAGCACAAAACTTCTATCATTAGTGTCAATGAACATAAAACTACCATCACGTTGCTATGGTTTCCAGATGCCTGTGCCAGACTCTGCCCTTACTTGGTCCCACACTGTGGGCAGTCCCAGCACAGCCCCAGTCTGTGGGCCACTGCCAGCCGAGTCCCTGCTCAGGCACCAGGCTGCCTGGGGCAGCGAGAGGCCAGCACCCGCTGGACTAGGAAACAGGAAAGCGGACGGTCTGTCAGTGGCGGCTGCCGACCTTCCAGCTTCAGGACTCCCTTTCACTCACACGCTAACTTCTTTCTTGGGAGAAGCAAGGCAAACCCAAGGCAGATAGGAGTGAGGACACAGGAGCTGACAAGCCTTGGCACTGACCCCGAGTCTCACTGCACAATCCAATATTAGTGCTCTGTAAGACAGCACATAAGAAAAAGGAAGAAAAGTACTAGGACCACAACAAGAATCTTACTCCAGAGCTGCCTTGCTTATATTCACTGTACATACTAAGATCCCACCAAGAGAGTAATCTCAGTAAGCTTGTGATGAGCTGGCCCTTTAATAAAACTGGAGATGCTTGCCAAATCATGAGAAGCGAAGAACGCAAATTGATACAGCTAAATTTTTTTAAAAATTAAAGACATCAACTAGTTTGAAGAGTTTTAAGAATTTGATAATAACCTTAAAGTAAATCTTTAAACAACCTAGACAAGTGTGAAAGTTTCCTCTGTAATTTTGTTCTTTCACCCATGATTTGGGTTTATTTTCTCATAAAATGACTGATCTGGGTATCCTAAATGTCCCACAGTGATTTTACTAGACAGAGAAGCTAACATTACTTAAATGTTTGATACTGTAACATGGAAGGATATATATGAAACTCCAATACTTTGGCCACCTGATGTGAAGAACTGACTCATTGGAAAAGACCCTGATGCTGAGAGATTGAAGGCAGGAGGAGAAGGGGACGACAGAGGATGAGATGGTTGGACGGCATCACCGACTCAATGGACATGAGTTTGAGCAAGTTCTGGGAGTTAGGAGTTGGTGATGGACAGGGAAACCTGGCGTGCTGCAGTCCATGGGGTCACAAAGAGTCGGACACGACTGAGCACCTGAACTGAACTGAACTTGATATTATAATGTCAGTGTGCTGCTGCTAAGTCACTTCAGTTGTGTCCAACTCTGTGTGACCCCACAGACGGAAGCCCACCAGGCTCCCCCATCCCTGGGATTCTCCAGGCAAGAACACTGGAGTGGGTTGCCATTTCCTTCTCCAATGTGTGAAAGTGAAAAGTGAAAGTGAAGTCGCTCAGTCGTGTCCGACCCTTAGCGACCCCACGGACTGCAGCCTACCAGGCTCCTCCATCCATGGGATTTTCCAGGCAAGATTACTGGAGTGGCTTGCCATTGCCTTCTCCGGTCAGTGTGTTACAGTTTTGTATTTTTCAAACTCTCCCCTTTCCCAGTGCTCTTCTTCCAATGTGACTCTGACACTCCTTTCAAGAGGCATAGTCTACATTCCTTCCCCTCAAACTTGAATTGGCTTAAGACTAGGCTAAGATACAGCCTAGTTCAGTTCAGTTCAGTTCAGTCGCTCAGTCGTGTCCGACTCTTTGCGACCCCATGAATCACAGCACGCCAGGCCTCCCTGTCGATCACCAACTCCCGGAGTTCACTCAAACTCACCTCCATCGAGTCGGTGATGCCATCCAGCCATCTCATCCTCTGTTGTCCCTTTCTCCTCCGGCCCCCAATCCCTCCCAGCTTCAGAGTCTTTTCCAGTGAGTCAACTCTTCGCATGAGGTGGCCAAAGGATTGGGGTTTCAGCTTTAGCATCAGTCCTTCCAATGAACACCCAGGACTGATCTCCTTTAGAATGGACTGGTTGAATCTCCTTGCAGTCCAAGGGACTCTCAAGAGTCTTCTCCAACACCACAGTTCAAAAGCATCAATTCTTCGGTGATCAGCTTTCTTCACAGATACAGCCTAAGCTAGGTCATTAAAGGCAACAGCAAAAAAAAAAAGGAAAGAAGGAACCGAGGTTCCCATGGTGCCCTTGGGATGCTCACTCACGAAGCCCACCACCACACTAGACAGAAGTTCAAGCAACCCAAGATCAGAGCTCCAAGAACCACAGCTTCAGCTGAGCTTCCCACTGATGGGCGGCATCACCTCTGGAAAATTGAGACAGAGCCCCCTTGACAGACCCACGGCTCCCAGCTGTGCTGCAGCAGACACCACCACACAGCAGAGATGAGCCGGCCCTGCTGAGCCCTGCCCAGACCGCAGACCTGAACACAACAAAAACTCGTGTCATCCGAAGCCATTACGCGTCAGATGTCTTATTTCCAGCAACAGACAAGTGATAACAGTGTACGTTCAACTAACATACGCAGCAGTGATTCTTCCTTCACCTGGAAGTGTGGGACATAAAATGACAACCAGAGGCTGTGTGGACAATGCTTGCCTCCTTCTTTGCACTGTTAAATTAAAGATACAGAGTGAGCATCTTTTCAGTGCCTGGACAAATGTCACATGCCTTCCTAAGTTTGGGTCACTTTCCTTCTACATTTTACTCTTTGTAATTTCAATGTCATGAAACACCTGAGAGTTTCTCTAACGCAAACTTTTTGCCATGTCACTTCTTCACTTAATAAAGACACCTACCTTTACTAAGTTCTTTTGGCTGCAAATCCAGAACATCTGGCTCAAAAGCAAAGTCAGCATTCCTAGAGTTGGCTAATTTTTTCTGTAACTTCATGTATGTTCAATTAGAGTCCCACAGAGTTATTTCCACAGGGTAGTAAAAGTTTTTGCCATACTGTGTACTTAATTTATAAGATCCCTAATTAGTTAGAGACCTTAAAAGTAACTGAATATTGGAGACATAAAAAAAAAAATCCTAAGGAAATCAAGAATGGCAAAATATAACATATATGTTCTTTATAAAACCAAAATTAATAACCCAAATTAATGCTGATAAGACAGATGTATTTCAGATTGAAAATTAAGAGCATTCAGAGTATGATAACCTATTTGTTTATATTTTAACTGTGACCTGTCATGGTGATAGAAATCAACTCAGGTTTCCTTTCTGGGGACACTGACTGCAAGAGGCCAGAAGGGAGGCTGCGGGAAGCTGATAACCATCCAACACTGATTCAGAAGCGGGCAGAAAACCTGGGCCAGGCTATGTAGGATTTATGCACTTTACTGTATGGATGCTATAACTTCAACTACACATCTTTATTTACAAATATGAGAACAAAAAAGGTTTGTCAGAAGACTCTTGTCCAACAACTGACCAAAAGAAACATGCAGTGCCAAAGCACACTAGTTAAAACTACCCAAGCCACAGTTACAAATCCAGCACAGAAGCAATTCACAAGGACACATTTTATAAATGCCAACTGTTCTCGATTTCTGCATTTCTGCCTCTGCCACTCTCTTAATGGCACATGCATGTGCTATTCTGAAAAACAAGTAAAATGTGTGGTGTTTGCAAATATGAAAGTACTCATTTACCATATTTTATGAAAGGAGTTTTTAACTGTATTTATGATATATGGCCATACATATGCACAAGTACGCATACTCAAGACAGATGTCTTTAAGACTCTATTGAAAACTATGGGACATTATCGCCAAAAAATGCAAAGACACTAATAAGCACAAATTTTTACATGTGGCTGCAAAATTCATTTTTCCTTAAAACTGACCCATGAAACCTAGCTCTAAGATTAACAGTCTAGCTAGTACCAACATTTATTACAAATAATTAAAACTGCCACTTACTGAGTGGCTCTACATGCAAGGCATAAACACACAGTCTCATTTAATTTCATTTTCACCACAAGTGTTAGAGGCGCTCAGTCCTAGCTCCATTAGCAGGTAGAAAGTCTAAAATGAAAGTCACCATATTCCAGGAACACAAAGCTACTCAGTGGTTGGGTTGTGACTGTCTGAGACTGAAGCTCTGAAAAACTCTTTCAGTTCAGGTACACTGTAGGGGCCCATCAAGTCTGGCCTAACAACATTCTCTGCCCCTAAAATCCTAAAGCTCAGTGACACAGTCCACTGCTCTCAGCATGTACGGACACACACAGCTCTTCACCACTGCATCCCAACAACACTGGCAAGCACTGAATGTATACGATGGATCACAAATGAAAGGAAGAATGTTGCGTAAAGCAGGTCCCCAGCCTGCACAGGGACTATCAGGGAGAAAGCCTGTGAGTCACACATCCTGTCGCAGGCACACGTCTGCCACAACTTCTCTGGTGTCAACTGGCCATGGCAGAGTCACATGAGAGGAGGAGGGCCTTCTCCCCAACACTGCTGGTGGCAGTCAATTAGCAGCTACTGGGATGAAAAGAACAGACGGCAGTGTGGCTGGCTGGAACGCTGGACAGAAATGGGTGCCTGGGTGAACCTGGGCCACACAACACAACCCCCCGCAGGTCTCCTGGGAACAGCAATGCTGAGCCTGTCTCCCTGGAGCCAGGTGACTCCCAATTACTACTGAATACATTAAGCATGATAGACTTTCTCAAACTTCTTTGTCACTAACTGTAAATCTCACAGATGAAAGAAACATGGTTAAAATATTTTTCTGTATTATTTTATAATTAAATACTTAACAATATAAATTAAAGTAGAATTCATCAAAGCAGATGATCAAAATCAATGTAGAAAACCTACATTAAATTATTCCTCCAGCGCTTCTAAGTTTACGTCTAATACAGCATCAAAAAGTTTCGCCTGCTTAGGAAGAGATTCCCTCAAGAAGTCCTTCACACAGTAGGATCGCTCCTCTCACACAGCTGACTCGTCTCTTTCGCACAGCAGCCCTACACAGTGGCGCCCACCAGTCACCTCACTTACACGTGTGGTCACTAAGGCACCAAGGTTAGGCGACTGCCCCAGGTCACACAGCTGCGAGTGTGCACACTCACTTCCACAGCAGATCCCGGCCAGCCCAGGGGCGAGCCACAGAGCCTCAGCACAGCAAACAGAGGGTGTGCAAGCCCTGTACAAATGGACCCCATGCCAGCCAGTATCACCGTGTGATCCCTAGGCAAGTTCGGTCAGCTAGGTTACCTGCATCAAAACCACTGAACTACCTTAAATTTTATTTAGTATATCACGTACTTTCCACCTACTAACTCGACCTCCCCCGGCCCTATATGTAGTGCACTCTCCCAGGCAATCAGGAACCCCTGATGAGAGGTCCTCCTGAGAAAAGCACCACAGACAAGTGCACTGAGCACACAGTGCTGGGGAGAGGCCAGGGAAGGGAAGGTCCAGCTCAGACTTGGGACATGGTCGGGGTTCCTACACAAGGTGAGTTCCAAGCTGGGGTCCTGAGAGTGGGTATCAAAACCTAAACCGACCAAAGACAAGGTGGCTGGTGTGGTGAGAGCGCCCTGGAGAGCCAATACGAGGCCAGCGTGGCTTTAAATTCAATCAGCAGGGAAGTAGGACAAGGCCCGGTTGCAAAGGCAGGTTCAGAGCCTGGCCGGTGTTAGGATTTGCACCTGTTTGGTGCAAGTCTGTTCGGACCAATCTGAAGGCTTCTGTTATAACCCAGACAGGACTGACTATGGCCTGAGACCAAAGATTTGAAAGCTGTAAAAAAAATCCAAGAGGACAGGATTGATCAAAGTGCATTTGTAAGACTGAAGGAGCCAGTTAGCAGCCATTTTTCTGGCTTGGGCAGCTAAGTGGGAAAGTGATGGCATTCCACTGAGATAAGGGACACAAGAGGGGCAGACCTTTTGGTGGAGGGGGCTGGCAGGAAGGAGAAGATCAATTCCGCTTGGTATTTGCTACTGGGAACAACTCGGGTCCAAATGCCTGAGCTCAAGCCAGATGAAGGAGGCACTCGATGTCTCCGGTTACAGGAGGGAAGCAGGGAGCCGGGACTTCTGGACGTTTACTCTGGAAGCGGGATGAGGGTCAGGCCACCACAGCTGCTCTCAGGCTGAGAAAGGGGGGCCTGACACACATGACTTGGACATCTTGATGAGGGTTCTCTGAAGTCTTCTAAAACACAAACAGGATTTCCCAGCTGTACTCCTAAGGAGGAGAAGTAGACCTGCCTTGGGGAAAACACTCCCACTGGAGCGCTCTCTCCTGAGGAACGGGGCACTGGGCAAAATCAAAACAGCATGAGGCGAGCATTCCCCATTGAGAGCTTAGCTGCTGTTCACAAATGAAGAGTGACTGTCCTAACACGCAGAGACTGACCTCGACTGTTTGATTTGAAACATGCTGTTGTAAAGGCCACTCATGAGACAGAGGCCAGAGGCTCTGAGGTTTACTTCAAGAATTATTCATGCTGCATTTACCATGCCTGGACTGTTCTATGCACTTAAAAATGAAATTGTTTACTTCTCATAATAACCTTCTTTTCCCCACTTTCTGGATGTGGGAAGAGAAGCAATTTTCCCAAGCCCACAGGCCTCGTGAACAGGGCTCAGCCAGGCAGGGCAAGCTGCAGAGGCCAAGCCTTTGCTCAGCAAGCCCTGCTGCCCAGGGTGTGCTGAGTCTGCACCTTCTCTTGAAAACTCAGTCACTAGAGGGCCGCAGCACTGCCTGGCAACACAGCAACACACAGCTGAGTGGTCGTCCTCTCCTTCCATCCCGGTCACCCACACTGTCTCAGGTTCTGCTGAGAGCCAGCCGCAGGGGACTTCTGCTCCCGCCTGCTCTCACAGCCAGTTGCCTCGTCCACTTGTTCCTGCCGGGACCCTGTGGGCAAACGCAGGGGACACACCTCCCTGAGAGTAACGAATTCTGCACAAACATTTATGGAGCCAACTACTAGGATGGATTAAAAAAGCCATAACCCTAACGTGAAGAGTGTTCAGCCTAGTTAGGAGAGCTGCAGGCAGGCACACACACTCTGTCTGTCTCACATGTGAGGCTAATGACAACTGTAACAAGTACTATTTAAAAATTAACAGTAAACACTATTTTTAAAAATCAGTATCACTAACCATAAAGCCACTAGAAAGAACTCAGTAGTTTTTTACTTTTCAAAAACTCTGCACCACCCTTCTCATGGCTTCTGGCCACGCAGGCCCCTGCTGCTGCAGCCATACGGCCACCTGCTCAGGAGGCTCCTGACCTCCTGAGTGAGGAGGCCGAGAGCAGGACAGACCGATTCCCTCCTAGGTGTGCTTTTCACCACAGGGGAGCAGGGGAGCATGCGCTGGTGAGAGCAAAAGGGAAAGCGGGGGCGGGCAGTGGCAGGAAGCTCCCATTTCACACAGGGTGGTCAAGGGGGTACACTCATATCTTACTGTCAACCAGGAGAACTGACGGGGGTGGGGGTGGTGAGCGTTAAACGGATAAACCGGGGCACACATTTCCCCACCCTGCCGAGAAGGGTGTATCTAAGCAAAAACCCCATGTCCTGCTAAAGCTCTAGAGCCACGTGTGGAACCCCGGGAAGAACAAGCAGCCCCTTCCCCAAACACAATGAGGATGTGTGAAGGGTCTGAATCCTCACTGGCCGGCCCTGTGGGGGAGGGAACTGGTGTAGACAGGACTCTAAACAGGAGTGAAGAGGGTTCTCGGCGATGGAACGCACCCTGCTGCTCACCGTCCCCTCCCTCCCTACCCTCCCTGGGGCAGCAGAAACCTGTTACTGTCCGGTTCCTGGTTTACCATAAACTCACACACCAGACACACCTGCCCCCTGCGGGGGACACCAACAACCAGCATTTACACAGTGAAGTCCCTACGAAATGACGAAAGGGACCAGCACCAGGGAGACACTCAGGGAATCAGAGCCGGGGTGGCTGGGGCTTCACAGAGGGAACTGTGACCAGAGAGGTGTCACGGGAGGGGGACTCGCATCCACACCTGAGAAGGAGTTCAAGGAACTGGCGGATGGCGCCCGAGGCAGACGGGCAGAGGGGCAGAGGCAGACGAGGTGTGCCTCCCATGGGGTTGGGTAAGGAGAGAATGGCGCCCGGGGAGGGGGCGACAAGGCCCGAGGCCTGGCCGCGGAGCCCCGGTCTTCAGAGGTGGGCAGAGAATTAGCAAGGAGAGCCCTCAGAGAAGCGGGGTGCAGAGCAAGGCTTCCCTCCTCACCCTCTTCAGTGGCCTTGTGCAACTCAAACTACCATCAGTGGCGAAGCCCAGGTTCTCCAGAACACAACCACCTCATCCTCAGGGCCTCTGCGTGCGGATCCCCACAGCACAGAGGACCCTCCCCACCCTCTTGGCCCGAATCAAAGATGCCCCAGACTCTACCAATTCAGGTTTCTTTTTCACTCAGCAAACAACTCCTGAGTGCTGTTAATATGTCCCACGATGGAGGATCAAAAAATAATGAGATCCGAGCCTGGCTACAAGAATCAAGTAACAGGAGACAAGCAACTCAGCAGAGTGTGTGAGTCACCAGCTACACCGGTGAGGGCAGGGCCCAGCCCCGGGGCCCACGAGAGATGGGGCCACACGCGGAGCAGAGGACTGAAGGCTTCAAGGGTGCAGAAGGAAAGTTCCAGCAGGAGCAGCAACAGCGCAAGAGGCTGACAAGGCGAGCCCAGCAGGATCCTCTCAGAAAGCTAAGTGCGCACAGAGCTGAGAGGCTGGGGCCTGCAGGAGCTGGGGAGGGGGAGAGAGGACGGAGCAGAGGCGGACAGGGCCCCATGCAGGCACAGGGTGGACGGGACCCACTCAGACCAGCATGCACTGGGGGCCACGACACAGAGGCACTGCTCCCTGTGCTGGCCACTCAGAAACTCAGCTGTCCTCTGGAAAGCATCTGATTTCTTTGACTGTAAACATGCAGGTATCCAGATAGTCATCCTGTAACTATAAAATGGTTTATACACTGATATAAAAATATACTTTAACCTGTCTCCCCCACAAGTCAATTAGCTCCTCAAGCTGTGAGACCACATGGCTGTGGTTGCACAGGCATGGCAGAGGACCAGGAGGTAACTCCCAGCGCAGCCGTCAGACCCAGGGAGCCGACCCAGACCCATCTGCTGAGAGCCAGAATGCAGCACGCGCGCTGCTGCACGCGGGAGCACAGAGACTAGCACTGCTCTTGCTGAGCAACTCGTAAGGCGAGGGGACTAGCCAAATCTACACAGCGTTTGCTCATCCATTAGGTAATACTTATTTATGCCAATTACTTGTCAAGCAGGAAGAAACTTGACACAACCCCTGACTTTGTTAAGTTTACCATCCAGCAAAGAAGAGACCAAACAAGTGTAATACACTATGATCAATAACAGTAAACACAAGACAGAAGCAAAGACTCAGGAGGGGACATCAGACAGAAGCTGGTTGAGCAGAGACCTAAGAGTACTCTTGCCTAGAAAATCCCATGGACGGAGAAGCCTGGTAGGCTGCAGTCCATGGGGTCGCTACGAGTCAGACATGACTGAGCGACTTCACTTTCGCTTTTCACTTTCACACACTGGAGAGGGAAATGGCAACCCACTCCAGAGTTCTTACCTGGAGAATCCCAGGGACGGGGGAGCCTGGTGGGCTGCCGTCTATGGGGTCACACAGAGTTGGACACGACTGAAGTGACTCAGCAGCAGCAGCAACAAGGGTAGGCTGGAGCTGGCTGGGTAGAGGAGGGAGAGAAGAGGCAACGGGAGGTCCAGGAGGCCTGAGAGGAAAGACTCTGGGTGTTCTGGGCACTGAACAGTCAACAGGGACGAGAGGCCAACGGCCCAGAGCTGGAGACAGGGTAGAGCCAGACGAGGCGCCCTGCAGGGCAGGTGAAGGGGTTGCAGCTTCACCTCATTCTAGAGAGAAGCCACCGGGCAGTTTTAATAACACCAGATTTATGTTTCTACAAAATCCCTCCAGCAGGTATGTGAAGGATGAACATGTGAGGACACAGGAAGACAAACAGGAAGCAACTCCCACGGCCCAGAGCAGGAGAAGGTGAGGAACTGTTAGGACAAAAAAAATGGATCCCTTACACATGGAGGTTGGAGAAGGAAATGGCAGCCCACTCCAGTGTTCTTGCCTGGAGAATCCCAGGGACGGCAGGGCCTGGTCGGCTGCCGTCTATGGGGTCGCACCGAGTCGGACACGACTGAAGCGACTTAGCAGCAGCAGCATACATGGAGGAAGGCAGCAGAGAGGCACCCTGGGTCTGTGGCATGATCAACTGAGTGGACGGAGCTTTGACATGTTTATCAGACAGAGCATTTGGGGAGGAACTGATTTCAGCGGCAACAAATAAGTTCCTCTCTAGCTGGTATCAGATGCTTATGAAAAACATGTAGATATCAAGAGACAGCTGACTCCTGGACTCTGAGACATAGAAGAGAAGACGGGCTATACCCAGAGATGGACAGATGGACGGATGGATGTTTAAAATACTGATACAGAAAAAAACATGATTTTAACCAAAGGATCCAGAATCACACAAAGGAACTATTAATAGTATATTCAATTTCAATCTATCACTGAAAGACCGGGGGTGGGGGTGTGGGGGATCAACATCACATTTGTTCCTGACTACCAAATCTGACACCTCTCAATACTTCCCAGTCTTTCAAAAGGACAAAACAAACAATGCACACATTGACATAATCAAAGAACTTTCCAAGGAGGACTTTCTGCACTTAGTAGCCTTGCAGCCAATTACACAGCACTGTAAACATTTACACTTACTTCAACAGTCTGAATTTAAACTGTCTTCAAGCCTAGGAAATTATGACATAGTTGAACACAATTTATAACAACGTCTTCTTAAATATGTTAAAACATGTTAAAATACACTCTTCCTTGGGTGCAATCTAAGGCGGGGAACATTAAATTCATCAATACAATAATGTTATTATAGAAAAGACTCCAGACTGTTTTAAGGATAAAGGTTTCAGTTCAAAGTACACAAACACAGGTCCTATTACTTTCGGCCTGTTCTAGTAAGGATTTTACACATCTTACATCGGGCCATGGCTGTTCTATGAAGTTAATGTGACCGATTAGAGCCAGTGTGAGCTTCAGGACATCCAACTACAGACCAAGCTTTGGATACACAGTCTCTGGGTTTGAGGTCTGTCTCTATCTAAAAGTAGTGATTTTACACTTGAAATAACCAATTCAGCCAATTCCTGGATAGGAACACTGCTGTCTGTATCACACAGCAAGAAGTAATCGGGATGAACACCTAAGGGTGAGAGAGTAAGCAGAGAAGGCAGAGGGGCCTGTCCTGAGACCGTGCCTTTGCACTGACACCCATGGGGCCCTGGACTCGGTCCCAGGAGTGGACAGGGCAAAAGCCCCAACCCCACCCCCCACCCCCTGGCGCTGTTAGAACCTGCTCTGCAAGGATCTACCTGAGAAGACACCTGATCCAGCCATACAGGCAGCGGACCTGACCTCAACACCCTCTCTACCTTTTCCTTCTGTATATAGGTGAGCTCTTTTCTCCCACCCACAGCCCACCTCTATCAGAATGATATACCAATAAAAACGCCTCTATTTACTTACTCTGCAGTCAGCAAACATAATGGAGAAACAACTGGCTGCAACTGATTGCTTTGGGACAAGCAAAAATACTACAATCTCTTCCAAAGTTCATACTTCTAGTTAGATATTTAGATTTTTGTTTCAATAATAAAATATTCACTACTAAAGTAAATCAGCCTACCCATTTTGGTCTTATTCATATGTGAATTATATGCATTCTTGACTTCTAAATGTGTTCCTCAAACACGTGTTACAATGAAATGCTACATTTTGTGTTTTTATTTTTATATAACTGAAGCCTCTAACCACATTACAGGGGAAAGCTATTTATTCACAGCCCTGCCAATCCTTAGACAAGCCCACCTTGCAATAACAAGGAGTTTCCAAATAAATATACAATCTTTACAGTGAGTAAAGGAAACCAATTTTTGAAATAGGAAAATCTGTTATTCCTTTTCCTATAGTCCTGTTTAAACTCAAAATTAGTCTCTTTATCCTTTAAAAACTCCCACATGGCAGAATGAATAATGACATCTTGATTAAAACTCAAAATAAAACATGAAACTTTAAGAGACATAGGACAGACTACAGAAAAAAAATATTATACTCACTTAAATGCATTTTCATAAAAACAACTTTATTTACTATTTGAAATGCTCTCTAAATGGTTTTATGCAATAGTTGCACACCCACACCAAATAATTTCCATCTTTCCTTAAATTTAACTGTAAATCTATTTGAAATAAGTCCAGACAAACTCTTACCCACCTTTTTAGTGCAAAAGCATGAATCTAAATAACACTTAAACTGAACAGATTTTTAAGTTATTTATACCTTTAGCCCAACACACTGGAAAGGGACTACAGCCGCTCTTCTCCATACAGACAGCACCTGCGGGTTCCAGGGCCCCTTGGCCCGCCACTTCCAACAACATAAACTCAGTCCTAGAAAGACCACGCCAGGAATCCGCGCACCAAGTCCCCGGTCATCACTCCCACTGGACTTGCTTCGATCCACATTTAAGACTAAGTTTCCCCTCTGCGCTCCTTTTTTCAGAGCTTGAAGCAAAATTTGGGAGGTGTTCCTTCTGTAATATTTTCCAGCAGCTTGAAGAATGCCTCTCAGTTACAGAATCTTCTCAAGCTTCCGCAATCTGAAACACAGACCATCCTGGCCGGATTAAGCTCCTGAACAGAAAGAAACCAGCAAGTAACGTAACCCCAAGGATCTCTGTTCCTAGATTCATTCAGGGAAGGAGGGCGAGAGGGCGGGGAGGAGGGGACAGAGGGAGGAGGGACAGAGGGAGGAGCCCCGGGCAGCCGGGAGCCAGCGCCTTATTAATATGCTAATCTCACCCTTCTGTTCAATTCATCTGGCTGACTTCTGTTTACAGAACTGACAGGCGATTCTAAAACTGGGTAAGCTGCAAATCAAGTCTGACCCAGATCAGGTCTGTAGGTGCCCGTGCAAACCATTTTTGTTTTCAAAGTCGTGCTTCTGGCATTTTACCAGCCTAATTCTCATCTTACAGTTAAAAATAATTACTTTAATGAAATAAGAATAATTTTGAAAATAAAATCCTGATCAACACTAAAAACAAGTCTGTAAAAACGATGTCCACATGAACCCAAATATATCTGAGGTTAAGGTATTTCTTCAGATTGATACTTGAAAAGCAAGTTTGTAAATTTATAAAAACTATCTAGAAAACACATAAAAACAGGAATGTGAGGTTGCCAGATACTTTCAAAATTAGTTTAATGGAATATTGAGGGATCCCAGATGCATTTCTTTTTTTAGCTTTAAAATATAATAATAAACTCATACTGAACAAGTTAGGAGAGAAAAACACTAATATTCTGTAAGAGCTGCTGCTGCTGCTAAGTCACTTCAGTCGTGTCCGACTCTGTGTGACCCCACAGACGGAAGCCCACCAGGCTCCCCCGTCCCTGGGATTCTCCAGGCAAGAACACTGGAGTGGGTTGCCATTTCTTTCTCCAATGTGTGAAAAGTGAAAGTGAAGTCGCTCAGTCGAGTCCGACCCTTAGCGACCCCACGGACTGCAGCCTACCAGGCTCCTCCATCCATGGGATTTTCTAGGCAAGAGTATTGGAGTGGCTTGCCATTGCCTTCTCCTCTGTAAGAGCAACTTCCTTTAAAAATGTAAAGCTACTTACTTTCTTCATTCAAACTGAGAGATAATCAAGGTCATCTAAAAAATTCAGCTATTTGAACACATTCCACACTTAGTATCTGCGCAGTGAGATAATATTATCTTAGCAGGAAGATAATAAGTAACTAGGCTCCTAGAGCCTTGCCTGAGCACAGTTTAGCCCTCCTAATACATGGGTAATTTTGTTAGTAGAAAATCAAACATGCTAATAAAAAGACAAGTACTCTACTTAACTGTGAACAGGATCTTAAGACTTCATTAATTTCTGGGGGGTGGGGGGTGGGGACTGAACAAAGGCTGTGTCCAGAGATGCCTCAGGGCCCGGTGTTCTGCTTCAACAGATCGAGATGCTGCTCTGTCTGCAGGCTTTACCTTTGGGCTCCTAACTGCAGGCCTAACTCAAGTGACTGCCCCTACGCCACAGTGAAAACTATCATTTACCACAGAAAACTCTGCACTCAGGCAACAGTGAGAAGAAAGGGGGCTCCAGAAAACACAGGCAAGCTAGCCAGAAAGAGGGCAGAAGAAAGAGGCGGACAGACCTGGTGTTTGTCCTGAAAACCAGCCCAGCCTGCCCCGCTACTGAGGTGAGCCGAGGACAGAAAGGCCCACTGCCTTCACGAGTGCATCGAGGCACATCCCAGGTATCTGGGCGTCCGGTTCAGCCCCACAAGCAGGGCTCAGGGCTTAATCTGAACCATCAACCAACAGACTACAAATGACCCAAGCAAACTGGGACTCTCTCTTGGAACCTAAGATTCTCAAAAATATAAAAAACAACTCAAAGCTACCTTTCCTTGTCACCAACTGTATTCCACACAGCAGATACTGATTACATCTAATTTTCACATCAAAGCAAAAACAGTGCCACCACCGCTTCAAAAGATGAGTAAAAACAGGGCCTTTCAACCAGGCAGAGGCACAGTCACTAAACCCACCCGCTGTCCGGGAACAGGGTCTCCACCCACAGCCCAGAAGGCGTGGCGGCAGCTGTCCAGAGCAGTGGGTGGGCCAGAGCGCATGCAGGGCAGTGCAGGCGGACACAGTGCCCAGGGAGAGCGGGCGTGAGGGAGGAGCCTAGAGTCCAGATGAGGTAACCAGCGGGCGGCAGCTTTCCTTCCCTCCAACCAAGCTAACGGATACTTTATTTCAGTATCCGAATGTCACCTTCTGATGTGCAAGGTCGAAAAGCTGGAAAGATACAGAGAAGCAGAACTTTTCCAGGACAGGAGGACCAGAGGTGGCCTAAGCGGCAGCTACAAGAAAGTTCAGCACCTCTGGTGGTGGTGGGTCAGTTGCTAAGTCGTGTCCAACTCTGCAACCCCATGGACTTGTAGCCTGCCAGGCTCCTCTCTCCATGGGATTCTCCAGGCAAGAATACTGGAGTGGGTTGCCATTTCTTCCCCCAGGGGATGTTCCAAAGCCAGGAATTGAACCAGGGTCTCCTGTCTTGCAGGCAGATTCTTTACCAACTGAGCTACAAGGGAAGCGCTCAGCACCACTGAGGCTGCTGAAAAGAAAAAGCCACGGGTGTGAGAGCAGAGAAGGATGCAGGTGCTCTGGGAACAGCAGGGCAGCACCTGCGAGTCAGCCCTGTGCCAGCTGCTCTCACAGGAAACGACTGACTTCAATCCTGAACACAAACCCAACAAAGCACTTCCTCCCCCATGTCTACAGAAGAGGATTCTGAGGTTCCAGGTGGACCTGACTCAGGCCAAAGAGCTGAAAAAGGACGAGTCCTAGCCACGTTAGTGATATCTCTACTCCTGTTTTCTTTTTGCTAAACATTAAAACAACTCCTGCTTTTAAACTCCCAATCCAGTGACATCTTAAAAAGGTCAGGAAAGGCCTACAGTTCACGGCAACAGAAGTGAAAAAAGTAAGCAATTCCTTTAAGCTCTGACTTATGAAATTCTACATGTTAATACAGAAAGTTCTTTGATATTTAAAACAACTTCTTCGTAGTATCTGTCTAGCTAAGAACAACTAATTAAGGTGTAAGACCACTTAACAAGTAAACTCTTAATTAAAATTTACAAGAAAGATTACTATTTGCTCAGGCCCCAAGCCTTAGTCACCCTGACTCCTGTCTCTGTCTCTGAGGATCAAAGCAATCCATCAGCAAAACCCATTATCCTTGCCTTGAAACTATACCGGGGCCAGGACCTCTCCCTGACCACTGCCCTATGTCTGCTGCCGTCCTGTACACGGGTCAAAGCCACAGGCCAACCCCACTCCCCCATCTCCAATCCGGCTGCCCCATACTCCACTCTCAACCCAGCAGCTGCAACTGACCCTTCCTTTGAAAACAATCAAGCACACCATTTCACTACTTTGCTGCTGCTGCTGCTGCTGCTGCTAAGTCACTTCAGTCGTGTCCGACTCTGTGCGACCCCACAGATGGCAACCCACCAGGCTCCCCCGTCCCTGGGATTCTCCAGGCAAGAAGACTAGAGTGGGTTGCCATTTCCTTCTCCAATGTGTGAAAGTGAAAAGTGAAAGTGAAGTCGCTCAGTCACGTCCGACTCATAGTGATCCCATGGACTGCAGCCTACCAGGCTCCTCCATCCATGGGATTTTCTAGGCAAGAGTACTGGTTTGCTAAAACTCAGCAAAAGTTCTCCAGCTCCCCAAGCAGGTGACCTACACACTGAGCATGGTCTGCAAGGCCCTCAAGGCTCCCCTCCCATCCACACCTAGGGTCCTCACCAAGCCCACCCCCGGGGTCTTCTCAGCTCCAACCACACTGACCTCCTCTGCCTTGCGCCACACCAGGCATGCACAACCTCAGGGCCTTTACACAGCCTGTCCCTCTAGGTGGGACACTCCTGTCTCAGATAACCCCAAGGCTCAAATGTTACTCATTCCACTCACCTCGAGTAGAAGTCCACAGCCATACCCTAATCCCAGTTCCATCTGCCCCAAAGCACACGCACCTCCTACAACCCCCCGTGACTTATTCCTGCCCTTCGTCCCCTGCCCAGCTGCCCCACCACAACGCGCTCTCCAGAGCAGGAAGGACACCACTGAGTCTGTACACTGTCCCCAGGGCCTCACTGCCAATACGGTCAGTACAATGTATAGGCCACACTCCACACCTCCTTCTCGCCCCGTAGGTAAGGAGGAGATGGCAGAGGAGCAGTCTAGGTTCGAGGTGGCAGAGTCCGACACTAAGTTCCGTGACAGGATGGCCAGCCTTGGTCCTGGGCACTGCTTCTCCTCCAAGATCCAGCAAAGGGGTTTGAAAAACATCCACAGAATTCATACGTGCATCATACTTGTTGAAAACCTTGCTTTTCCTCCCAATAAGAATGGAAAAAGAAAAACTGATATGAATTCTAGGAAAATCATACGGAAATGCCCTTCCCCATCTGACATAAAAAATAAACCACACAACTGAAGTATTCTGATACTCCGAACAGAAATTCCACTGCAGATGTTAACAGAACCAAATGATACTAGTGTGTAAGATTAGATAAAACTACTGGAGGGCTAGCAAAGAACGCTATGAACAAAGTTAGTGAGCAGAAGAACCCTTCACATACTGTGTAGGTCTGCCCACTCTAGCTTCCCTACAGAACCTGGCCTGAAATAAGAAAGTCACCAGGGGGGACTTCCCTGATGGCCCAGTGGTTAAGACTCCACTCTTTCAAAGCGGGGCGAGTTGGGGTGCGGTGGGGGGGTGTTGTTGTCCGATCCTGGTCAGGGAACCAATATTCCACATGTCCCATGGTGCAGCCAAAAAGACCTTTTTTTTTTTATTTTAATTTTAAGAAATAAACAATCTTCAAAATAACAAAGAAAAGAAAGTCACTAGGAAAGAACTATTAAGAAACAAACTGCTTACAAACGTCACAACAGCAGCTCACAAAGGTGCAACCCTGACGTTCAAGTTCTCATATATTTCTCAGTTTCCATAGTTTGCCTTAAGTTAGACCAAAACTCCTCGGCAGTACTTCTTAGAAGAGTAAAGCACTGGTAAATGGTTTTAAGTCAACCAACAAGAAGAATTTGTGAAAACATATAATGTAATTCACATCATACACAATTCAAAATTTGTCTTCTCTTGCCTTTCTTTATGCCTCATTAATCAAAAGTTACAGAATTAAATAAAATCAACACTTTTACAACATGGTACCTGCAACAGCAACTGATAGGTACAATATACCCAACTTCTGTCAGTTGGGTGCCTGTTTCAAGCTTACTTCCACTCAGACTCAGAGAATTATCTGTTCAATGTCACTGTGACTCACTGTCTCCATCATAAACACAGAAAAAAATTTTCGGAAAGTTTTAATATCAATAAAAATTATGACTTGGTAAGAACTAAAGAAACTTCGTCTTAACAATGAACATAATTACCTTCTGAAGACAAACAGACAATAGGTCTCAAAACACAACATACTCCAAAAGGTGATGGTACTGGTGTTACTTGTTTTCCCAGCCAAGTTTCATG
Organism: Moschus berezovskii; assembly: GCF_049115385.1. Classification (NCBI taxonomy): domain Eukaryota; kingdom Metazoa; phylum Chordata; class Mammalia; order Artiodactyla; family Moschidae; genus Moschus; species Moschus berezovskii. Next base: position 53,601,306 of record NC_142475.1, on the reverse strand, counting down.
ACAATTACCATACCTCCCTTCCGTTACTCTGGAGGAGCTCTGGGGAAGTTGAGGAAGGCACTGAATTTTGCAACTGGAAGATGCAAAGGAGCCCCAGTTCTACCCATGGGACAAAGAAAGAGTCATTTCACCATCCTGAACCTCAGTCTGTTCACCTGAAAAACAAGGACAACCACTATCACTTATTGAACCATGAAAATGTCAATCACAAAACAGCAGAACAGTCACATTAATAGCAATGAAAATATGATAATAATGATGCCAAGTTAATGCCTACTATGCACCAAGCCCAGTTCCAAGTACTTTTAAAATGCTGACTTAGTTATTAAAAAGCACTCCCATGAGGCAGACTCTATCGCCTCCACTGCACAGATGAAGAACTGGAGCACAGAGAGACAACTTGTTCCAGGTCACAGAGCTTCTAGGAGCAGAGCTGGAACTCAAACTCGGCCAGCGAGGCCCACAGTCTGTGCTCCTTACCAACCTGCTCAGTGTGCATGCATGCTCAGCTGCTCAGTCATGTCCAACTCTTTGTGATCTCGTGGACTGTAGTCCACCAGGCTCCTCTGTCCATGGAATTTTCCAGGCAAGAATACTGGAATGGGTTGTCATTTCCTTCTCCAGGGGACCTTCCTGACCCAGGGATTGAACCCGCTTCTCTGGCGTCTCCTATACTGGCAGGTGGATTCATGACCACTGTGCTGTCTAGGAAGCACAACTGGCTAAGTGCCTTACACCTATTTTCTCAATTAACACAACCAATGATGTAGATGATGTTAAAATCCACAAGTGACACGTGAACACACTGAGAAGCAGAGAAATGCAGCAGCATACCTAACATCAAGCCAGCTGGGTGGAGCTGGCATAGCACCAGTACTCGGATACCAGTCAGACCACACCCTTCCACCACCACCCCAGTGATGTTGCCTGCAGAGGCTGCAAGCTTTCCAGAGGGGCAGGAGGCAGGCCCCAGCTGGCCTCCAGGGGAAGACTACTGGGTCAAGGTGAAGACCAAAGGGACACAGAGGAAGAGAAGAAACGTGCCTGAGGGCAGAGCACAGGACGGACAGGCCACTCTCTCCCGACACAGCACCCCACGGCAGTCCCTGCCGCCAGCAGTCCTGCCCCGAACACACGCAGACAAGATGCTGAGCCTGCAGCTGGCACCTGAGAGATGCACCAAACCACAAGGAGACACGCATCCACCCTAACAGATGAAGCCACACTCAAGAGATGAGACAGAGGGAAAATGTCTTCCAAAAAGGCAGAAAGCCCTGAACCTATTATTAATCTATATAATTCTGAACTAGAGGGTTCCCAGAGACACTAGTTCATAGCCATTTCTTATTTATTTTGCCACATAAAAGATCAGCACTAAATTCCAGGTTAAGAATCAGTTGAGAGTTTATGAGGGAAAAAAAGGACCCTGAAATGTGTGAGAAGATGCTGCTATAGTTTTTCAAAATACAACGGGCAGCAGAGGTACAGTAACACAGGGTGAGAGAAGACATTCACCGAACCAAAATTTTCAACCTAAATATATTTAACATGTTATGAAGTAGAGGGCGGTTTTTGTGTATATTGACCAAAAAGACACAAATACTCAAAGGCAATCAAGTAGTTAATTAATATGTTGAAACTGTTCAACTTTGAAACTTTTACTGAACAGGCATAAACATATCCAACTTACCTCATCATTTCATCACCATATATTTTTTACCCTATAAATCCAATTTATCCACAGTTTGACCATGCACCTTATTTAGCAAACAGCAAAGCACTAGCTCCCCGAATTAGGTAACTGAAGCGGAGAGAGCCCAAGAGAATCTCCGGTGTCTGGTTAAAAACCAGGCCGTGCAGCTGCAGGTTGAGAGCAGACGGCTATAGCTAAAAGGGGCACTAGGGCCAGGGGGACCCCTGGTGATAAATGAGCCTCTTCTACAACCTACATTCCTCAGCTATAAAGAGGGACACATCAACCACCTACATTTTAAATTATCCCTCACAGTGGCCTGGAAAAAGAAGGCGTTTCTAGTGTAACCCAACGGAGGCACCCAGCACTGGAGGAAGGATCCAGTCCTTCCTCCAGTCATACTCCGAGTAAGAGGCACCAATGAGGCTTCTCTCTGTCCAAACACAGCTGCACAGTGGCTGGCTTCCTTCGTCCATCTCCCTCCTCCATGCCTCTGGCCTTGTCACACTGGGTCAGTAGATGCTATTCCAACTCAGCCAGAAGCATAGAGAGTCACTTTTTCAATTCTACCTAAAAGTTTTATCATTAAAAAGTTATTAAACTCAGCCATAAAAAAAGAAAGAAACAAAGCCGTTTGCAGCAACATGGATGAAACTAGAGATTACCGTACTAAGTGAAGTCAGAAAGAGAAAGACAAATACCATATGATATCACTTATATGTGGAATCTAACATATGGCACAAATGATCATAAAGAAAAGACTCACAGAGAACAGACTTGTGGTTTCCAGGGAGGAACGGGAGAAGGGGAGGAACTGCTGGGAGTCTGGGGTTGGTACATGCAAACTGCTACATTTAGAATGGATAAACAAGGTCCTACTGTACAGCACACAGAACTATCTTCAATATCCTCTGTAAACCGTAATGGAAGAGAATGCTAAAAACAGAATGTACCTATGTGTATAACTGAGTCACTTCCCCATACAGCAGAGATTGGCACATTATCAATCAACCATACTTCAATTTTTTTTAAAGTTACTAAAACCAACACCACCCTTATCAGGATGATTATTACTGTTTTTTAAAAAAATCTGAAAATAACAAGAGTTGGCAGAGATGGGGACAGAAACTCTTGCATACCATTGGTGGGAACGTAAATGCTAAAACTGCTACAGAAAAGAGAAGACGTTCTTCAAAGGAGTCAAAACTAGAACCACCACAGAATCGAGCAGTTCCGTTTGGGGAATCCTACATCCAAAAGAACTGAAGGCACGGTCTTGAAGAGATCCGCACACCTCTGTTCACAGCAAGTATCCACAATAGTCAAGAAGCAGGAAGCAGCCCAAGTGTCCATCGATGGCTGAATGCAGGCATGCAGTGCGCATTACAGTGGAGCACTACTCAGCCTTTGAGGGGAAGGGAACCCTGTGGCCTGGGACATAAGCACAGGCACTGTGCGTGCACTATGTGACCCCACTCATTCGAGGCATCTACAGTGGTCACACTCACAGGACAGAAAGGAGAGCAGGGACTACCAGGAGGCAAGGGGTGGGGGTGCAGAGCTTCAGATGTGCAAGGGAAGCCTAGAGACCGTTTCACAACGGTGTTCACACTAACACCACTGACCCACACACTGAGAAACAGCTAAGATGGCAAATTTTATGTTCAGTGTTTTTTGCCTATCCCAATAAAAACTTAAAATGTTAAAACCACTTTAAAAGAACGCATCTCACATTTTACAACGAATATGCAAATATGACACAATTATGTCTATCTGTATGGACAAGGGGGAAAGCCTGGAGACATCAGAACGAGCCTGAAGTGCAAGAGGAAGGAAAAACACAACAACCTATCCTGGACTAGGCGAGATACTGGCCCAGCACTGCTGACACTGGTCCGGCACTGAACAAATGGCTTTATGTGGCTTACAAAAATTAACCCCTGAATAAAATCTGAGATCATTACTAGTATCACCATTTTCAAGAAAAAGGAAACAGGCTTAGTACAGGACATAGGATCCGATGAGACTTTGTAAAAGTCAAGGCCACATATGACTCCAAAGCCAAGACAGTCACCTTTCCATCTCCTTAAGCCTGAAAGCCCCAAGCTGTCCATTCAGTTTGTTTGAAATACTCCTTGAATTCTGACCTTGTCACACAGTAGATATGTGACCTGGGGCACTTTTTATCTTTTTAAACTTCTGACTTGCTTTTTTCATCAGTTAAATGAACTTCAAAATGACATCTACCATTCACAGCTGTTAGGAAAATTAAATATCATAACATAAAGGGCTTTGACATCCTCAGGGTATTACTTTGCATCTTCTGGGCTGGCACAGTGACTTAATAAGCACCAGGAATCCAAGAATACCTAGGACAGAGCCTGGGTCTCCAGAAAGCTGAGCGCTCACAGAGGACAAACACACAAGTCCCCATAACCACGCTCCCGGCAGACTGGTCGAGGAAATCCCCAGTAAACCTCCTGTACTGTTTGAGGCTTAAACGATTCAGAGGTTTATCTGAAACACTGAAAAAACTGGGAACTGCCTCCATGCTGACAAGAAGTTCAGTTCAGTTCAGTTCAGTTGCTCAGTCGTGTCCGACTCTCCGCAACCCCATGAATCACAGCACGCCAGGCCTCCCTGTCCATCACCAACTCCCGGAGTTCACTCAAACTCATGTCCACAGAGTCAGTGATGCCATCCAGCCATTCTCGGTCGTCCCCTTCTCCTCCCGCCCCCAACCTTTCCCAGCATCAGAGTCTTTTCCAGTGAGTCAACTCGTCGCATGAGGTGGCCAAAGTATTGCAGTTTCAGCTTTAGCATCAGTCCTTCCAATGAACACCCAGGATTGATCTCCTTTAGAATGGACTGGTTGGATCTCCTTGCAGTACAAGGGACTCTCAAGAGTCTTCTCCAGCACCACAGTTCAAAAGCATCGATTCTTCGGCGATCAGCTTTCTTCACAGTCCAACTCTCACATCCATACATGACACAGGAAAAACCACAGCCTTGACCAGACGGACCTTGGTTGGCAAAGTAATGTCTCTGCTTTTTAATATACTATCAAGGTTGGTCATAACTTTCCTTCCAAGGAGTAAGTGTCTTTTAATTTCATGGCTGCAATCAGCATCTGCAGTGATTTTGGAGCCCAAAAAAATAAAGTCTGACACTGTTTCCACTGTTTTTCCATCTATTTCCCATGAAGTGATGGGACCAGATGCCATGATCTTTGTTTTCTGAATGTTGAGCTTCAAGCCAACCTTTTCACTCTCCTCTTTCACTTTCATCAAGAGGCTTTTGAGTTCCTCTTCACTTTCTGCCATAAGGGTGGTGTCATCTGCATATCTGAGGTTATTGATATTTCTCCCAGTAATCCTGATTCCAGCTTGTGCTTCTTCCAGCCCAGTGTTCCTCATGATGTACTCTGCATATAAGTTAAATAAGCAAGGTGACAATATACAGCCCTGACGTACTCCTTTTCCTATTTGGAACCAGTCTGTTGTTCCATGTACAGTTCTGACTGTTGCTTCCTGATCTGCATACAGGTTTCTCAAGAGGCAGGTCAGGTGGTCTGGTATTCCCATCTCTTTAAGAATTTTCCACAGTTGATTGTGATCCACACAGTCAAAGGCTTTGGCATAGTCAATGAAGCAGAAATAGATGTTTTTCTGAAACTCTCTTGCTTTCTCCATGATCCAGCGGATGTTGGCAATTTGATCTCTGGTGCCTCTGCCTTTTCTAAAACCTGCTTGAACATCTGGGAGTTCACGGTTCACATATTGCTGAAGCCTGGCTTGGAGAATTTTGAGCATGACTTTACTAGCGTGGGAGATGAGTGCAATTGTGCGGTAGTTTGAGCATTCTTTGGCATTCCCTTTCTTTGGGATTGGAATGAAGACTGACCTTTTCCAGTCCTGTGGCCATTGCTGAGTTTTCCAAATTTGCTGGCATATTGAGTGCAGCACTTTCACAGCATCATCTTTCAAGATTTGAAATAGCTCAACTGGAATTCCATCACCTCCACTAGCTTTGTTCGTCGTGATGCTCTCTAAGGCCCACTTGACTTCACATTCCAAGATGTCTGGCTCTAGGTCAGTGATCACGTTATCGTGACTATCTTGGTCGTGAAGATCTTTTTTGTACAGTTCTTCTGTGTATTCTTGCCACCTCTTCTTAATATCTTCTGCTTCTATTAGGTCCATACCATTTCTGTCCTTTATCGAGCCCATCTTTGCATGAAATGTTCCCTTGGAATCTCTAATTTTCTTGAAGAGATCTCTTGTTTTTCCTATTCTGTTGTTTTCCTCTATTTCTTTGCATTGATCGCTGAGGAAGGCTTTCTTATCTCTCCTTGCTATTCTTTGGAACTCTGCATTCAGATGCTTATATCTTTCCTTTTCTCCTTTGCTTTTCGCTTCTCTTCTTTTCACAGCTATTTGTAAGGCCTCCTCAGACAGGCATTTTTCTTTTTTGCATTTCTTTTCCATGGGGATGGTCTTAGTCCCTGTCTCCTGTACAATGTCACAAACCTCCGTCCAGAATTCATCAGGCAATCTATCAGATCTAGTCCCTTAAATCTATTTCTCACTTCCACTGTATAATCATAAGGGATTTGGTTTAGGTCATATCTGAATGGTCTAGTGGTTTTCCCTACTTTCTTCAATTTAAGTCTGAATATGGCAATAAGGCGGAGAAGGAAATGGCAAACCACTCCAGTACTCTTGCCTGGAAAATCCCATGGATGGAGGAGCCTGGTAGGCTGCAGTCTGTGGGGTCGCTAAGGGCCAGACACGATTGAACAACTTCACTTTCACTTTTCACTTTCATACATTGGAGAAGGAAATGGCAACCCACTCCAGTGTTCTTGCCTGGAGAATCCCAGGGACAGGGGAGCCTGATGGGCTTCTGTCTATGGGGTCACACAGAGTCGGACACGACTGAAGTGACTTAGCAGCAGCAGCATGGCAATAAGGAGTTCATGATCTGAGCCACAGTCAGCTCCTGGTCTTGTTTTTGCTAACTGTATACAGCTTCTCCATCTTTGGCTGCAAAGAATATAATCAATCTGATTTCGGTGTTGACCATCTGGTGATGTCCATGTTTAAAGTCTTCTCTTGTGCTGTTGGAAGAGGGTGTTTGCTATGACCAGTGCGTTCTCTTGGCAAAACTCTATTAGCCTTTGCCCTGCTTCATTCCGTGCTCCAAGGCCAAATTTGCCTGTTACTCCAGGTGTTTCTTGACTTCCTACTTTTGCATTCCAGTCCCCTATAATGAAAAGGACATCTTTTTGGGGTGTCAGTTCTAAAAGGTCTTGTAGGTCTTCATAGAACCGTTCAACTTCGGTTTCTTCAACGTTACTGGTTGGGGCATAGGCCTGGATTACTGTAATATTGAATGGTTTGCCTTGGAAACGAACAGAAATCATTCTGTCGTTTTTAAGATTGCATCCAAGTACTGCATTTTGGACTCTTTTGTTGACCATGATGGCTACTCCATTTCTTCTAAGGGATTCCTGCCCACAGTAGTAGATATAATGGTCATCTGAGTTAAATTCACCCATTCCAGTCCATTTTAATTCACTGATTCCTAGAATGTCTACGTTCACTCTTGCCATCTCCTGTTTGACCACTTCCAATTTGCCTTGATTCATGGACCTAACATTCCAGGTTCCTATGCAATATTGCTCTTTACAGCACCGGACCTTGCTTCTATCACCGGTCACATCCACAACTGGGTATTGGTTTTGCTTTTGCTCCATCCCTTTATTCCTTCTAGAGTTATTTCTCCACTGATCTCCAGTAGCATACTGGGCACCTACCGACCTGGAGAATTCCTTATTCAGTATCGTATCATTTTGCCCTTTGATACTGTTCATGGGGTTCTCAAGGCAAGTATACTGAAGTGGTTTGCCATTCCCTTCTCCAGTGGACCACATTCGGCTGTGGTCCATGTGATCAGATCGACTAGTTTCCTGTGTTTATGATTTCAAGAAGGGGAGTGAGCAAATAAAGCCTGGAACATAAAGATGAGTGACTACATATATGTGTAAAAAAACAAACGAACAAACGGTGTTTGCTGAAAATTTTTCATTGGTACTGGAAAATACTCATTAATTTAAAAAAAAAAGGAACATGTTCTCTAGAGAATTAAGGTAACTCCCAGTTCTAAACTGCAAGGATTTTCAAGACATATATTTTAAGTAATAAAAATAATAAATGAACACAAAAAAATAACTATTTTAAAGAAATGATATCTAGTAAAGTTCCCATTATTTTTCTAAGTAACACACAGTCAAACAACACATCAAAAAAGAAACTGAAAAAATGTTCAGCACAGGATTGACAATTAAAAACAGAAGATCAAAATCTTTAGAATGGAGGTGAAAGAGTATACAGAGGAAATTTTTAACTTTAAGCACTTATATTTAAAGGGCGAAAACATGAGTTGTCTGGTTTTTTTCACCTTAAATGAGAAAAAGCATTAGCAAATTAAACCCAAAGTAAGTATAAGTTAAGACAGAACAAGGACCAGCGATGGGGCAAAAGGAAAAATGAGTAATAATGACCCTGTCTTCATTAAAAGTTCGGTTCTATCCATTATGGACGTTTTGCATTGATTCTTGACTTCTAAAAACACTGCTGAAACATCACTTATCTTGATGGCTGAGTGTTTTGGGGTCCCTGAGAAATGCCTTGCCGGAGTCCTGACCACACCTTCCCATTCCCACACTCCACTTCCGCCCACTGGCCCACCCACCACAGCCCCAAGGCTCCCCACACCTAGGGCAATCACCTAGAGCTTTGTGAAACTAGAAACATTTCTGCCCAAGGCGTGTTAAGTACAGTCACTCCACTTTAAGAGTTCCCTCTGAGAACAATGAAGGGATTCAGTACTTCGTTTTAAACACTAGGATCACAGTAACCAAACAGAAAAGCTTACCTATTTTACTGGAAACAGCTGCGGTGCATTTTTACACTGAACCAACAAACTCCTGAATTCATTAATGTCTGACCTTAAAAGGAGGAGGCAAGCCCTAAAAATGGATAAGCAAAATTCATGCTTGCTGAAGGTTATTTGCATCTCCTAAGAAACAGCAGAAACCCTTCTTATTTAGGTCCTAAGAGCTGGAATAAGAGGAGCAACCGCTCAAATTCACAAGCCACATGGGCAGGGCATGGTGGCTTCACAGGAGAGGAGAGTCTGTAACTGCTCACTTATTCAAAGATTCCTCCTCCCCCCTTTTTTTGAGATGTCTGAATCCAAGGGAGGAGCAACAGCATGTCCCCTAGAAAAACAGGAAAAATGCATAGAGTACAATAATCAGAGAGATGCTGGGGAGTGAGAACAAGGGGGGCTAAGACTTCAGAGGGCGAAGAACCACAAAGCCGAGTGGGTCTCCCGCAGCTACTTTGAACTTTGGTGTTTATTTGCCAATTCTGTGAACAAGAAGGAGGCTGAGACCCCGGGCTCAGCATCCACAGAAAACTGCCGCCAGAGGTCAGAGAAGCATGAGAGGCTTTGGCAAGCTAACAACCTAAAAGCAAACGTAGAGTCTTTCCTGCAGCACATTACTCAGCAATGAAAGGAAGGGTACTGACGCAGGCTACAATGTGGACGAAATCAGAAAACATTATGCTCAGTGAAAGAAGCCCAACATAAAAGTGTTTAACGTGCATATTAAACACTATATAAAATTTTCAACGTAAGTCCCACGCAAGTTTTAAATCTAAAAAATGATTTAAACATTTTACCTTTACCTACATTATAAGATATTCTAGAGAACAACATTTAAAAAAAACTTCCTAGAAAGATCATCTTTTAGAGAAGAAATTTCTTCAGTTAAATAAAGCTATTATACAGCTTATTCTTCTTTGGGGATATGCCCTGTGCATGCATCTTTAACTAATAATTAAGTGGTTCATTCAAAAGAAGAAAACTAAACATCAGAAACAGATGAAAAGGTATCTAACAAGAACTTAAAACATTCGAATTTTGACTGTAGGGGAAAAAATAAGATCTAATTATAAAACACAGGAACAAGGGTCTCCTATAATAGAAGAGTTACTTAAATATATATGCCAAAATTACACATCTTAAAAAAATCTGTTTTGCTTCCCATTATGTGATTGGGAGAAGAAGGGTCAAGAATCTGCAAAGATACTTTAAATTTTCTTTTTATAATCGTTACTGCATACTTTTTGAGTTATTTCCTAGGGAAATTTTAATTACTTCAGTTGTGCCTTTACGTAACTCCAAATCTGATTTTGCTTAAAAAAAAAAAGTTATGAAATAAATATGTCTATATAAAATGCACTTAAAGAATTTATGAGAGAACATGCATTTATTTTTTGCTCTACATACACAGTCTGGATATGATTACAGGTGGTTTAAAGCACAGTCCTCTCACTGGGATCCTTGAATTATCACCTAAGAACTCAGAGTACAGGAATTTCCCAATGTATATTTCCCAAGCCTTAAATGGAAATCAAATATTATCTTTAAGTAAAAAATAGAAATATGAATTCATCTAACAAGAACAAAAGAGAACACAAAAATAATAGCATCACCACCTGCAGGGTTTCCTGTAAAATGTAATTACACATTCCTAGTCCCGAGATTTCCAGGGCATTTACAGCTCTTTCCATGCAGCCTCAGTTACCACCTATGCTTGCTACAATATGATCTCTACATACAGTTGCTGACTGAAATTCTTTCTTCTGCTGAAAACTATACTCAGGACAATCTCATTCCAACATCCACAAAACAGTCAATCTCCACCTTATTCTCACAGTTGTCTAAGAAACCCCAGTCTCCTTTCTTCTGTACAGAGTCTCCTCTCTGTACATCTATCACAATTCACAGTAAACCCATTTTTGTCTCCCTTACAGAGTCAGGCACTGCAAAAAGAAGGCACCCTTGGAGTCTGCTGCATAGCTAAGGAAACCACTTTGCTCTGCCGTCTGGGAAAGCTCCCGCCAGCAGCCACAACGTGACCTGGAGTAACACCACCATCATGATTACTGCACAAATGCCGTGCAAACACCATGCTTTCTACCCTCTTCCAGATAAAATCCACTTAAGAACTGATCCACTTTCACAATCAGAATATCCTGCAAGAAAAGCTACACCCTGCCCCCTTTCCCATTCTTACCTGAATAAAAGTAAGGTCTGGGGAACCCGGGGGGTTTGGGAGCAAACAGAAAGGCAGATACATTTGCTTCAGTTATCTAGAAGTATGCGTCACACAGAAAACGCCACAGTGCCTAATGAGCGCAAGTTTATGCTGAACTTCCCACCTGCTGCTGCTGCTGCTGCTGCTAAGTCACTTCAGTCGTGTCCGACTCTGTGTGACCCCATAGACGGAAGCCTACCAGGCTCCCCCGTCCCTGGGATTCTCCAGGCAAGAACACTGGAGTGGGTTGCCATTTCCTTCTCCAATGTGTGAAAGTGAAAAGTGAAAGTGAAGTCGCTCAGTCGTGTCCGACCCTTAGCGACCCCATGGACTACCAGACTCCTCCATCCATGGGATTTTCTAGGCAAGAGTACTGGAGTGGCTTGCCATTGCCTTCTCCGAACTTCCCACCTAAGTCAGGTCAAGTCAGAGTCGCTCAGTCGTGTCCTGACTCTTTGCAATCCATGGACTATACAGTCCATGGGATTCTCCAGGCCAGAATACGAGAGTGGGCAGCCATTCCCTTCTCCAGAGGATCTTCCCAACCCAGGGATTGAACCCAGGTCTCCCATATTGCAGGAGGATTCTTTACCAGCTGAGCCACAAGGGAAGCCCAAACTAAAGATTTACTCTAAAGGTTAAAAGTCACACTCAATAGAACAAGTACATTTTTAGAAAATTTTAAAATCTTTTATAAATTATGACAAAATTAAGCATGTAAGTGATCCGTTTTCTCAAATATGTTAAAAACCCCTGTTACTGACATATAAGGCAGTGAAGTTCAGCTTTGAACAGTGAAAATAAAGCTCCAAGACTGACCAAATCTCACTTGTCCTCAGCTACCAAAGAGGATCAATTTAGGATCAAGAGTTTCCACATAAACACAACAGGCAGCCCGCATCAATGCTGCAGGTCCAGAAGAAAACTAACACTTGAGGACACCCAAATCTTTCCCACTTAAATCTGAAGAATGAGTCTGATCTTGGTGCCTGAAAGTAACATTCACCCCTTGTTCTGGGGTGTGGCTAATGTGATAGAAAGATTACGAGACAATGTCATGCATACACCCAACCACCACTACTCCACCAAGCTTTTTATTTCAAAACCACTGTCACCAGTAGGTAGAAACTGCGTAGCAGGTACACACTTCATTCTATGACACGTCACTTCATAAAGGCTCACATAATGAGAAATTAGTACTTAAGCTGTACTAATCTCAATTTCATAAACAAAGATTTTTTTTAAGGGAGACACTGTTACTAAAATGTACATCAAAAACTACAAGAAGAGCCAAAAATGATTCCAAATCTTCAACCAATCATCTGCAAGATTGGGGGAAAAACTCTCCTTCAGCAGTGCAGAGCACAGGGCTGGGGTCACACAGGTGCTGGGCAGTCTGCTGACCAATGACGATCTCAGGCGTCTCCCTTCTCACGCTCCCTCACCAGGCCCAGCTACACTCTGCTCACTACATTAACACATCGCTGACAGGTGGGTAAGTGGCTGGAAGAAAATGACCTCTGCTTGAAGGAGCTGGGATTAACAGTTATGTTCAGGACAAACAACACAGCGTGTTTGGTAAGCCAGGCAAGAAAAGCTATTTTGCATGAAACACAATGCAGAATACACCAAATATCCCATATCAGTACAATAACAAAACAAAATGGAAATTAAACCAAAAGAAAGAACAGGCTTCCCCCTGTCAAAATGGAAATTGCCTGAGATTCTGTAGATAGTAAAATCAGTGGCTAGAAGCACATCAATGCTGTATACTGTCACCCTGCTTATTTAACTTATATGAAAAGAGTACATCATGCAAGACGCTGGGCAGAATGAAGCTCAAGCTGGAATCAAGATTGCCGGGAGAAATATCAGTAACCTCAGATATGCAGATGACACCACCCTTATGGCAGAAAGCGAAGAGGAACTAAAGAGCCTCTTGATGAAAGTGAAAGAGGAGAGTGAAAAAGTTGACTTAAAACTCAACATTCAGAAAACCAAGATCATGGCATCCGGTCCCATCACTTCATGGCAAATAGATGGGAAAACAATGGAAACAGTGACAGACTTTTTTTTTTTTTGGCTCCAAAATCACTGCAGATGGTGACTACAGCCATGAAATTAAAAGACTCTTGCTCCTTGGAAGAAAAGTTATGACCAACCTAGACAGCACATTAAAAAGCAGAGACATTACTTTGCCAACAAAGATCCATCTAGTCAAAGCTATGGTTTTTCCAGTAGTCATGTATGGATGTGAGAGTTGGACTATAAAGAAAGCTGAGCACTGAAGAACTGATGCTTTTGAACTGTGGTGTTGGAGAAGACTCTTAAGAGTCCCTTGAACAGCAAGGAGATCCAACCAGTCCATCCTAAAGGAAATCAGTCCTGAATATTCATTGGAAGGACTGATGCTGAAGCTGAAACTCCAATGCTTTGGTAACCTGATGCGAGGAACTGACTCATTTGAAAAGACTCTAAAAAAAAAAATTAAAAAAAAAAAGACCCTGATGCTGGGAAAGACTGAAGGCAGGAGGAGAAGGGGACGACAGAGGATGAGATGGTTGGATGACATCACCGACTCAATGGACATGAGTTTGAGTAAACTCCAGGAGTTGGTGATGGACAAGGAAGCCTGGCATGCTGCAGTCCATGGGGTCACGAAGAGTCAGACACAACTGAGTGACTAAACGGAACCGATGGAGAAAGAATGGACAGACAAAACAGGATAGATTCTTGCAAGTTAACACTGCTGCTACTGCTGCTGCTAAGTCACTTCAGTCGTGTCCAACTCTGTGTGACCCCATAGACGGAAGCCCACCAGGCTCCCCTGTCCCTGGGATTCCTTCTCCAATGTGTGAAAGTGAAAAGTGAAAGTGAAGTTGCTCAGTTGTGTCTGACTCTTAGCGACCCCACGGACTGCAGCCTACCAGGCTCCTCCATTCATGGGATTTTTTAGGCAAGAGTACTGGAGTGGCTTGCCATTGCCTTCTCCGAAAGAAACACTACTACTCAGCAATAGAAAGGAATCAACTACACAGCCATATAGATGAGTCTCTACTACATCGTGCTAAAAATCACCTTTCACAGTCATACGCAGTGTACCATTCTGCTGACATGAACTCCTAGAACAGGCAAAAATGACCTGAAGTAGAAGGAACACAGTAGTTATGGGGGGAGGGGAGCAGCAAGTGGTTGGGACAGGGACTGTGACCATGGAGGGGCTGGAAGGAACTTCCTGGGGCCCTCCCAGGCACTAAAGCCTTGCGGTGTCCTCCATTTCTTGTTTCAGCCTCCAAGACCTTCCCTGAGTTGCAAAGGGCAGATTCAAACAGTTACTAATCAGAGGGGTAAGGGAAGGCAGAAAGAGAGGAGGAGCAGTAGAAACAACAGCCCCTGAATAAAGCAGGGTCCTGGTTCCTCCTCCAAGGGTAGATAACGCGTCACCATCTGATACAGGTCTTCTACAGCAACTAAGGGCCCCACCCAGGTGGAGGACCGTAACTTCAGGCTAAGCAGAATCCAAACTGGACAGAAGCAGAAGACTGACGATTGAGACTCCTTGAATACAACCTGTTACCTCTCACCAGCCAATCAGAGGAGGGTCACACACCCTGCAGTCACCCTCTCCCCTGGAATTGTACCCCAAGAATCACCCAAGATTCAGGTCTTTTGAGCATGAGCTACCCATTCTCCTTGCTTGGTCCTGCAATAAACTTTTCTCTCCTTCAAATTCCAGCATTTTGGTTTGTTTGGCCTCCGTGTGCATCAGGCACACAAACTTGGATTCAACAACAAAATGACAATGGTGTCTATACATTTTGATAAGTGTATGAGCTGCAAAGGCAATGTTAACTCTTATAAATTTGATAATTACATGAATTACATCGTGGTCATTCTGTTCCTTTCATACTGTTCATGGGGTTCTCAAGGCAAGAAGGCAGAAGTGGTTTGCCATTCCCTTCTCCAGTGGACCATGTTTTGGCAGAACTCTCCACCATGATCTATCCATCTTGGGTGGCCCCACACGGCATGGCTCACGGTTTCACTGAGTTAGACAAGGCTGCGGTCCATATGATCAGTTTGGTCAGTTATCTGTGATTGTGGTTTTCACTGTGTCTGCCCTCTGATGGCTGAGGATAAGAGGCTTGTGGAAGCTTCCGGATGGGAGAGACTAGTTGTGGGGAAAACTGGGTCTTGCTTTAGTGGGCAAGTCCATGCTCAGTAAATCTTTAATTTTCTGCTGACCAGTGGGGCTATGTTCCCTCCCTATAGTTTGGCTTTGGCAGAGGTAGTGATGACCTCCTGCAAAAGGACTTACGCCAGCATGCTGCACCTCCCAGGACTGCTGCAGTCAGTGTCCTGGCCCACGGCAGGTACTGTGGCCCCTCGCCTCCACCGGAGACTCCCGAACACTCACAGGCAAGGCTGGCTCAATCTCCCGTGGGGCCACTGCTCCTTCCTCCTGGTGCACACAAGGTTTTGTTTGTTCCCTCCAAGAGTCGCTGCTTCCCCAGTCCTGACTCATCGCAGTATCTAAGCAGTAAAGGGTGTGACCGCTGCAACCTACTCTCACAGTAAATACACGTTGCATGTACATGGAAAGACAGAAAGAGAGGTTGGAGTGAGGGAAGGAAGAGAAGAGGAAAACTGTTGGGGGAGGGCATGCAGGCAAAGGTAACAGATCACTACTTTAACATCTGGTGAATCTAGGTGAAGTGAGATATTCAGGAGTTCCCTATACTACATCTTACAACTTTTCTATAAAAGATAAAAATATTTTTCATCTAAAAAAACAAAACACACTGTGCACCTGAAACACTGTAAAGCAATTATACTTCAATTTTAAACAATTAAAAAACAAACAACAAGGAGCAGCAAACTAGAAAGGGTGCTGGAGGGGCTTTCTGAGGCAGTCACCCCAAGGCAGACCACTATCATTGTGTTGTTGAACCCAGTTCACGTGACCAAAGCACAAGGAAGCCCAATGAACCGAAACACTGGAACCTGAAGGAGAGAAAAAGGTTTACCGCAGACAAAACGGCAAAAGGCAAAAGCTGTGTTACCACACAGTGAAGGCGACAAGGGTTCACACTGCAGACCCCAAGTCCCCCAGAAAGGCTAAAAGTGAGTTTGCTATCTTTCAGCACATTTTGTTTAAGAAGACCTGTAAGTATCCTTTGAAATATATAGGAAAATAAATACGGTTACATATTTTTTAATTGTATAATCCACTATTTTTTGCTATTCTGCATATACAGTAACTTTAAGCAATTCGTACCAAAAGCTCTCAGGAGACACTGCATGGTACACTCCACATGGGTGCAGCAACAACACGAGCCAAATCAAAGTGAACACCCCACTAACCGTCCCCGAGTTCATGTAACAGGAGCCCCGCAGCATCTGGAAATGCCGTCAACTGAAGGAAGCACCCCAGCCTTCTCCTCGGCCTCTGGACCAGGATTAAGTTAATGCAGGGTCCAGAGGAAAACACAGGGATGGAGGCAGACAGCAAAACGTAAGCAGGACAACTTCACCCTCTCTTCTGTTCCTCAAGAGGCCACTGGAGGATCATGGCCACGTGCTCACTGTACAGAGGATGGCAGGCAGGAGCTGCGGTGAGCAGGGCTGGACACACACACGGCGGGAAGCTTTACATGTCCAGGGGAGAGTAAGGAGGGCCGCAAACACGAGGGGCACATGCAACAAAGGGGCCGAAACCCGCTTCGCTGCACCACTGACCCTGCTGTAACCACACAGAGCGTGTCCTCCCATCACAGAAGGCATTGTTTAAAACAGTGGCCTGCTTACTGTCTAAAGTCAAACAAATTTGATGTTTAAATAAAAATTAAAACCCTCACACACAAGCTTCCACTTTAATTTCCCTCCCCACTCTATACATAAACAAGGGCCTACTGGGAAAAAATGCTAAATAACCGCTCTGGAGGACATCAAAAAGCACCACAGAGCAATAACAAGCAACTCTCCTGCATGCTTCCAAAAAACTGTACTTACAGTTGCAATTAAGTCTTAAGCTCAGTGAGGCCTATGTGTACCATTTTCTCTGTGCATTCTTGGTACTTCTAGCAGTGTAAAATATACCTGTATCCTTCAATTACAGCTGACTAAACAAAACAGCTGAAGACTCACATAATTAAATTTGTCTCATTAACCAGAGAAACATCATTTATTAATTGTAAACGGTGGTAAAACTATTTTTCTCCAGAGCTACAAGAACTTGAAATCGCCTAAAATAATTTAACTTTTAAAACATCTTTTACTCATGCTAATTACACAACATCTGTAATATACAATCATGTTATATGAAGATAAACTACATTACAAAGGCTTTAGAGGTCATGAATAAATAAGCATACAAAACTCAGCCAAGGACTTCAAGGTTACACGTTTTCAGAGGCTGTGTCTATGGTTAAGATCTACTTCTCTTAAACTTCCAGGATACCTCGTCCAGAAAAATAAAGTTTAATCCAGCCTGAAAGAAAACCTAAGCTCAAGTGTGTGCAGTATCTGTGAGTATACACACAGAAGCCACCTATCTTGAAGCCCGGGGTATGATTTCCACACAGAAAAACCTCCGGCTCAGGAGCTCTGACGAACGTCCTCTGTGGCGTGGCCACTGTCACGTGGAGGAACGGCCACTTTCCATCGCCCCGAGGAGTGTCCTCATGTCCCCAGAACACAGGTCTCTCTCCGGCAGCCCCAGGCTGCCACTCACCTCATCTCTGCTCTCAGAGCTCTGCCTTTACCAGAATGTTACATCAATGGAACCCCAGCAACACGAGCGCTTCATGTTCTCAACGGGCAGAATGCTTTGGAAATGCACTGCTTTGCTGCCTCTGTTGGTAGTTAATTCCTTCCTGTTGCTCCTGCTGAATAGGATTCCACTGCAGGGGTAGACCCCAATCTGCTCATCCGTTTTCCAGCTGATGGGCATTCAAGTTGTTTTCTATCTTAAATGATTACGAATAAAGCTGCTATAAACATTCATGCACACAGACATAAATTTTCATTTCTCTTGGATAAATACCTCAAAAAAGGATTACTGGATTGTATGACAAGTATATATTCAACTTTATAAGAAACTGCCAAATTGTTTTCCGAAGTGGTTATACTTTACATTCCTACCAGCAAAGCAAGAGAGCTCTGTTTCACATCTTTGTCATGGACACTGTCACCTTGTGTTGTCCAGTTTTAACCATTCTAACTGCGTTGCAATGGTACTTCAATGTAGTTGCTGTCTGCCCTTCCCCAATGATTAATGATGCTCAGCTTCTTTCTGTGTGCTTATTCTTATCCATATGAAATGAACAAAATACCTACTCAAACCTTCTGGCTGTATTTTCAACTGAAATTTTTACTGAGATCTTTTCTTTAAAACCGAAGTATAGAGACTTCCCTAGTTGTCCAGCAGTTAAGACTCGTGTGTGCCAAGCAGGGAGTGCAGGTTCAATCCCTGGTCGGGGAACAAAGAGCCCAGATGTCACGTGGTCAAAAAACAGAACTTTTTAAAAAACTGAAGTATGCTGCTGTACAATATTACCTGAGTTACAGGTGTACAATACAGCAAATCACAATTTTTAAAGGTTATGCTCCATTTACAATTATAAAACACTGGCTATGTTGCTCATTTTGCAACTTACTTTACACCTGATAGTTTGCACCTCTCACACCCCCACCCTCTACTGTCCCTCCCCAGTACCCTCTCTTCAGTGGCAACCACTAGCTTGTTCTCTGTAAGTCTGCTTTTTTTGTTGCTATATTCACTAGTTTGTTGTATTTTTAGGTTTCATATATAAGTAATAACATACAGCACTTGCCTTTCTTTGACTTATTTCATTTAGCATAATACCTCCCAAGTTCATCCACCCCGCTGCAAATGTTCTTTTAAGAAACATCTACCCTTTCTAATAGACAGTTAAAGAAATGCTGAGGAGTTTGTGTATTTTGATTTCAGAATTCACGAGGAGTAGACCAAAATCTATAAAAATTTCCACAGGAAAAGTTGTCTCCCCACTTCTAGGGACAGGAATGGACCCATTTCCCTAGTTTTCCCAGTGTTTGGTGAAACCACCTCTCTGCTCAGTCTGAGCCGGGAACCCCGGCCTGTGAACCACCGGTTCACAGCTCTGCACAACAGCAGTGATGCAGGTCAGCACAGGCGACACAGACACGCTGAAAACACGCACCGCGGTTGACGCGCGGCTGACAGCACAGACAGGAGGCACAGCGCTGAGGGAATGGTCTGCGACTCTCCGCTACAAAAGCAAGACCCACGGCAGGACCATCAGGGCAAAGGTTTATGGTAAAGGAACCTGAAAACTCGATGACCACCATATGAAACCTTGGGCAAGTCTCTTAACATCTCTAAGTCTAGTTTCTCTATAAAATGGGAACAGTAAGTGTTACCTTACTGAACTATTATAAAAAATTAAATAATAACCTGACGCAATGACTGACACATAAATGGCAGCTATTATGATTATGACTATTTTCTTCACCCAAATTTCTGAATCACAATGTAAGACTGGAAACATAAAGACATTCTCTTCACAGAGCTATGAGCATGAAACTGAAGCCTCACACAGCAGGTAACGTGCACGCAGAGGACCCACTGAACTCAACGCAGGGTCCTGATCATACACGAGAACTGCCAGGCATTTACAGAAGAGCTGCCCTGGAGCTGGCAATCATTGAGAGTCTTTATGGACCTTATTTGTCAAGATTTTGCCTCAGCACTGCAAATGCAGTGATACTTCTTTCAAAAGGATCCAATCTAACCACCCTGGGTCTTGCATGGCCTCGTCAAGAACGCTTCCTTCCCTCCAGGATGCTACGACTATGTCACACAGGTGGGACTGGTGCTCAGACACCTTGGTGACATCTCCAACCCCTCTGATGCCCACACCCCTCGGTGAGCCAAACGTGGAGCAGCTTCTTAAATGCCCTGTTCGTGCCTGACAACCAGAACAGCTTGACAGCACAGCCTGGCTCCACTGACTGCTCTGAACAGCCAGATAGAGGCCAACTGTATTAAGTTCTTGCAACGGGTGTTCTATAAGGATTTTCTCCCCATGAGTCAATACATGAAATCAACAGTTTCAGATTATCACTTGGATTCAGGAGTTCTGGTTTCTCCTAGGCTCAGATTTGGGGACATTAAAAATGTATAACAAATGTTAAACAATCAGAATGCAACATTTCCCATGAAGCCTGCTTACATCTCTGAAGGGTGCAGTCTCCACACCATCCAGCTCCACCTCTGTGCACTTTCTCCCCTGGAGCGCCCACCCCTGCTACAGCCAGCCCTTCCCACCCTCCCGCAGAACCCTCTGGGAAGGCACTCTCCCGCCCTCCGCACAGGCCACTAGGCTCAGTCACACACCCCACATCAGAAAACCAACACATCACCTAAAGCTGAAGCCGCAGATGACACGGTTCCAATGGAATGCGGTGTTTGGGAGGTAACTTCCAGAAAGTCCACAAGGGAAGAGGGTTACAGAGGGGCTGATGCCGAGTGGAGCTGGGGGCGGGGAGGCTAGGGAACCACTGCTTCCAGCAGGGTCTCGCCCACTACCATCCACCCCGAACGGTACTTACATGAGTTACCAAAAAGCCACCCTGCAGTCCTTCCCCAAGGCCCTCAGGATAAAGCTCCGGTTCCTTACCTGGGTTCCGCACCCTCCTTCACAGTCAGGCTGCTGACTACCCTCCAGCCTCACCTGCGAACACTTCACCTGTGAACACCTGCAATCACTGCTCTAAATAAACTACACTCACATATCCACAAAGACCAAGCTCTCCTGCCTAGGCCTTTGCATGTGACGTTTTCGCTCCTTGAACACTTGTGTGTCTGGCCACACACACTCATTCTCTGGGGTCCACGTGGACACTGCAGCCCCTGGGGGGCCTGTGCCGACCAGGCTGGTCCCGGCCCTGTGAGCACTGACTCCCCACGCTGTCTATACACTCTCTCCCCACAACAGAGGTCGGCACCCCAACAAAACCGATGTCATACAAGAACATGAACCACGTCCATCCTGCTTAGCAACTAGGGAAGTCTCAGGACAGTGTCTGGAATTCCAGACACTAAAAAACAGATTTTTTGAGTGAACAGCCCCAAGACCTCAGAGTCCAATCTACCTCAGTTGTACTCAGTTGTCCTGATGCTTAAAAGACACCTTTATTCACAAAATGGGGGTCTTCAGAGGGTCTTGAGGCAGCCTTCCTTTCTGTCTACCACCTTCCCACAAACATTAACCCTGAAAATTATCTCCACACATATTTCAGTGACTCAACTCCTCAAAACTTTTCTTCGCTTTCCTAGAATTAAGGTTGCAAAACACCTCCATCCCAAGTTCCTGCCCTCCAGCACACACACCAAACCAAACGACAACCAAGAACCAACTCTGGCAAAGCAGCTCCAGAAGCAGAGCCGCTCTGCAGGGCCCAGGAGGACCAGGAGCTTACGACAGCGCACTCAGGGGGATGGGGGTCTGGCTCTTAGCATCGCAGCCCCAGACTGACTTTGGGGGAGGCCAGACTGACTCCTACTAGTTCTGACCATCTGTCTGGAGGAACACCAGTTAAAAGACGGTTATCTTTCTGGGCTTAAGTATTTTCAAATACTGGTGGGGAGAGGACAAGCCAGAATCAGTAGATTATCAGCAGTCCTGGTGCTAAAAGCTCCACTGAGCTGGGGAAGAGGCCCCTGGCTCAACAGGGCTGGCCTGCCTGACGTCTCACCGCCCTCCCGCCAGGCCTTTCTTCCACTGCATCATATTTCAAGAAGAATTCTGAGTGCCTTCTACTAAATATTGCCCCCTGTACAGTACCAAGATGAGGTATTTTTAAGCACTAACGTTGCTGAAAAGCTGCACTTGATATTCTGCCTTGTTTGGATCTACTAAGAGAAGTTATCTTGTGGCAGGCATTAAACATTCCTTCATTCAGCATTTAGTAAAAACCACCTATGAATCAAACAAAAGATGCAGAGGTGAAATAAATTTTATTTCCAAGACTCTAAGAAACAAAGTTGCACCCAACGGGACATTACAGTCACAGGAAGAAGCGTATCACCTGGACGGAGGGGAATGCAGAGAGCTGGGCTGTGGCCTCATGGCCTGCAGCACCATCAGAGCGCACAGCGCAGGCTCCTCGCACAGCCAGTGAGGAGCGGGGAGAGACGGAGAAACAGGACTAGGACCTACGGGCCCTGCTCGGAGATTCAAAATGCGTGACACAATTTCCCTTCCCCAATACCTAGCCTCCGTGAAGACGGAAGCCGCTTGTGGGGAGAGAGAACAAAGCAGGAAAGTGAGCCAACCTTCAGAAGGAAGAGGAAAAACTTTAACCAGGGCCCTGCCACCTGGACATCCAAGACAAGGACACTGGCCAAGGTGAAATTCAACACAGTTATAAACTGTCGTGAGGTCTGAATCCATCAAGTCTGAGTTCATGAGGCTTTTACCAACACAACATATTGGTACAACAGAGTGCTGACCAACGCCAGCACCCCAGGAGACACACATCTTCTCCGGCTGCCTGTCCTCAATTCTCCACCAGACTCACCAGAGAGCAGTCTTCAGAAATCAGACAAACTGGGATAGAACCTCAACTCTACCACTTCCCCACTATGGGACATGAAACAAACCCCACAGCTACAAACGGCCACATCATAAAGAGCCCAGTCTCTTGGGCCCAGCTTCCCTCCCAGGGAGTGACCACTGCTGACATCTGTGAGCACGTCACATACCTGTCTCACCACCTGTGCCTGGGGAAGGGTTATCATCACGCCCTGCTGGATGGGAAAGCCAGGTGTAGGCAGTTAGTAAAGCGTTAAGAAGCTAAGCTACATCTGAATCCAGAACCCCCGAGAACCAGGTATCAGAGGAAAGGGCACAGGCTCTGAGTGAAACAGTTTGCATTCCAGCTCTGCACTGGGACCTGTAGCCTTACTGTCCTTCAGTTAGGCAAATGTGAGAGGGAAGAAGACCCATCAGCAGGCATACCCTGGTATTTATAAGGTACCAGACCCTACTCTTGGCTTCTCAGGTGATGCTAGTGGTAAAAAACTTGCAGGAGACGTAAGAGACACAGGTTCGATCCCTGGGTCAGGAAGATCCCCTGGAGGAAGGCGTGGCAACCCACACCAGTATTCTCGTGTGGAGAATCCCATGGACAGAGGAGCCTGGTGGGCTACAGTTCATGGGTTTGCAAAGAGTTGGCTCTATTCTAAACCTTGTGATGTTACTGCAGTTGTTAACCATATATACAGAAAGGTATATAAAGTATAGAAGGAACACATATAGAGGAACTAAATAACTATTTTCCCTCTCACCTTCTCTGCAAAATTCACTACCTCTTGTTTGTTTCCACTGTGTGTCACAGAAACCCTATGACAGAGGAAAGAAAAATCAAAACAAAACAAAACACCAAGACACAAGCGCAGCAAGAGACTCAGACTCACAGTTCAGAAGGCCACCGAAACCCCGTGAGGAAGTCGCGCGATGATTTACAAACACTCCTCCTTTCTCTTTCCTCTTTCCTCAGCAGTCACAGAGAACCTGACAAGGAAAGACAACGTGCGTTTATAAAACCAGCTCTCCAGCGCGTCTTCAAAGAGCTACTGTGTTCATCCCTCTCAGAGTCAGTCTCACCATCGCCTGCCACACATGCGGCGCCAGACCTGGGATGAGGGGTAAAGACACACCATCAAGCCCGTCTGCACACCTACATTTCGGTCAAGAAGATACGCGTGGAAACCTGCAGACTACTAAAACGCATCAGCAAGCATGCACTGATATGACACAGAGTTAGCAGTAAGCTCAGGGGAAGATCACCAACAATACATACATCTACTTCACCCTCTCCCACTAAAATTACACTAAAGAGATATAAAAAAAAAAAACAAAAACTGAAAACCAAAACACAGCTCAGGCAGAACTAACATGAGAAAAAGAGAATTCTGCAACCTGTGAAAAAAGCTGCTCACACGGAAGATAAAGACTAAAACAAATTTAAAAAAAAAAGGGGGGGGGGAACTTGGAGGAAACAGAAACTATCAAAGATTGGAAGCATAGTAAATGACTCAGCAGCCAAGAAAGCCATGTCCTAAGCCAGCAGTGGAAAAACTAAGACCCAATTCCACTTCCACAGGGCTGTCCCGGAAGGCTCAGAACGGGCAGCACCAGTGCGGGCAGGATGGGGACTGGCCACAGGGGAGCAGTGAGTCTGCTCAAGCAGCAGCCAGAACCTCAACCCCAGGCGTCCGAGTACTGCCCCAGCCCTGATGGCCACTCCCAATGAAAGCAGACTGGCTCTCGACTGAAGGCCCCCTGCCCAGCTGGACCACACACAGGCGGACGTCACCACCATACAAAACTCAACGGTGGGTCCTTGTGCTCCCCACACCTCACCCACCCACCCACTCAGCCCCCAGGTCTCTGTAGTCAGAATTCTACATGAAAGAGACTAGAGAATATTCTTGGGCAATACAATCAGCCCAGGAAGAAAAACCTGAAAATACACAGGGGATCCCCTAACAAATCATCCACCCATAATACCCTGATGTAAAAGTCAAAAGGCCCACCCCATGACAGACAGAAGGAAGGCGTTCTGGAGGGTTGGAAGATAAAGAAATAACTTGAGAGAAACAGAAACTCTTCTATCAAAAAACCTAGAGATAAGAAGATGCTGCAATCAATAAACAAAAATAGGATGCTCATGAATATTAAAGAATGTGAACATAGACGTAAAAAACTAAAAAGAAGGTTAAGTTAAATTCAAGACATCTCCCTGAAGGCAGGATAAAAAACGAAGGAAGAAAGGGAAGGATGGTTGGACAGAAGTATACTGGAGAGAAAGAATAAGAAAATTACGACAGCCAAGACAGTTTCGTGGATAATAAGACTTCCGGAAAGAAAGAACAAGGAAACAGAAGGGAGAAAAACATCAGCACAATCACTTGAAAAAATTTTCCCAGAACTGAGGAATGAAAGTTACCAGAATGAAGGTCCCCACTGAATAAGTGGAACAGTAGATGAAAAGAAACCCACACTTCATGACATTTTAAAAGAATTGGACAAATTTTTAAATTCCTACAAGCTTCTAAAGATGGGAGGGGAGGGAGTTACACTGAGTAAGAGATGAGAATAAGCTTCTGAACTGCAAAGCAGTACACAGAGCACAGGAAGCAATGGGTCAGGGCGGTGCCGACAGAACTCCACACCAGCCACACCTTCATCACCCTCGTCAACACAGTCACTCCCGAACCTTCTGCCCCACGCACCCTACCTCAGGAGGCCGCTGGAGAAGGTCCTCCACCGAAACGTAAGCAGAACGAAGTAGGAGGCAGTCACAGGAGAACACAAGCTTCAACAAGGACGTGACGCTGGAGGGAGCTTCCAGAACAGGAGCTGTGGGCCAGGAGAGGACAGTCGGAGCAGAGAGGCTCAGGAGGAGGGGCCGTGGGAGGCGGCCTGGCCCTGGCCAAGACCCTGATCATCCTTCTCAAGTGATTTGCCTCTGGATGCGGTGCTCGACCAAGACAAAGCAGGCAGTCATGGAAGACAAAGACAAGGGGTACCCCAAACACGAAACCCAACCCTGGAGAGACGCCGAAGGGCGAGAGCAAGCAACGACTGGGGCAACGCTGCAGGAAAGGCATGAGAACAGCCGGCTGAGAACACAGGAGAACAGAGACCTCCAGGAAGCCGAGCCCAGGAAGAGGACGTGAAGAGTCCGCGTGCCTGACCTGTGGAAGGTTTACTAAAAGGCTACCACAGAGGGTGGGAATAAGCAGCAAGTAGAAAGAGAACTAAGCAGCCGGGGACCGAGCGCGCCAGGGGAGGCAACGGTCCCTCGCACTCCCTGTGGCCTGCCCACAGCGCGCACCCCGGTCCTGTCATCAGTGACCCACTCCTGTCTGCCCCTCACTCACCTGGAGACCCTGCCAAAGGCCATCTCTCAGCAGCCGCCTTCCAACAGCAGTGCCTTCCACCACAGCGCTTGCTGCAACAGTGCCCGCGACAGCCAAGGGTGTGTTTCGTTTATGCCACACTGAGAATCTACTCAACACACCTGGCATTCTTCCAGGGAACTAGGAGTCAAGACATAGAAATAGAAGACTCCTGTCCTTCAAGAGTGTAGACTAGTTTCACTCCTGAGAAAACAATTATTTATCCTATATCCTCATCTTCCCCCAAAGATAAAAGTCCACCAGTGGCTCACAGAATTTCAGTACTGCAGTTACCACTAACAGAGTGGGACCCCAAGACACAGTGGAGCTTTTCTGACACGGCATGCACCATGTAATATGCAGCGTCGACCTGAAGTCGGGAACGCGCTTCCTGTACGTTAGGGCCTGAGGCCCTTCTGGATCAAGCCCAGTCTAACTCTCCAGAGTCTAACATCTTTCATCAGTGTCTCCGAAGAAGCCTACATTCTGGCAAAGTTAAACCACTTCGGTTTACAGACCATGCACACCTTCCCTCACACCTCTATGCCACTGGCAGTCCCTCCGGCCACCGGCCACGCCCCTCCCCTGCGCTCCCCCACTCCTGTCACTCACCGGAGGGGCCTCTGGAGTCACTGACACGTGCCGTGCACTGGCGCACACATCAGTGAACAGGAGAGACACGGTCCTGCCCCCAAGCACCCTTGGGGTGTAGATTCTGGTTTAACACGTGTGTGTCCGCACGTGCGTGCATGTGCATGAGTGTTAGTCACTCAGTTGTGTCTGACTTCTCTGCGACCCCATGGACTGTAGCCTGCCAGGCTCCTCTGTTCATGGAATTGTCCAGGCAAGGATACTGGAGTGGGTTGCCATTCCCTTCTCCAGGGGATCTTCCTGACCCAGGTATTGAACCCAGGCCTCCTGCACTGCAGGCTGACTCTTTACCATCTGAGCCATGAGGGTTCACCCACGAGTTCAGTTCAGTTCAGTCGCTCAGTCGTGTCCGACTCTTTGCAACCCCATGAATCACAGCACGCCAGGCCTCCCTGTCTATCACCAACTCTGTCAAATCCAACCCCACCTGTCGACCCCTCCCTCCACTCAAACACAAAATTCTAGGAGCAAGGCAGCCCCCTTCAACCCTGCAGCCTCAGGACCTACACACTATTAAATAAAGCCTGAGTGAAATTCTGACTTCAGTTGGTTCCAAGAGGTAAAAAAAAAACAACCATGTGCTCTTTAGAAACTCTGCTCTTTTTTTTGGCCTCTTTTCTATTAGAGGAGTACAACCTGAAAACATCATTCATTAAAATGCAAGTCTCTTCCTTGCTGTGAAAGACAAAACATCCCAGTTGCTCCCCAGGTCTGGATTTTGCTCCCCACTGTACACCCCAATAATATACACCACATCAGACACCCAGAGCACTTAATCAGTAAACACACACTTGATGCCTGAATGACAACGCATGAATAAATGAATGGAGCACTGACTTCCGAGTGCCTTGTGACTGCTCTCTGCTTCACTGGAAGGAGCATTCACATAGGCAACAGCATTCCATTTTAGCAACAGGAGGGCTGCTCACTTGCCATGTTAGCAGTGGACACCTCAGGGCCTGCTGTGTGCCAGCACTCCTATTTATCCCATAAGCTTATCTATCTTTATTAAGAATATGAAGCTCTGCATCTTAGCAAACATACAAAACTGATAAAATATAAGCATAAAAACTGAACTAGTTCAAAAAAAAGCAGAAAATCAAATATTTCCCAAGCTGTATAACTAAAATGTGTAAGTAAAAATCTTTTGTTCCAGATAGATAAAGAGAAACTAAACTTGCCTCATTATGTAACAAAATATACTACCAGGTCCCTGAAGATGGCTGTAAGGTGGATAAGCTCCACCTTTCTGGCATGAACAGGTATGTTTTAAGATGGGTAGAAATAAACACCCGGGCTACTCTGAACCCCTTTCCCTTTCTAACAATGTGAACTAAAATTTTCCACCAGTCACACACTCTAAACCTGTGTTTCATTAACAGGTAAAATATTTCCTTCTATCACCTTGCTCATCTTGTTCTCATTTCAATGCACAATCCAACTTGGCCAGCTTTCTGACACCCATCTCTCACCAAGTCTCCAAAACAACCCTGATCATCATACAGTTTCAGCCTTTCTCCTGAGCATTTTCCAAGTACCAGTTCCTCACAGTACTAACTGGTTACTATCAGTGTTCCCATTTTACACATAAGAAACCTAAGTCTTAACGAAATAAAATTCTCCAGGTCACACAGGAAGCAAGGGAGCAATCAGGGATTCAAGTGGTAGCTAGCTTGAAAGTTTTAGTCACTCAGTCATGTCCAACTCTTTGTGACCCCGTGGACTATAGCCCACCAGGTTCCTCTGTCTATGGGATTCTCCAGGCAAGAGTACAGGAGTGGGTTGCCATTCCCTTGTCCAGGGGAATCTTCCCAACCCAGGGATCAAACCTGGGTCTCCTACACTTCAGGCAGATTCTTTACCATTTGAGCCACAAGGGAAGCTCAAAACTAGCTTACCAGCACTCTTAAAATCATGGTGCTATTCTGCTTTCCCAAAGTAACCAGATAATATTACTGTTAAAACAATGAACAAGATCTGGACTTTACAAAGCAACCACGACAGGAAAATTCTTCCGAAAGCTCAGTAACATTCAACACGACACAGTGACAAATTCTAGCTGGCTCGAATTGAGCCTACAGACTAAAACCCAGGAGAAGAATTGGTCTTTTTGATGCTAACTGTTAAATAAGGCCCAAACCCACTATTTCTTAACTCACAACACTGCAATAATGTAAGCTAACTGTGATGGTCTCCAGTGTCCAAAATACACAACTTCTTCATGTACACCGCCCTTCCTCTAAGCTCAGTCTACCAACAGTTTCGTACTTAGGCAAGCTGGAACCTGTACTCTTAAAAAAAAAAAGGTCAGAAGTAACTTTCTAAAAAACCAAAAATATATAAAGTATGTGAATATATTATGAAAATCATCTGGGCAAACAAAAGCTTCTTTATGCTTCAAACTAATTTTCGCCAAAAACACTGTAATACTGCACGGTGGCGCTGCTCGCAGGTGGGCATGCCGCGTCTCGGGCGTCTGTGCCAGGGCTGGACACAGAGGTTGCCAGCCATCTGTACTAAGCACTGACTACGTGAGCACAGTAACAGGAAAGAAGAGGGGAGTTACTAAGTTCTGAAAAACTAGCGCTCACAACACCACCAACAGACTGCCCCACTTTCTTCTTGGCGCTCAGATGGCACCTGCTCACTCTGACTAGTCCATTCTAGGGCCCCCAAGGCTCTGTTCTTTGTCCTCCTGGCTGAGCTTATCTCCCAGGTGAGCTCAACGGAAGTGCTGTCTCCCGCTAACAGCTCTACAGTGTGTTTCTAGCTCAGACCCACTGCCTGGCTGTCGTCCTGGACTGACTGCTGTCACCCTGCATCCCAGTACCACAGAGAAGCCAGAACTGCTTCCTGCCCCAATTCAGGGCTGGAGGAAACTCTTGCAAGACTGATAAAATGAAAGAGAAAAGTACTCCCCAGAGGCAGCTGTGGGCAGGAGCATAGCTGCAGGCTGATGTGGCAGCCAAGACCTCGGGTACGTTCCAAGGAGAATTTCAGCTGCCCCAGAGAGAGACCCCAGGAACCACCTGCTTCAACGCACTGAGATCAGCGGCAGCAGCGCCAACTGTCTATATCACCGCTGAGCCCAGAGGAACCCGGGGACGCACTGCGAGGGCTGCTTCCCCGACCTTCGACCCTGCCAGCCCTTGCAATACAAGTGATGAATTCTAATTCCTATGTTGAAAAAACATCTAGAGTGGCTTCTCCGTTCCTGACCAAACCCTGACAGATATACTGGATCTGAGCTGGAAGTCTGCTCAGAGAAGCGAAAGGTTGCCCAAGGGGAACTGCACAAAATGCCCAACAGAGCTCAGGCCTGATCTTCCCTCACGAACCTCCTGTGCACGGTCCTCTCCATTTATGAGCCCCTCCTTCCAACAAACAAGGCCACAAACAGTGGATGTCACCCCTGACCCTTCCTCCCACACTCCCCACCCACCCTTCCTCCCACACTCCCCACCCAACCATGTCGGCTTTTCCTGCAAAACACACCCAGAAACTGGCCTCGGCGCCACAGCCACCGGCACCATGCTGGCCTGCGCTGCCGCCATCACTCACCCGAGCAGGAGCAGCGTGGACAGAGGGCCCCTGCACCCGCCCCGGCCGCCCCAGCGCTCATTCCCAACACAGCCGGTGACGGGGCATCGCAGTCAAAGACCACGTCTCTGCTCACAATCTTAGATGGCCCCTCAGTTTACACCAATTTTGCACAGCCAAAGAAATGTGTTGAGAAAAAACCTGCTCAGGACTATCAGTAAGAACAGATGCTCAACGCTGAGGGCGCAGGAAACAGCATCAACAGTCAGTCAAAGAACAAGGCAAACGACTCTAGGGGGCTTTCCTTGGCTGATTGTCAACAGATGTTATTCAAGGAGTCGATGGTCCTGAGGAACTGGCTTCCAAGAACAATGTATGTGGACTACAGGTGAGAATATTTTCAAAGAACTGGACAAAACACTAAATTTAGTATTACCTGAAGCAGAATACAAATGCTGACTGAAAATACATAGGAAGCAGGAAAAGCGTTGGCTGGACAAATTTACAAAGACTGTGAAAACATTAAGATGTTTAAAGCATTTAAACATGGTTATTTAAACTACAGTTATTCACTGGATTCTTCATCAGCAGGTATTCTGTGCAAAGTTTTCTAATCTCTTGCATGTTGCTGAACCAGCAGTATCAACAGTAAAGTTCACTGAAATATTATGACTTGTCCTTTCACACAGCAATTTAGTAGTTTGGGGTAGGTTTTGTTGTGACTTGTTGACCTCAGAAGCATGACTGAAATTGCTCTGAAATAGACTACTACCATTACTGAACACTGTAGTCTATGAAATTAGCTTTAACTAAAGACTGGCTAAGGGCTTCCCAGGTGGCACTAGTGGTAAAGAACTCACCTGCTAATGCAGGAAACATATTATGTCTGCATCAGGAAGATCCCCTAGAGGAGGGCATGGCAACCCACTCCAGTATTCTTGCCTGGAGAATCCCATGGACAGAGAAGCCTAGCGGGCTACGGGCCATGGGGTCGCAGAGTTGGACATGACTGAAGCTACTTAGCACACACGAAAGACTTGATAACATTTCTTAATGAACCCAACCTAAAATTCTAAGGCTGCTTATATGAGGCCCTTCTCCTGTAAAGTCACTTCAATGACAGCCAACGTCTGAATCACAAGGAACACCACGCTTCTCTACACACTCCCCAAGCTACCAGAAGTTATGAGAAGTGAGATTTCCATTCCCACACAAATTCA
Organism: Moschus berezovskii; assembly: GCF_049115385.1. Classification (NCBI taxonomy): domain Eukaryota; kingdom Metazoa; phylum Chordata; class Mammalia; order Artiodactyla; family Moschidae; genus Moschus; species Moschus berezovskii. Next base: position 53,570,056 of record NC_142475.1, on the reverse strand, counting down.
CAGCAAATATATTTTCTGAGTTTAAGCTACAGTTCCAGCAGCATTTTTCAAAACTTGATGCAAGTATAATGAAAATTTACATATTTCAAAATCCATTTAACTGTGCAGTTGAGGCCCCCCTCCAACCATCAACCAGAAGTGATTAATCTGCAATACGACGACACGCTAAAAGGCAAATATCAAGAAGAACCTACGAGAATTCTATAAATGCCTTCCAAGCAATGAATATGCTCAATTAAAATTATACACTCCTGCACGGATATCAGGATCTGAGAGTACCGATCGGTATGAAGACATTTTCAAAGATGAAATACCTCCTTGGTAGATCAGCATTAGGAGACAAACATGTGTGACTGACTCTGATGACAGGCAGCACTAGCTTTAAAACTCCAATTAAGAATGTTATCCTCCCTTTCTTCCCCTGAAAGAGAATCCCATTCTCTCATCAGGGAACCGATACCATAAAAAATCATGCTCAGTTATAATTTGGATTCTGTCCAAGAAAAAAATTCTGTGTTCTCTCTTGTTATAGAAGTATTTACATAATATTCTTGATTTTGTCGATTAGTCTGAAAAACCTAAACTATTTCCCATGTGCCCATTCACATAAAAGCTTGAAAATCCCGGTCTTAAGTCAACCAGCATCCCCCACCACCCCGTCTTCTGTGCACAGGAACAGTTAGGACATATTTCACCCACCCTCAACTTTCTCAGTTGATTTTCTTTTTGATTTAAGTCTACCATTTTACATTTATTCCTAATAAATTTTAATTTTAACTTATTGATTTTAGCACTTCATTACAACCTGTCAAAATATTTTAAAATTCTGATTCTAAATTCTATCTCCCAGCATGACTCCTGATCTTGATATTCAAGTTCCGAAGGAAAACATTAGGACAGGTGTCAAGTGTAACACACTTCTGGAGACATCTTAGGGGTAGAAATTCTGATTTTTTAGTTTTGTAGTAAATTATACCGCATGTGGTTGCAACATATATCATCTCCCTAAAAGCAGTAATTTCTTGAACTCCCTAGTCATGACAGAAATAATTAACTTGTCTAGCAATAATTAGGCTTCACGCAGTAAGGGTGAACTTCGCCCACCCGAGGAAAGGCCCGGACCACGCACAGCTCCCAGGAAGTCACCTCTGTGCCCTGGCACCTCCTGCCTGATGAGGCTACCTCAGTTTAGCTGGGCCTGAGGTCACACTTTCCTAGGTAGAAACTATCCTCAATTTTGGTAATGGCAAATCCTACTTAAAAGGGACACATGACCACCTCTCACAGGCATGTGACTATGAAGAGAAGCCTAACTGTAAACTTCAGCTCTGCCTACCTTACAATAGTGTGCTGAAAACATTCCGTTGCCTGTCAGAGTCCCACACACCTGGTCGGCCTCCTATGTACCAAATATGTGTCTCGCTGTTTGTCTCTGGAGGGAAGGAGAGGTGGGAGAAACATTCTAATAGCCCAGTTGAGATGGCTCCATTTAGGAGGGACTGCATGCGTTTGGGGTTTACCTGGCAGTTTGGGATGTATTACATGGAAAGTAAAACCCATGATTCGGATGATTAGCCTAAACCTTTGCCGAGCACCAGGTGTATACAATTTATTAAGGAGTGGCTCCCCTGGGTGCTGGGCTCCTTCTTAGTAATCCCACAAGAGCCCTGAAGTTCTCTCCGCAGGGAAAAACACACAATTCTGCTTACAACTTAATTTCCGGGGCTCCTGGACCCAGGAAAGAATGTTTCCTCCTCAAAGCAACCATGGTTGCTAGTATTTCAGAGCAAACAGAGCTTCATGAGCGGGTCACCTCAGGAAAGCTACCTGCAACTCCTCTCACCGCCCAGCCACATCATGTGCCTGGCCAGGACCCAGAGATTAACTCAGAAAATGGCTTCAAATCACCCTCTTCTCTCCAGCTCCTCAGCTGCACCCTTGATCAAGGCTTTCCTCATTTATTTGTACATCATTATATGATTAAAGGAGCACAGACTGTGAAACTGAACTCTGCGCTCCACCGGTTCCCCTGAGCAAGCCAGCCGGGCAGCCATTTCCTGAGTGACAGGCGACTGCTTCCTGCCTCCCCTCCAAAGCACATCTCTGTAGGGCCACAGCACTCATCCCGTCACAGCCTCCTCCTGCCCCACACATCTGCTATGGATCAGAAGCAAGTGCAAACATCCTGCCTTCCACACCAAGCTCACCGCCCTCCTCCCTAGCCCATGCTGAGCTCCAGATCTGACAGGAACAGCCCACTCCACCCCTGCAGCCCTCACACCTCCACGCCTCTGTACAGGGCGCTCCTGCTTCCCACTTTCCACTGAACTCCTACAGATCCTTTCAGACACTCAGAACCTGCAGGGGCCACTGCATCTGGCCCACAGCCAGGTTTTATAAGGTCCCTGCGCTAAGAATGTATTTTTTACCTTTGTAAAGGGCTAAAAAAGAAAACTCAAGAAATATGTGGCAGGCCACCTAAGGCCTGCAAAGCCTGAGGCGTCCACTGCCTGGCCTTGAACAGAGAAGTCTGCCGACACCAGAGCCTGACCCACACTGGGGCCACGTCCTCGGCCCTCGGAGCACTGGCCGTGCCCGTCGCTGACCTGAGCCCGCCCCACGCCGCCCACCTGCATCACCAGAGCTCAGTGAAGCACGAGGCACGAGGCAGGGGTTTACAAATGCTAAGCAAACAAATGAGTTCACCTGACCAGTTCAAGAAGAAGCCAGGGAAACATGTGAGTGGGAAAGGCTAGGCCTGTAATAATCCAGCACTATGTAAGTCTGAAAAAGACCCTGATCCTGGCACTTGACATCTGCCTACACTTTACAAAGCAGCTGCACACATACCCTCAAAGACAGAGATCATAAACACTAGACTTTATAGATAAGGGCTATCGGAAACTGAGACTCTGAGAAACTAAACAACTTGTCAAGTCACAACACAAAAGGCAGAGGGGTAACATTTGAACCCATGCCTTCTGCTTCCCAGATGAGACTGCTGTTAAAAGAGCTGCCTCTCTACACAAACCATGATGCCTAAACCCCTCAACTGGCGATACCTGAGATGCTGCTGCTGCTAAGTCACGTCAGTCGTGTCCGACTCTGTGTGACCCCATAGACGGGCAGCCCACCAGGCTCCCCCGTCCCTGGGACTCTCCAGGCAAGAAAGAACACTGGAGTGGGTTGCCATTTCCTTCTCCAATGCAGGAAAGTGAAAGTGAAGTCGCTCAGTCGTGTACGACTCTTTGCGACCCCATGGACTGCAGCTCACCAGGCTCCTCCGTCCATGGGATTTTCCAGGCAAGAGTACTGGAGTGGGGTGCCATTGTCTTCTCCAACCTGAGACGTTAGGGGAGGAATAAAATTTAACTTCTGACCTATTATTTAATTTTTATAGTTTTCAAGTCAATGCTACTTTTTGTAAACAAAAATGAAATGAATACCCAAAGTAAGCACTTGGCTAAAAGACCCTGCTATAACCACAAACTAAGATTTTCTTCCTTTTTTTTTTTTCAGTCAGTCTTGAGAAGGTAAAATTAAACAGCTTAATTAACAATTGAAAGGAAGCAGCTGCAGGCACAGCATGAACCCCCGCCGGTCTGGTTGGCTAAGCTGAAACAAACTGGCAGTCGAGGCAGTCACCTGTCCTCAAGTTTCAGAGTCCAAGAGCTGATAATGTGCATTAACACCTCAACTTCAGGCTGGAAAGAAAACAAGTGTTTCCGGAGGCAGAAGTGAGATGTACTTAAGTGTCCAGAACTTTGAGAGTTAGGGTCAAGATATAGTCAAACTGAACTAGGATTTGGGACTTCCCAGGTGGCACGAGTGGGAGACAGGAGACACAGGTTCATCCCTGGGTGGGGAAGACACCCCTGGCATCCACACAAGTGTTCTTGCCTGGAGAATCCCATGGACAGAGAAGCCTGGCGGGCTGCAGTCCAGGAGGTCACCGAGAGTGAGACACAACTGAAGCAGCTGAGCACACACACAGGCCTAGTGAAGATAACATTAATTCCAGAGGTGGCTCCATACAAACACACTTTCCCACTACAGTCCCAGTGCAGAAATAAGTCACGACAAGTCACATCAAAGAATACTCATTCATTTGGAATTTATCAAACACTAAAATAAATTATGAGTCATCAAAGGAATCTTTATGGAAGTCAGAAAAGACAGGGACTTCCCTGGTGGTCCAGTAGCTAGGACTTGGCACTTTCACTGCCAAGGGCCTAGGCTGCATCCTTGGTGGAGGAGCTAACATCCCACAAGCCGTTTGGCATGGCCAAAAGAAAAAACACCTAAGTATCAAACATATTTACTGAATGGAACAACACATGCTTTATGAATAAATAATAAAAATACCTCATATCAAACCTTAACACTTTGGTAAAGAAAGATTCCTTAAGACAAAAAAACTAATCTTAAAAAGACTGATAAAATCAACGATGTTAAAATTAAGAACTTTAGTTCCAAGACATCTCAAAAGTAAAACGATAAACCACAAACTGGAAAAATATATTCACAGCTTACAACAACAATGGATAGTAATCCACACATAGAAAACAACTACTAGTCAATAAGAAAAACATAACAGAAAAATCAGGCCAATGTCTTCTCTTCATAAGAAAGAGATATAACCCATATATTAAAAGATTATTAAGCTAATTAGTACTAAGAGAAATTCAGTGTAAAGCCACAAACAGATACTATTACATAACTACCAGAATGGCAACACTGAAGAAAACAGACAGAATCAACCAGAGCACACTGGCAAGAAAGCAGAGCAGCCAGGAGTCACTCCCTGCATCAGTGGGATGCGAGCTGGCAGGTACCCTGAGAGCAATCTGGCAGGAAGCAGGCAAGCTGAAGGCTGGGCCAGCCAGAACCGGCATCGCACCCCATGTGGGCAGGCAAGACATCCACGCACGTGGGCAGCAGCGAGGCTGGAAACAATCCAAATGCCCATCAACTGGAGACCAGATTACACAACAGAGAAAGTGAACCAACACTGACCACGTACAGCCCTCCAACAGGTCTCTCAACCACAGTGCTGAGCGGAAAGAAGGCCAGTCGCAGAAAAACAAATGTAGTGTGATTCCCTAGTAGAGAGTTCAACACAGACAAAACTAACACAAAGAAATGATAAATGCAACATTCATTCCGTGACCACTGTTTTAATGTTGCGGATATGGTAGTGAACACTTTGCTCTCAGATTTTCTGTCACACTCAAGTGACAGAGAAAATAAAGGTGAGTAAAATAAAAATATCAGGGCTTGAAGAAGGAGGTGATAGCTCAGGGGGCTGAAGGAAGATGGCTACACAGGCTTCACAAAGTAAGAGGGGAGCCATGGTAGGGAACAGGTGGGCTCCGGGCGGGAGGGGATTCTCCATTGTTGCAACTGGCCCACAGCTGCCAGGCTGGCTTTCTTCTCTAAACGAGGGTGGCCCCATTGTTTGTTTTTGCACAGCCCATGAGTTAAGAACTCATGGTTTTCAACTGCGTATGATTAAATAAATTATTAAAATAATAACAGGGGCTTCCAAAGTAGCTCAGTGGTAAAGAATCCGCCTGTCAATGCAGGAGACTGGGGTTCAATCCCTGATTCAGGAAGATCCCACATACTTCAGAGCAACTAAGCTCAGGAGTGATAACCACTGAGCCTACGCCCTACAGCCCAGGAGTCACACCACTGAGCCTGCACCCTAGAGCCTGGGAGTCACACCACGGAGCCTGTACCTTAGAGTCCGGGAGTCACACCACTGAGCCTGTTCTCTAGAGGCCAGGAGTGACAACCACTGAGCCTGCGCCCTAGAGCCTGGGAGCCACACCACTGAGCCTGTTCTCTAGAGGCCAGGAGTGACAACCACTGAGCCTGCGCCCTAGAGCCCGGGAGTCACACCACTGAGCCTGTGCCCTAGAGCCCAGAGCCACACCACTGAGCCTGTTCTCTAGAGCCCGAGAGTCACACCATTGAGCCTGAGCCCTAGAGCCTAGGAGTCACACCACTGAGCCTCACCCTAGAGCCCTGGAGTCACACCACTGAGCCTGCACCCTAGAGCCCGGGAGTCTCACCACTGAGCCTGAGCCCTAGAGCCTGGGAGTGACAACCACTGAGCCTGCGCCCGAGAGCCCGGGAGTCACACCACTGAGCCTGTACCGTAGAGCCCGGGAGTCACACCACTGAGCCTGTTCTCTAGAGCCCATGCTCTGCAACAAAAAAACCTGCACAGCAACAAAAACCCAGCACAGCCAAAAGTAAACTTAAACTTTAAAAAAAGAGTAATAACATTTTGTTGCATGTGAAATTACATGAAATTCAAATTTCAGGGTCCAGAAATAAAACTGTATTGGAACAGACAACTCATCCCTTTGCCCAGAGTTCACGGCTGTTTTTGCACCGCAATAGCAGGGCCGAGTCCTGGGCACAGACAGAAGCCCTAGATGCCTTCAGAACCTACATGTTCCCTGCCTCAGCTTCTTCCGCCAGAGCTGGCCGGCACCTCTGTGGCCTCGGACACCTTTCTCCGGGAGGTCAGAGCACTCTTGGTCTACAACTTACTCACATCCCACACATGTTCTTCTGTATCTCTTCAATGTTTAACAAAATAATCTCCTGAAAAGGACTAACATACTAAATGCATTTCTCTGATGAGTTTTGTTCTATTAAAGCTTCATGCTGCTTCTGCTTCTCCATCCTAATGACTAAGTTTAAAAAAAAAAAGACATACTGCTATCAGGAGCATTAAACAAACACTGCAAAACAAGCGACGTTTATTTTGACTCAAGTACAAGAAAAACAGAAAGAAAGAGAAAGGGAGGGAGAGAAGAAAGAAGGAAGGGCCTTTCCACCCCAGCTTCTGAGGCTATGGAGAGATCCACAGCCTTGCTTAACACCCAGCTGGTTACGACTATTAGATGCCTCTGAGCAGAACCGACTTTAAAAAGCTGTACAGTGACACTTGACCCCTTCCCATCCCAAAAGAAACGTGTCATAAATTGTTATGTCACATTTCAGCAAGAGCCGTGGTATCTGGCCAACAAAAGCATGTATGTTCAAAGCAAGTTCCTTCACGTCTTTTAAATGTAAACCAGTACCACTGATCGAGTTAACAATGAAGACCATTGTTAAAGGTGGTAATGAACATGGAGAGTTCATTACAATGTTTTTGCATATGTCTGAAAACTTCCACAAAGTTTTTAAAATAAAACTGAAGACTCATATTTTAACTTGATCACTGGGAATTAAGTATAATTCCCAGTAATAAACTGAACCACATTAAACTTAAGAATGTCTCAGGACTTTCCCAGCATTCCAGTAGTTAGGACTCTGCAATTTCAAAGCCAAGGGCCGGGGTTCAAGTCCTAGTCAGGGAATTAAGATTCCACAAGTCACGTGGTGCAGCCAAAAAATAAAAGTAAAAAGAACTTCTCTTCATTCAAAAGACAAAAAGAAAAAAGAAAATCCACTGTGTCAGTGAAACTGCACAACAAAGTGGGACGAGAAAGTGGCAAAATATATAACCAACAAAGGACCTGTGTCATAAACATATAAAGAAGTCTATGAATAAATTTTTTAAAACTAACATAAAAATACAGGCACTTCACAAAAACAGTGAATCCAAATGGCCGGTAAATGTATAGAAAGATGTGTAACCTCATTATAACCAGGAAAAGGCTGTTTGAAACCACAAGGTGGTAATACTGCGGAAGCCACCAGGGAAGGCGGGCAGGAGCCCATGCTGTCATCAGAGGGGAGGCTGCTCAGGGGCCCAGGAGGGCCATCCACAGACACCCAATGAGAAGCTGCTCTCGGCCAGGCATGCCAAGGGCAGTCAGCCCTCCACAACCTCAGGTCCTCCACATGAGGCTGAAAACACTGGGGAAAAGCCCAGAAAGTTCCAAAGAGGGAAACTTGAACTTGCCACACTGGCAGCGATTTACATAGCATTCCACTGCGCCAGGTACTGTAAGTCATCTAGAGTCGTTTATTAAGTACAAAGGACGGTGTGCACAGTTGTATATAAGGGACTTGAGCACCCAAGGAACCTGGTATCTGAGGAAGGTCCTGGTCCCAACCCCTCGGAAACCCAGGAGGGGGCAGCTGTACATTTAACCGGAGTCACATTCATGGGAGACTACTGACGAGAACTTTAACTTCACTTGGCCAATTTTAAGGAGACAAAGATTGTTCCAAAGAGCTCTCTCCACCAACTCATTTCTATTATTTTTGCCTTCATGGAGCTGCACAGCTGACTCAAAGATCAGGGAGGGGGTCAGAACTCACGTGCAAACAACCTTCTCAGTGTTCTGAGATTACATTTAATTCCATCTGCCTTTGACAAGTGCTTCCCTACCTCTGTAACAACTGTCACACTTACAGACCCCCCCCTCCCACAAAGCCCCCACAACAGAGCTACTTGGTTTCGTCTGGGTGACTGACTCCTCCCAGGACCCCAACAGGAGGGACCCTCCTCCCATCATTACACAATTTCTGACCGACCACGTAGCGCGAGGAAAAGACAACACAGAACCCTTGTTCCCAAGCTGACAATACGCTGTTTACCAACACACGCATCCAACTCTGCACGGCCCATGGTGGATCGCACCATGGAACACTAACTTCTACTCAGTCTGCCTCTCAAGAAAAAAGAGGAGGGGCAAAACCAAATTTATGAAATTCAGGTACAGATGTAGTGCTAGGCAGAGAATCAATTCACACAAAACCGCTTCATCAGTCACCCCAAGACTTGGCAATCACCCTGACTCTAGCATAAGCTAGCCAATTCTTAAGCACCAAAACAAAACCACCAGGGAACGTGTGCCTTCACACTCACACGCATGCACTCTCCTGCTATTTGCCAAAAGGCACAAGTCTGGGAGCCATACAAACTGCTACTGCAACATGAGACTGTTCATTTAAAATCCACACCAGGATTCAAAAGAACTGAGTGGGCTCAGCAGAAAACCTTCAAAATCTCTACACAAAAGAAACTGTGAGGTCTTCTCAAGACTCCAAAAACAAATTTAAGAGTACTGATTGGAAGACAACCTTGTCAGCAAATCTAAAAAGGTCAAAGAGACCATACTCGTACATACCTCTGCCATTTATGACTTATGTTTGCCTGCTACAACTTGTGTTTCTCTTAAGCCCTCTAAGGCAGTGGTTCACAAACAGCATACGCTGAAAGCACAGCAAGTTGGAACTGACAGCCGGCCCTGCCCCCAGAGCCAGAGTCAGTGGGTCAGAAATCAGGCTGGAGCCTCTGCACTTCTAACCTGGGACGACCCTGAGAACCACTGCCAACAATCTGGAGCTCCCCAGACACTGCAAGTGTGTGTTTCCCTGCACAGTACAGCAACACTAAGGGGGAACTCAATGAAGCAGGAAAAAACTACTCTTTGCTACCCAAATGTTGACACCCCAAATGACTGAAAGGTAAGGGACCTGTCGTGGCAAGGAAAAGTTGGCATACCATATAACTGGCATGCAGCAACAGGAAATGGGTTTTTAAAAATGGTTTCGGGGCATAATGTAAAACTCTTGTACAGCAGCCAATGAATCCAGCTGATTAGTAAAACACACACTAGAGCTTCTGGACCAGTAATCAAGGCGCTTTTATAAACCCCACTCATTTTGTGTCACCTTGAGTAGTCTTCTGTGTCTGCAGAACTTAGGATGCCTCCTAATGAACACAAGATCTATTAATACAGGATCAGTTTCTAGAAAAGAACACTTCAAAATCATAAGGAGAAGAGCAGTATGTTTTCCCTAGTCCAAGTATGATGATAGAAGTAATCTAAAATAAAGCAGACAGAAGTGAAAACAAAGATAATCCAATTCTTGCCTAGTATCGAGTTTCACATGGTTTTAAAGGGAGGTCCTTCACCAAGGCAAGTAAAGCCACAAACGACTGGCTGATGTAATAGCTGTCCTCCAACCCGGGTGGCTCAGTGGTAAAGAATCCGCCTACAATGTGGAAGACCCAGGTTTGATCCCTAGGATGGGAAGATCCCCTGGAGAACTGAATAGCAATCCACTCCAGCATTCTTGTCTGGAGAATTCCATGGACAAAGAAGCCTGGCAAGGTACAGTCCATGGGGTCGCAAAGAGTCAGACACAACTGAGTGACTAAAACAAACACACAATCATTAACAAGTTTCAGTTCTACTCAGTAAATATTGTGCTAGGCACTGGTGACCCAACAATATGTAAAGCCAAGTTTCTGCCTTCATGGTGCTTAAATTCTCATGAGAAGACACACAAGACACTGAATATATATAATCTGTAAAATTGTAAGCTCTTCCTTCAGGCCAGCAAAGACAAATACACAGTGCTTTGGTCACCAGTAGACACGAGCACCCGGAGAAGGCACTGTCATCCCACTCCAGTCCTCTCGCCTGGGAAATCCCATGGACGGAGGAGCCTGGTGGGCTGCAGTCCATGGGGTCGCTGAGGGTCGGAACGAATGAGCGACTTCACTTTCACTTTTCACTTTCATGCATTGGAGAAGGAAATGGCAACCCACTCCAGTGTTCTTGCCTGGAGAATCCCAGGGAGGGGGGAGCTTGGTGGGCTGCCGTCTATGGGGTCGCACAGAGTCAGACACAACTGAAGCGACTTAGCAGCAGAAGCAGCAGCAGACACGAGCACCATGGTTCACAGCAGAATCCAAGCTACAGGACTTTCAGTGTAGACAATGGAGGCAGAAGGGAGATTCCAGGCACAGACAGCCCACAGACACGAAAGCTTAGGTTCTTCTAAGCCTTGGTTTTGGTTCACAGGCCCCAAATAAAGGAGCAGAGTGTGTGCCGACTCTTAAAAGAAGAATGGAAAATTCTAAGTTGGTGAGAATGAGCACATTCATTTCAGAAACATTTATAGAGCAGCAATGTGTCAGAGATTATAAATACTAGGATTACCATAAGGGGCTCATACCTGTGTGAGAAATGTGCAATTTGTTTTTCCCTTACATACCCCCTGCTTCCCACAAAACTGTCTTCAAACAACACCCAGCCTCCCAAAAAAGTCACCAATGAAAAAGTTGTAAACGTGGAGGTTACTAACGCACATCCTTTGACAAATAAGAAGGATCAGTCACTGCATCATGCATTATACATTTTATCTACCTGATTCCAAACAGATGTCAAATAATGAAACAATCTTGGTATACTCATCAAAATGGTTACCTACACTATGTTGCCCAGATGAGAACTTCATAATCCAAAGTGTCGGGTCCAAGTGAAAATCTAATCACCTAGACTTTCCCAGACACGGTCATTACACTAGCACACCATTTACTCTCGGCGCAGGAGACCAGGTTAGGGTTTCACTGGCTGCTGCTCTCCCCACCCGGGAGGCTGCACTCAACGTCGGGAGCTTACATGCACAGTCCCCTGGGTCCGGCCAAGCTGGGTCCACCCTTGTGGGCTGAAGACCCAAGGTGAGCGACTGGAACTCTAGGCTTCCAGTGTTTCATCTGCAAAAGGAAGATGCAGACCAAAGCACCGCTCTAGTTTTCACAAGGAATAAAGCAGATAGAGCACTACAGCACTCAGCTCTGCCCTGGCACACGGCGTCTAACACTTGCAGCTTACAGGACAGAGCTTCTCCAGTACTTAACTCATCTGTGAAAAGGCAGTAACACCCACCAACACGTGGCACCCGTACAGGTGCCCAGCGATGTTCTTCCCCTCCCTGGAGAATATTCAAATATGTAACTGAAGTCATTCTTCTCGATCTGAGAAATGAGTTTACAGCAAATGGCAAGCTATACGAATAAGATTTAGGTAGGGCCGCTTCCATTAAATGCAAAGTCTGTGAGCAAAAACCTTCACGTCCTTGTGCTGATGCCACCAGCGTTTCCCTCTGAGGTTTCCGACTGCTTAAGAGTGGCGACGGTGCCACTTGGGGAGACATTTCCTACTTCTGTCTATAAGTCATTTCATTCGTGTTTACACAAATCACACTTTAATTAACAGTTTTGCTAAAATATTCTTTTTTTTGGCTACACCATGTAGCTTGCAGTATCTTAGTTCCCTGACCAGGGACTGAACCTAGGTATTCTGCAGTGAAGGCATGGAGTCCTATCCACTAGACCACTAGGCAACTCCCTCTGAATTTTATTTCCATCATTGAGCCTAGTCAAAAAAAAAAAACCAAGCAATTGTTATAGATATGAACAGAGGAGGTTCCTCTACTGTAGATTTCCAATCAGAAACACACTTGTGTAATTCTAAATGGTAAGATTTGGCAGAATTCCTAGAAATTAATACCAGAAACTGATAGACATGAATTTCATTTCTCTTGCACTGAGTTGTCTTTTGGTAGTCATGAAATGAAGAAGGGGAAAAAAAAATCTGCCAAAATGTCAGTAGAGAGAAAAAACAGTAAAGGGCTCCAATAATCTACTAGTAAACACTGAAAAGAAGGGGAAAAACCCTAACTCTTGAACGTGGCTGGTGAGCGAGAAAAACACAGGCGCACCCGAGGGGAGCCACACCTGCTCTCCCTGCTCTCCCTCACCCAGGGTCCTGAGGATGGGTGAGCAACGGAGCATCTGGAGCCTTCTGTGCATGCATAAACTGCTTGGAGCTTAGTACTACCAACTCAAATAAGGTCATTTCCTTTGCCCAATAAGCAAACATTTTAAATAATCTATACAGACGGCATTGAAAATTCTCAAAGACTCCTACAGTAATTTCTTGCTAATTATTTAAGGGGCTTTAGTAAGGGGAAAACTAATGAAAATATGTTCTTAAACTAAAGCATTAAGGCAAAGTAAAGTACTTCAGAAACTAAATTGTTCTGATTTACTAGCCAAAAAAAAAAAAAACCTCATTTTGCAAATATGATAAAAATAACAATTTTTTACCAATGGCATTTTTTGCAGATCTAGAACAACAACAACGACAAAAATTCTAAAAATCTGTATGAAAATACAAAAGACCTCAAATAGCCAAAGCAATCTTGAAAAAGAAAAACAGAGTTGGAGGAATCAGGCTTCCTGACTTCAGACTATACTATAAAGCTACAGTAATAAAAAATAATAGAACTTTTCATGCCACTGAAATTTAAAACCAGATTTATTCTAGATGAAAATATATCTAAACTGAAAATGTTTTATTTCAAAAGTTAAAGATTTATATATTGCATTAACTATTTGAATTGCATCTTTTGTTATCCTTAAAACAATATTTAATTATCTTTTTGAAAATTAAGACACTTCAAAGTACATGAAAAAAGGTTTCCATAAATCCTTTAGAGATATGAGCTAAGATCCCACCTCGCTAACTCAAAATAACATGCAAAGATAGTAATTTTCAAAGTTTTCTTTTACTATCCATACCACTTTATTACATCACAGACTATATATGTATACACAAAACACAACAGAGTAATTTCTTCTGAGGGAACTCACCAGTATTTCTCTTAAAGGGGTAGGCTTTAACAATACAATTTTGTTATTTAGACAATTTCTCCAGCCTTCTATAAGAAAAGTTATCTAGCTGAAGAACCTAGTTTTGAAAATTGGAACATTAATGCCTGTACTTTTCAACAAAGGACACAGCGTTACAGAAATGAGTTTAGTTAAAAACTAAACTAAACTGGGTTTCCCTGATAGCTCAGTTGGGAAAGAATCTACCTGCAATGCAGAAGACCCTGGTTCAACTCCCGGGTCAATAGATCTGCTGGAGAAAGGATAGGCTCCACTCCAGTACTCTTGGGCTTCCCCTGTGGCTGGCTCAGCTGGTAAAGAATCTGCCCACAATGCAGAAGACCGGGGTTCGATCCCTGGGTAGGGAAGATCCCCTAGAGAAGGAAAAGGCTACCCACCCCAGTGTTCTGGCCTGGAGAATTCCATGGATTGTAAAGCCCATGGGGTCGCAAAAAGTCAGACAGGAATGAGCAACTTTCACTACTCACGAAAAACATTTTCATGATCCTTACCATTACTCCTAACTCCCACCTTTCCCAGACACTTTATGACCACTACACTAGTGGAATATCACTCCTGATCTAACACTCAGCAACTCACTTTCAGGGACCCACAGAAGAGCTCCAGCAAGAGTGCCAGCATTCTTTGCCTCGCTTCATAAATACTAAGTTTTGAATTCAGGGTCTTTATTTAGCCAAGCACTTGCTCCTCAATGCACCACCTCTGAATGATGTACAAGTCCTTCTGTTCAGTCCTTTCCTGAAGTCTTATGTGCGGGCACCTTTAAAAGAGAACATGTATTTTAAACAGTATTTTCCAGTGCTCATCATTAAACTGGATTATTTGATAATGACCTGAAAAATTCTCCAGAGAAGAATCTATAATATTTATCTTTAGTACATGAGTGTTAAGAAGATGCTAATGGTAAACTTGACTAGCTTTTCCCCTCCAAAGATAGCCAAAAATATGAAACCATATAGTCATAAAGATACTGTCTCAGTATCTTTATGAATTGAAAGTTGAAACACAAACTTCCTTTCACAGTTTCATGTGCTTAAATACTGCACGGTTTTAAAAATTAACTGAACCAATTGGACCAAAATATTATCTAGACTGCAGCTCACAAAGTAAGCTGAATGCTAACTTACTGTGAATCTTAAATCACGTCACCCACATACTTTCCTCCCGCTTTTCAGAGGTTGTCAAAAGACAGGACAACTAACCTGAGGGCTTGGCTGCGTCATTTCAAAGAGACTTACTTTCATTACCCGTTTGACAAAAAGTTTTAAGGGTGAGGCTCTGGTATTTCATCTCGAACAGTGATGGCCTGTTTTGCCAACCACGAAGTTTACATCCTAAGTAAGAATCCCAATGATGGTCGCGCAGATTCAGATAAGTGCAGATTCTCAAACTCTGACACAGCCTTCAACTTGACCGTATTTCAAGCGGTTACCATATTACCACAATATTACTATTATGTTAGTCTCACTGCCAAAAACCCAGCTGCAGGCTAACTGAACAAGAATAAGACACTGTTGAAATGGCTCAAAAAACAACATCAACAACAGGAAAAAATCTTTACCCTGAGTGCATTAAGCTGCAAAACTCTGCAGTCAAATAAAACCAAGTATTAATAGCAGCGTACACGTACACACACACACATCCATCCTCCTCTGAGGAAGAAAGAGGTGCCAGGGGAGGACCCGGAGAGAGAGACAGAGCCAGCTCGCAGCGGAGTTGGGGGCTGGGGCGGGAAGAGGAGGAAACTTGGGAAGCGCAGCGAGTCCGGCCAGGTCTACGGCGGCCGCCGGAAAAGCTCCGGGCGGCAGAAAACTTGAGCGCGGGCCGCTGGCGGCCGGCCGCCCCGCACGCGGGCTCGAGGCCCGCCCGGCCCGGCCCCGGCCGAGTCCTCTCCCGGCCCTTTTGTTGTGGAGGCCCTCGGCCCGTTCCGGCAGAGGCCGGCCGGCCTCCGGGAGCCCGCGGCCTCCAGACCCTCGGACTCCCGAGCCCCGGGACCGCCGCGCTCCGTGCGCCCCCCCAGAGCCCCTGCCGCCCGGAGCCCCGGCCTCCCCCACCAGTCCCCGGCCTGGAGACCCTCTGACTCTCCGGGCCCCGCACCCCTCGGCCCGCCACACCGCCCCAGCTCCCCTCGCGCCCCTGCCTCCCGGGGCCTCGGCCGGCGCGGGAGGGGCCGGTCCCCGCCGCACCCGCCGCCGGGACAGGGCGGTCCGGCCCAGCTCGGCCCCTCAGCCCTCGGGCCGCCGCCCTGCCAACCAGCAGCTCCGCGAGTCGGCCCCGCGCCCCGGCCCCGGCCCTGGCCCCACTCACTCGGACCGCGGCGACGCCGGCAGGCGGAAGCGGACGACGACCGGGCGGCGCCGCGGCTGACGGGCCGCGCTCCCTCCCACGCCTCACGCCGCGGGCGCACAGCGGTCCCGGCCCGGCGGCGGCGGCGGCGGCGGCGGGCTCGCGCCCTCGGGGCCGTGCTGCGTCGGCGCGGGCCGCGCGTGCGCGGCGGCCGGCTGAGGCGCGCCCCCGCCCCACCCCCGCCGCTGCGCGCGCTCGGCCGCGTCGCTGCCCCGAGCTTCCGCCTCCCGGGAGTACCGCGCATGCGCGCCTCGGCCCGCGCATGCCCAGCGCGCGGCCGGGCTCGCGCTGGGGGGACGCCGGAGAAGGGCTGCGGGCTGGCGGGAGCGGGCGTGGCTGCGGCCCCGAACTGCGGCCGAGGGGGAAGCCCTGGCTGGGGGCGGCAGTCGCGCCCGGCCAAGCGGACGCCCCGAGGCTGCCGCTCTGGGCCGGCGGAGTTGAGCGGACTACGGGGGAGCCCTCGCACCCCTTCCCTGCCCGGAGCCTCAGACGCGGCCCTTCTGGAGGCACTGCCCCCGCTGTCGGCAGCCCCACAGCCGGGCCCCAGGGGACGAGGCACGGGTTTGGAGCCCCTCTGTGTGCCAGCACCGGCCCGGGTCCCCTCCAGGCTTCATGCCCACCCTAATGGGTTCGGTGTCCAGGACCCTTTGCGGAGAGGAAGCGGGTTCAGGGGCATCAGAGCCAGTGCTGGGCGGACCCAGGTTTGATCTTGGAAGGTGGACCTCTGCCTGAGCACCCACGGGGCGCTGACCTGGGCCCGGAACCCCCAAGGCGCGGGTTCCCGCGGGACTGAGGCTTGAGACTCACGAGGGGATGGCAGGGAGGCAGCTGCGACGAGAGCAGATTTGCCTGGAGCAGGGTGGGGGAGTGGGGATGGGGGCTGGGTAAGAAATGCAGATGGCTAGGAGCCTCGCAGTCTTGCTCAGGTGCCTAGATCGTCTATACTTTAGGCAGCAGGGATCCTTTGCAGGATTTTAAGCGGAAGTGATATCTGATTTGTGTTCTTTACAAAAAAAAAAAATCACGGGCAACCTTGCGGTAGGAAACGAAACCAGAAGCAGAGCAACTTTCATTTTTCATGGTGTCACTTTGATCCTCGCCACAAGGCGAGAGGCGGGATAGGCACACAGTTCTCCTTTTGAAAGGTGAACTCTCTGAAGCTCAGAGAGGTGACCCTCTGTTCCCTTCCGAGAAGCTGTAAGCCGGTTATAACTAAATCAGGTAGAATAAAATGCTTTCGCTTAGCAAGAGTTCTGCGATTTTTGAACGTTTCCTTTCATCGTTCTTTCCTGAATATGTAAGATTTTCTTTTTAACTACATTTAAGAACTTAAGAAATCGTGTCTTTTGATGTTAGCCCCAGGGCCTTTGCACTGACTGCTCTATCTGGAAATCTTACCCTCTGCTTGGATCTTCTTACTCCCTCACTTCCTTCAGGCTCAGATGTCACCTCATTAGATGTCAACCTTCACTCTATGTAATAGAAACCACCCACTACCCTCCACCCTTTCACACACATGCTCCACCCCCTCATCTGCTCTGTTGTCCAAAGCACCTATTGTCCATCACAGCCCTACACTGTGTGCTTGTTTATTTCTGCAATGTCTCCTCCCTCCACTAGAATATTAGATTCTCTAGAGTGGATTTGTTTTGTTCACTTCTGGGACCCTGGCACGTAATAAAATATTTGTTGAGTGAGTGAATGAAGCTTTGCGTGGTGTGAAGTAAGCAATTATTTTCAGAAGTATAAGTATGGAATGAGAATAGAAGAAGGGGACTGATGGACAAAAGGTGTTATATTAACAATATCTTTGGGGGAGAGGATTGTGCTTAGTGTGTAGACTAAAAGTGGGCACCAAATTTTTTATACTTCTCCCTGAAAGAGGTGGAATCTACTTTTTCAGGTGGTACTAGTGGTAAAGAACCCGCCTGCCAATGCAGGAGACGTAGGAGACACAGGTTCGATCCCTGGGTCAGGAAGATCCACTGGAGGAGGGCACGGCAACCCACTCCAGTATTCTTGCCTGGAGAATCCCATGGACAGAGGGAGGAGCCTGGAGGGCTAGAGTCCATAGGGTCACAAAGAGTCAGACATGATTGAAGAGACTGAGCATGCACACATTTGGACTGATCTTGTTAACTTGCTTTGACCACTAAAATGTGTCACAGGTAATGTATGATTTCTGAGCTGAAGTCTCAAGGGGCTGTGCACTTTTCACTGTCTTAAACAAGCCCAAGTGAGCCTAGCGAGTGGTCACTGAAGCACCCTGGCCAACAGGCTGCCAACCACCAGGAAGATGAGTGATACCGCACTGGGCCGCTCAGCCCCAGAGAAGATGTCTGCCAACTGCAGCCACCTGAAACCCAGAGAGACCTAGAACTGTCCAGCTGCATCCAGCCCAAACTGCCGAGCCAATAAAATAAAAACCTGTGGTTGTAAGTCTGTCATTTTGTTACACAGCCATAGACAACTGATACTTTGTTTCTTCAACTTTATCTTGATTTGTTTGAACTTGATGCTTAATTCTTTCACTTAATACAGAAAGAAAATAGGGAAAGGGTGAGAGGAAGAAGCAATGCAAATGAGAAGGGCAAAGAGGAACAAAAGGAGAAAGATAAACAGTGAGGAACGCACTGTCTAACAGACCCTGCTTGTCCCTGGAGCATACCTGCGGTGCCTAAGTGCTCAACCTCTGGAGATGGAGGAACAACAGAGCTGACCCAGGCTCAAGTTCACCAGCGTCTGATGCCATAGGTTGCATAGCATCTCTGAGCCTCAATCTTCTGTAAATGGGGCTTACAAAGGATGGGGAGCAAATGGACCATCCCCTAAAACATTCAGCAAAGTGCTTGGCATTGTATACCCTCAGCGAGTGTTCTTGCTTAGCTGCAGCATCAATGTACAGATTACCAATCTTGATCACAGACAGGATACCCAAAGGACCCCCTAGAGCATAGTGTTGCCAAAGGTCAACCGTACTTGGGCTCTGTGAGTCAGATCCTGTAGACACTCTCCAAACCTCCTAGCAACTCTGCCCCATGGGTGCTGTGATCATCATCCCCATTTTATTGATGTGAAAACTGTGGCTCAGAAAGAAAGTGAAGCCATCAGACAAACAGCAAGGCTGGAATTCAAAGCCCCAATCTGTCCAACTGTGAAGTCTGTGCTCCTCCCTCTCCCCACGAGCCTCTGCTGCACTCAGGCCCAGTACAAAAAACAAAACACAGAATGCCATTTGGCTTCTCCCTTCCTGTCCTGCACCAGATGGGCCGAGCGCTGACCTTGTGTGGGAAGCTTTCAGGAAGGGCTTCCTGTGTGGTGGCAGAGCAGCTGCACCTACCCTGGGAGCAGGTCCCCCTGGAGAAGCCCCTCGGCTCTCTCATCTGGAAGGGGCTTGCCCGCAGGAGGGACTCGCTCACCACAGGGAAGCGGAAACACAGATTTAAGGTCAGAAGGTGGATGCATGGTAACAAGGGCACACAAGCTGATGACTGAGTCCCAGGTTACTGCCCACTTCATGGCACTGACCAGCCTGCCATCTGCCTAAAGAGGCTGCGGTGACAAAAAGTGGGACCAGGGAGACAGGTGCCTGGCCCACCACTAGGCCCATTAAGATGTGCCCCTGGGAGCTGTGGGCCTGGCCCTGGAGTGTCAAGGATCAGAGACTACTCAGGGACCAGGCAGCAGGAAGCAGGGGAAGAAGAGACAAGCCCAGGAAACCTGGATTCAAATTCCAGCTCCCCTCATGCTACCCAGTGGTCCTAAAGTAGCCACTCAACCGCTGAGCTTCAACCTTTTCATCTGTAAAGTGGGGAGGGGAGGTGACTGCAAGAGCAGAAGGAAAGGGTCAGGGGATGTCCCTAGGGAAGATGCCCCGAAGGGAAGCAGGCCAAAGGAGAGGCAGCATGAGTGGTCAGAAAGCAGAGTTCCTCCTTCACGTTCTGACCCAAGTAGAGACAAGATAGACCCCAACCACAGGGTGCGGCTCTCCTGCGAGGAACCTTCTGGGTTCACAGGACACCCAGACAGTGTATGCATGTTTCGCTACATGTTTGAGGTTTCACTTTCCTAGGGAATTTAATGTAGGAAGTAGGGATGTGGGGTTCTTCTCGCCCACCAGGGTGGGGAGAAAGGGTCAGGCCCCCCAGAAGTGCCTGCAATAGGCACGTCTCTCCTGTGAGCATCTGGGAGCAATTCATCCCAGATGGGAGGAGTGTCCCCAGCTGAAGTTAGGGGTGCCCCAGCCCCCCTGCTCATACAGATCACCCTCCCCACCCCACCCCCAGGCTGTTCCTGATACAAGGAGCACTAGTGGGACCACTTCCAGGTGCCGCCTCCACTCCACACCCTCAGCTCCCCCCGCTAGTGAAAGTGAAGGGACCCCACGTCCAGCAGCAGACACAGGTGCGGTGCTGCATCCCAGGGATTCTGCTCTCAGGCCTTGGCCCCCTGCTCACTTCCCAACCCCCACCCCCACTGCTCATACACACGCACACAGAGGGGACACCCTTCGCCTGTATGGTGCTGAACAGGTCTAGGCCAGGGACAACTACTTGCCCCTCCTGACCTGAGATAGCCCTTTGGCCCAGAATTTGCAGTTAGAGCTCAAATCAGAGTGTCCAGGGTTCCCATGCACCAGCTACTGCCCCTCACCAGCCTCCACAGAAGAAAGGGGGCCATATTTCCTGGGAAATTCTGCTCCCAGACTATCTATTATCTCATTTAATTCTCACAACCACCTTGGATACATCCCAGTAAGTGCATTTTATAGATGGGTAAACTGAGACTAGAAGGGGATGGCTACCCAGCTCAAGTCTACCCATCAAGTAAGCGACAGACACAGGATCCAAACCAGCTTATGTGGCTCTGAAGCTGCTCTCAGGCACTGAGTTCCCAGCTCCATTCTCATATTTACCATTTCCATCAAGATCTTGACTTATGCTAATTCTCAGTGATCCAGAGCACTAGTTTGGGAAAACTATCTGAAGTAAAAGATCAGCTTTTTTTTTCCTTCCAATCCATGTGAACTGATACTTTTGTAAAATACAACAAAATTAAATTATTAGAAATAAGTGATTAACAGATAAATGTGTGTGCATGCTCAGTCGTATCTGACTCTTTGCAACCCCATGGAATGTAGCCCACCAGGCTCCTCTGTCCCTGGGCTTCTCCAGGCAAGAATACTGGAGTGGGCTGCCATTTCTTACTCCAGGGGATCATCCTGACCGAGGGATCGAACCCGCATCTCTTGTGTCTCCTGCATTGGCAGGCAAATTCTTTTCCACTGTGCCACCTAGGAAGCCCAATTAATAGATATATATATCGGAGAAGGCAATGGCAAGCCACTCCAGTACTATTGCCTAGAAAATCCCATGGATGGAGGAGCCTGGTAGGCTATAGTCCATGGGGTCCCTAAGGGTTGGACACGACTGAGTGACTTCACTTTCACTTTTCACTTTCACACGTTGGAGAAGGAAATGGCAACCCACTCCAGTGTTCTTGCCTGGAGAATCCCAAGGACGGGGGAGCCTGGTGGGCTTCCGTCTATGGGGTCACACAGAGTCGGACACGACTGAAGTGACTTAGCAGCAGCAGCAGCAGCAGCATTACTGTATATAAAAGAAACAACAAGACCTGCTGTATAGCACCAAGAACTATATTCAATATCTTGTAATAACGTGTAATGGCAAAGAATCAAAAAAATACGTACATTTTTCCTGCTCTTCTGGTCACCAGTATAAACAATCGGTATCTCTTTTGATATGTAGTGCTTCTGCATCCATACAACATGTGTGATATCTGCATATACACACAGCCACACATTTAGAGTAACAGAAATGAAGGAATATGGCAAAATATTCTTCAGCCTCTCTGTGAGCCCTTGTGAATACCACGCTGAGATGGGGAGATGATCGCACAACTCTGAAGGCACTAAAAGACATTGAATTATACTTTTTCATGACAAAAAGAGGGACCCGACTCATTTCAGGTCCTGAAACTGCAGATTCAGGCTGACGAGGCCTGACTCTGCCTTGCAGCTCCAGGTTCTGCTCTCCCATAGTTTTTCCGTTGTAATAGCAAAGTGGTCCCCTCCTGTCCCCTCAGCAAACTCTGGAGAAGAATTGGCTCCTTTTTCTGTAGTTTCAACCCAAGTCTCAATGGCTCTGGCTAGCCAGGCTTTGCCAGGTCCCTTGCCCACCACGGAACTGAGAGCAAGCAGACCTAGAGGTGGTGCGAAGGGAGGGGCTGTGAGCAGGCAGGGCAGCAGCCGTGTCCTCCTCACCCCTCTCCTCTGGTCACAGGACCCCGCTTGCCCCTCAGGACATGCACTGCCCACAGTTCACGTGTCCCGGGGAATGTGGTCCCCTCTTCCCGGGCAGGTGGCTGTCTCCCAGGATATAGCCCTGGTGTCCAACAGAGAGGGAAACAGGCCCAGCCCAGGAGACAGCTCACTGCTGATCAGCCTGCCGTTCCTCTTTCAGTTTGGGGGATGTGCTGCTCACGCCTCCCTTACGTGAGCCAGAGTCAGCATGTAAAATTATGGGCACACAGCAAGCCCTCAATTAAAAATAAATATTAACACTACTGTCTCTTCCCAAAATGTCTTTTGACATCATTTCTTCTTTGGCTCTGATTTTTAGAACAGTTTTAGATTTACAGAACAATAGTACAGAGTTCCATATGCCCTGCACCCAGTTACGTTAGTATGATATATTTGTTGTAATTCATTAACCAACACTGATGCATTGTTATTAACTGAAGTCCATAATTCATTCAGATTTCCTTTTATTTTCTCCATTTTTCTGTTCCAGGGTCCCCTGTGGGAACCCACGTTGCATTTAGTTGTCATCTCCTGACACTACACTGGAAACTTGAATTCTGCCACAGTGGGAATAGCTACACCGTGAAAACTGGCAAACCCTACCAGTCAGGGTTCTCCCCTTCCCAAGAGCCTGTATCTGAACACTTGTTAGCACACCACCCTCTGTGTATACGCTGTTTCACTTGGTAAGATGATATTGTCAGGATTTGGAAACAAATAAGACAAGGATGTAAAAAACAAAGCTTCTTTTTAGTCTGACAAAACAAAATTCATTCTAAGCACCTGTTAATTCTGCACCTATGTTTTGCTTTCTCTTAGTGAGCCTCTTAACAATCGTATTACAGTTTTGAGCATCTGTCAGACACTAGGCGTATGAATCCATAATCTCTTATCATCACCTTCAGGTTAGACGTTATTATTATCCCAGGTTATGGATGAGAGAGCAGGCACAGAGAGGTGATGAGACCGCCCCAGGTCAAATCCGCTCCCTGCTGCAGGGCCTCCCATCTGGCTTGGGCGTACCTGCCCCTTTCCAACCTGAAACCACCGGAAAACTTGGCAGTGAAGTCATCAGACATGTTGCCGCTCTGAATTACAATGGGTCGTCATATCTGCCTCTTCTGCTTTTCCTGAAATGTCTTTTACCTTTGGTTGGGGCTCTTTTCCTTTTCGTTGGCTCCAGCTTTGTGCTCTTGCATGTAACTGTAACAGCGATAACGGCCTTTTCTGTAAAGTTATCAAGACAAAGTCAGTGGTATTCTCTAACCCTCAATGGATAATGAATGTGTGTGACAACCCACAGGCCCTGCACACACTTCAGCAGCGGGGTTGGAAGGCATTCACAAGCATCAGAGCGAAAACTAAGTAACAGGAGAAAAGCCTGCCCCCCTCGGAAGACGCGCTCCACAAATGTCCGCACTCCACAAATGTCATCCCCTGGTTCTTACAGCCTCCTTGTCAACAGTGTAGGTGGTAGTGAGGTCACTCTGAGCAGAGGCCGAGGCCGGGCAAGGTCCGTGGCTCCCTGAGGGCATCAGCAAATTAGCACCAGAGACACAAGGTGGATAAGAAAAATGGGCAAAACCCAACCAATAACAGGGATCACTTCATACTGAACCCAGTGTTTCCTGAAAGACCGAAGAAGGCTTCCCTAACTACTCCCTTCTTCCTCGATTATGGACACAGTCATTGCCTTTGATGCTCTGACTTTGTATTTCTCAACTTGCTTAAGCTGTAAACTCCTTAGGAGAAGAAACAAAGTGACTTGAGCTTCCGAAAAAGAAAATGGAGTTCCTCTGTCTTCACAATGGAGACCGTTGTCCCAGCTGCCTCCAACGGGTGTTGTAACAAGTGGACCACATGTGCACAGGAAAGAACTCCTTATGGTACCTCTTGCTTGCATGACATCCTCTGACAGGTGGTGGTTTAGTCACTAAGTCGTGTCCGACTCTTGCGACCCCATGGACTGTAGCCCTCCAGGTTCCTCTGTCCATGGGATTTTCCAGGCAAGGATACTGGAGTGGGTTGCCATTTCCTTCTCCAGGGGATCTTCCCCCTGGGTTGATCTTCCCGACCCAGAAATCAAACCCGGGTCTCCTGCATTGCAGGCAGATTCTTTACTGACTGAGCTATGAGGGAAGCCCTCTGATAGGAGGCACCTAAAATACCTGTTGGATGGACACAGGAATGCTCAGTGTTAACAATCATCATTTTTGCTTTACTTTGTTCATAGTTTGTAATTCATCCACAGTGCCCAGGACTCTGACCACCTACAAATGGGCTCTGAAGATACATTTTGACATGGAGAGACTCATTTGGCAACCCAGAGATGCCTCCACTAAGGGCTGAGGAAATCCAGGCTCGCCCTGGTTGGTAATTACCATCTCCACCTGGAAAAAACCCTGGTGACTCAGCTGGGTGGAGATGCCACCTATGCCTCAGGGACAGGAAGAGAGCCTGGACCTTGGCCAGCTTCGGGACAAGGAGGCAGTGCCCTGGGGATGTCAACGTGGGTTCCCCCTGCCTTGCAGGAAAGAGCACAGCATGGGAGCCTCCAGCTGCTTCTCCCGCCCAGAGGTCCCTCAGCCCCCTCTATCCATGGACTTCCGTGAGCTCCAGGGTGGTGGGGGGCGGGGGTGGGGTGGGGCCTTGAGCTCTGAAATCCTGTGAATTCACAAAAGGGTGACATTTATTCTGTGACAGGCATTAGCGGTCCCCCACAGGGAGCTCTCGGGGGCAAGGACAGCCTTGTTCTCACACAAATCACAAAGCCGGCAGTGAGTGCTCCATAAATAAGCCATTTTGCCTGCTTGAAAACAATGCTCTAAGAAAATTCCCACACCTCCAGCGGCACTGACTTGCGGCAGCGGGCAGATTTCGAGGACAAACAAATCACAAGGCACTTGATGTTACAAGCCAGCTGAGGTCTTATGCAGATTAGACCAGAGCCCCAAATCAGCCCATGAGAAGGCAGACTTGACACGGGCATCTGGAACAAAGAATGCTAAATTAGGACCGTAGCAGGCCAACGAGGCCGTGAATGAGAGATTGTGGGAAGGACTTTGATGTAAACCCATGCAGAACCGTGTGTACTTATCTCCCCAGGGATCCACCCACTTTGATGCAAGTGGGTGGCCTGTATTTAAATATGGGGATTTGTTTGCATTTCTCAAGAGAACATAGGCTTTGAGAGCTGGAGGGATGTGTCATCCAGTATCTCCTCTCTATGCACCTATACGCCAGGTCGAGGACTCCCGTTCACATAAGCTTGGTTGTTTGCCTTAAAGGGTCAGGAAGCAGAAGCTGTGACCTCGGAGGACCCCAGGCACCACTGAGACACCGCCTTCTGTGTCATCCTTGAGGCCTGTCAAACCTGGAGCAACTTCTGCTTCCAGCTCTCCTTCCAACTGTTAAATTCATCGAACACCCGCTAGGTGTGAAACGCTAGGCCTAGTGCTGGGAAGGACAAGGAAGTCCGCTGCCTGCAGTGCCCAAGGCCTGTGCGGACCACAGAGGTCCCAGCTGGTGGGATGGGGCAGGCAGGAGCTGCTCCTGAGACATGGTCCTGGGCCCGGCCCCTCCCCCTTCATTCTGTGGCTCCTTGTGGGTTCTCACTCAGCCTCCATGGTCACCCTGGATGGGTGACCCTCATATCGACACCTTGGACCAGGCTCTTGCCCAGAATGCCTAGCTGGGGGGCCAAGGGACATATGAAAGTCAACGTACCCCAAAAGGAAGCCCTCCTCTCGCACCAGGTGGTCCTTGCTCCTGGAACAGCCTCTCTTCACAGCCTCTGTCCCTTATCCCCAACTCCTCCCTCCACCCCAGTTCCCTCCACCCAACCCATTACTAGTCTCTCTCTCTTTCACCCCCCAAATCTTTTCTCATCCATTTTGCTGTTTTCATCCTTAGGGGGTCACCCACCTGGATCCCCAGGGCCAGTGGGTCTTTGCATCTTCCCCTGACATGAGGGCTGATCCATATCCATCCAGTACACTCCTTCTGCACTCGAATCACCCAGAATCCCTTTCTGTTGCCTGTGCCCAGATGACCAGAATCAGCTCCCTCTCCGGTCCCCTGCACAGCGAGCCCTCATCAAGCCTGTCGCTGTGTCTCCTGGCAGACTCAGGGTTCTCACTCTTTGCCTCACTCTTCCTCCTGCTTCCTTAGGACAGAGACAGTCACTCCGTGGCCAGGTCTCAAAGGCAGAAAGGCTCCTGGCCCTCAGTCTGGTCAGCTCAGTGGGGGACTCTGCCTCTCAGGAGCCCCGCAGGGCCCTATGAGGACCCCTCCCGTCAGTCTGTGCCCAGACACGCCTAAGGCACAATGGCAGTAGATAAACACCGTCACCTGCACCCACCTCATGCCTCACAGAGCATCAGTGCCCAGGCAGATTCTGCCAAGGAAACGGACAGTCCTTGCTGCCGAGTACCAGTTACTGAAGCCACTGCCTCCCCTAGAACCATAGCTAACCGGCCCTGCTCAAGTGCAGGGAGCCAGAGTCAGCCTGGCAAAGGGGGAGAGTGCATCTTGTCTCCGCTGCTTCTTAACTGTGTGACCTTGGACAGTCACCTAAGGTTTCTGAGTCCCATGAAAAGTTAGTGGCACTTCCTTGTAAGGCAGTTATGAGGAGGGATCAAGGAAGGTCATACAAGGTGCACAGTAGGTGTTTGATAAATGCCAGCCATGAGTGGTCCTTGGCAAATGGGAAAATTCCCCCATCATCTGCCTCCTACCCCCTGCCCTTCATCCAGGCATTTGAAAGAAGGGCTGGGGCAACTCTGGGCTCTCTGCAGCCTTTCCCATTGAGTGGCCGCTGCATTGAGTAGGCTTGGTTCCCACTTTCCTTCTCTGCCTGGCCCACCTTGCCCTCTAGTCACAGGAGACAGAGGAGTGGACGACGCAGGGCTACAGGACAGGTCCTGGCAAGCCTGGGGCGTGCCCAAGTGTAATTTGTACCAGGGTATATAATGGTGGCCGTGAGTCAAGCCTTCTGCTCACGTTCAGTCTTATTCATAGTAAACCTGCTACTTGAATCTCCAGTGTCTTTCTCACTTGATCTTGAACTCAGGAGGGAAAGAGGAAAGTGTCACTAATTTAGCAACTACTTGGATAGCGCTAATGTGTGCCAGGCCCTATTCTAAACACTTCAGCAATCTTAACCCATTTTTGGCCTGTGAGGTATTAGTTAGTACTATAACCCCCATTTTACAGATGAAGATGCTGAGGACCAGAGAGGGCAGCTGGCTGCAGGGCCCAGAGCTCATAAGTGCCTGAGCCAGGCAGTTGGGAAATGGAGTTATTTCCTGCCATATCAGTAAACAAGGATGT
The DNA here is from genome assembly GCF_049115385.1 of Moschus berezovskii. Classification (NCBI taxonomy): domain Eukaryota; kingdom Metazoa; phylum Chordata; class Mammalia; order Artiodactyla; family Moschidae; genus Moschus; species Moschus berezovskii. Next base: position 53,542,595 of record NC_142475.1, on the reverse strand, counting down.
CACAGTCATCAGTGATTCCAACCCTCCAAATGTGAATTCCTGAGCCCGAAGGGCACTCTGGAAGGAGAACACCTGCGCTATCTGACAGCCAGCCCTCAGGCTGCAGCCACTTCCTACAGTGAACCCTGAGGAACTCAGGTTGTGAAAACACACAGGATACTGGCCCCAGGTGTGAACGTTAGCCACTCAGTCGTGTCCAACTGTTTGTGATCACATGGACTATAATTCGCCAGGCTCCTCTGTCCATGGAATTCTCCAGGCAAGAATACTGGAGAGGGTTGCCATTTCCTCCTCCAGGGGATGTTCCCAACCCAGGGATCGAACCCGGGTCTCCTGCATTACAGGTGGATTCTTTACCACCTGAGCCATCAGGGAAGATGCATATGAGACGACCGAGTTCACTGAGCCTAGACTCTTGCATCTTCCCATACATAGTGAAAGTGAAGTCGCTCAGTCATGTCCGACCCTTAGCGACCCCAAGGACTGCAGCCTACCAGGCTCCTCCATCCATGGGATTTTCTAGGCAAGAGTACTGGAGTGGCTTGCCATTGCCTTCTCCCATACATAGAAAAGCACTAAATTCCTCAACTTGAGATATCTGGTTTTCTTTCATTCACAAAATTCTTTTCGATGTTCAGACTACCTGCCGTTTGTTGCAAACTTCTATGTAAACTGACTCCTCCCCCGCCTCCTCTGAGCAGTTCTGTCAGGGTCATTTGAGATCGGGGCTTGAAGTCCTAAAAATTCCCACCAAAAATAACCTAACTTTCAACTTTTGTTAGCTGCTCAGACATGTCCTACTGTTTGTGACCCCATGGACTGTATGTAGCCCACCAGGCTCCTCTGTTCTTGGGATTCTCCAGATAAGAATACTGGAGTGGGTTGCCATTTCCTTCTCCAGGGGATCTTCCCGACCCAGGGACTGAATCTGGGTCTCCCACATTGCGGGCAGATTCTTTACGGTCTGAGCCACAAAGGAAGCCCACGACTTTTAGGTTGTGACTATTTTTTTAGTAGCCAGGCCTGGCTCCCGAGTCCATCCTCTTTGAAACTGCTTCTCTAACATTGATTCAATCCACCAAATATTTTGACCTGTAGAGTACATTAGTCTTATATATATATCCCTCTTTTAAGACAAAGCAGAGGCTGGGAGGAAAGAGATAAGGAACACGTGCTTCCTGGAGCTCTGGGTCTGGCAGACTCTGCCATCAGCGAGGATCAGGGTAACTCTGAGCAGGAGACGGGTAGGCCCCGAGAGAGGGGTCACAGGAGCACTCGGGGGTCCCCACCTCATCTGCATGCCTGGAGGCGGAAACAACCAACCGGATATCAAAATACAAGCGTCACTGTGAACAAATTTATTAAACACATGGAAGTTCAGCAGAAGAGAAAAGGGGGGAAACGTCACTGCAAACCAAAGGTCGGCAGCAGTGTGAGCAGGGGCCCGAGACCTGCGGTCCTGGGAGAAAGCACCTCAGAAGTCCTGATGCCGGGGAGACAGTTTCGCTATTCAGAAGCGTGTGCTTTTCCTTTCAAACAATTAATGTAAATTGAGTGGCCAGGTGCACAGGCACGGGGAGGGCTAGCAGCAGCCTCTGCAGCGAGAAGAAGCTGTGCTGTGACCTCGCTGGCCCAGAGCAGGGTGGGCCTGGAGCGCAGAGCTGGGCAGGTCTGACAGAGCAGGGTGGGCCTGGAGCTCAGAGCTGGGCAGGTCTGACAGCCTTGCCGCTCCCGGCTTCGTGACCAGGAACCTCCAGTGTCTCCTTCTGGGGGGAAGGGTCCTCCAGAGCGTGGCCCACACCGGCTGTCATTGTGGCCTCACTGTTCCTGCAGGTCTGGAGGGTGTGGTTCGAGGGGTGGGATGGAATCCGGTCAGACTGGGTGGGGATGAGAGAAGTGTTTCCAGCAGGCTCCCCTGGAGCCAGAGAAGCTCAAGCAAACAGTGACCTCCCGGAGCATGTGAACGAGCCCTCACAGAGCGCCCTGGGGGCTTGGCCACTGGCCTGCCGCTGCCACCCTGACCAATGGGCAGGGCCACGGTCCCAGGAGGTGGGTGGCCTGGCCCAGGCCCTCCCCGTCTGGGCAGAAGGCTGGCTGGAGGGCTGGCTTCCTGGGTGTGTGACCCGTGTAGTCCCAGAGGGCCGCATGCACTGAAGTGGGGACTCGTGCCTGGGGTTTAAGTCTCTGTAGTCACTGTGCTGAATTCTCAATAATTTTATCTTTGAACCTGTGTTTTGTAAGTGACGTCCGGGGATAACAAAGCAGGCTCCAGGGGAGAGGCTCACACGGCCCACCCCCTGCCCACTCCCCCACCCCAGGCCCCACGCTTCCCCAGTCACCCCCCTGCCTCTTAGTGCCCGGGGCCCAGTCCAGCCGCATCCTTCCTGCCCCCACCCCCGAGGGTGGGGCACGGTGGTGGCTGTCCCTGCCCTCAGCTGGCAGTACCACAGCGTCCCCCTCTGCTCCAAGTACCAAACATGAGGGTTGGGGTGATGGCCCGTGGGCAGGGGAGAGAGGTGTCCTGCCTTCATTTTGCCCTGGGCCCTGCAAATTACTTAGCTGGCCCAGTGTGGCTGGGGCGAGACAGAGGAGCCACCACCTTAAAGGTGGCTCTGTGCTGTCCCCCGCAGGAGGGAGGGCTCACCCTCTGCCCCTCCGCAGAGCAACAGCATGGCTCATCCCATAAAATTCTCAGCCTCCGCTTGGAGCCACCATTGGCTGACATCCACACGCAGAAGGACGCTTCCTAGCCTATGCAGATTATGTTACAGCTTCCAGGAGGAGCAGTGCCTGGCCGGGCTGAGACACGTGCTCTCCAGGCTGGAGGAACACTTGCTTCAATTCCTAAGCTTGGCACCTTCCCGGTGTTCAGGTGATCCGGTGCTGGGCTGGACCAGACTGAGGCTACACGGCAGGGGAAGCTGCTGACGGGGCGGAGGAGGACTGGCCCAGACTGCGTGGCCTTACACGAGAGCCACAGAAGTTTGGATTTTATCTTTTTGGCCAGTTCTCAAACTTCATCAGCTGCCCAGGAGCAGAGGCCAAAGTGGCTTTATTGAAACAAGACATTTCCTTGAAGTTTCATAACGTTTCCTGACAAATATATGAGTCGTATTGCGTAAGAGCACCGAGCTTTGTTTCATTATAAAAATATCTGGAGGGACAGAGTGATGCAGGTGCTCCAGGGGAGAAAAACCTTCCTCTCCTCTAGGAAACACTTCCTCTCATGGGGGAAGCCCAGGGAGGGGTAGAGGGAAGTTGATGGATGGATGACCAACACAGTCAGGAACTGGTAGATCAGTGCAGTCAGAAATAGGCATTCTAAAATATGCCCATGGATGTGCAAAGATGTACAAGACACAGTCTCTCCATAAGATGCTAACATTCTAGTAAAGGAACAATCCCACGTGTGCTAATTATATTCATTTCTTACAGTTGCCACAACAAAGGACTACACATTTAGTGGCTTAGAGCATCACAAATTTATTCTCTTACAGGTCTGGAGGTCAGATGTCTGAAATGAGTCCCAGGAGGCTAAAATCAAGCTGCTGGTTCCTTCTAAAGATGCTGGTTCCTTCTAAAGATGCTGGTTCCTTCCAAAGGCTGCAGAGGAGACTCTGATTCCTTGGCTTTCCGGCGTCCAGAGGCTGCCTGCAGTCCTTGACTCATGGACTCTTCTTCCATCTTCCAAATGCATCGCTCCAGACTCTGCTTCTGATCACATCTCCTTTGCTGACTGACCCTCTCACCTCCCTCTTATAAAGACCCTTGTGATGACACTGGGCCACCTGGATAATCCAGGGTGATCTTCCCTTCTCATGGCCTGTAGCTTACTCTCATCAGCAGAGGCACTTCATTCATGTAAGGCCACATCTCCACATGCCCCGGCATTAGGACGTGGACATCTTTGGAGGATTATCACTGTCTACTGCACTCAGGATGACAAACAAGTCAAAGTATCAACGTGGGACAAAGGGATTTAGTGGTCCAAAAAGGGAGTCGTGACATTTGACTGTGGCGATCTGGGAGGACTCCGTGGAGGAGGTGGTCTCTGAGCTGAGATGACAGAGCGGCAAGCATTCTGGGCAGGAGGCAGCCCACGAGCTGAGGTGCCTGTGGAGATGGGGAGGGTGAGGCTGCCGTGGGAGAGCGAGGCTCTGACCGTGCATCGGGAGAGTAGAGAGGGTTCACAGGCACGCCCATCACGGTGCCTGTCACAGCCGCAGCTGGCGAGAGCAGGACAGGGTGGGCAGCTCACGTTCGGGTTCAAGCCTGTGGGCTGGTCGTGCCGCCAGCCTGCTGTACCTAGAGCTGGCCAAGCAGGCCAGCTGGTCTGTCCCAGGAGCTTAGGCTGGAGATATGGAAACAGCGCTGGCACTGGTGGTGGGACCAGAGTTCAAAGGCTCCACAGAGAGCAACACTGAGGCTGGAGGGGCAGATAGACCAAGAGGAAGGAGCAGGTGTAGGAAATCTGGAGTGAGAAGGCCAAAGCTCCTGCTGCTTTTGGCAGCAGGAGCCCTGGAAGGAGACAGAGGGACCCTGAGTGCCCCTGAGCGGGTGGGTGGTCAATGGAGGGCCTGCTGACTGCTCTGGAGAAGCCAGGCCCAAAGGTTCTGTGCTCTCCTCAGCCTCCTGGCGTTCCTGTGTCCCATCCTGGTCCCAGTCCCTTGGCAGCCAGAGTAGGGCGCTGGTCCTGGCGACCTGAGACACCCAGTGAGCAGACCAGGCCAGGAGGGAGAGCAGGGAACCCACAGGTAGGCTCGTCCTGATGGCCTCCCTGCTCCCCCGACACAGACAAGGCCATCCCTGCTGCCTGCAGTGACCACAAGTCCCTCCTCACTCATGCCCTTGTCTCCACGCTCTGCTTCAACCCTGGGTGTGTGCGTGGTGCCTCTGGAGCTGAGCCACACTGGAGCCCGGCTTCCTCCAGACAAGACAAGGGGGCTGGTGAGCGCTGTGTGGGGGCCTCCGTGGGTGCTTTAGAGCCGCCTTACTGAGTAGTTACACTGTTCCCATTTTACAGGCTAGGAAGTCAGGTAGGTGACTCTCCTAGGGTCACATGGCCATAGAGAAATCTCTTTCCGAGGGACCTGCCCGGAAACCTACTGTGATTTCAGAACATGCCAGTTCACCACTCTATTCACCCAAGGTTATTAGTGTCTACGACGGAGCTAGTCATGGAGACATCTACACACACGCTACACAGGCCCTGCTGGAGCTTATACAGATGGTTTCAGACACTACAAAGTGCTATAAGAAACCGCAAACGACTCTGGTGGGGACCGATCAGCGGTCAGGAAAGCCTTCTCTCAAATGGTAAATCTTTTGAGCAAAGTCCGGAATATTGAGAACAAGCCAGCTGGGTAAAACTCAGAGACAAGAGCATCACAGGCAGCTCGTTAAATGTTTATTCATCTATTTATTAGGGGCACATGTTAAATCAGTGGTATTTAATTCCTGGGCTGCACTTAGAGTGACGTTGGGGCGGTAGTCGGAAGTGGCTGCCAGAGAGGGGACCTCGGCCTGGCTCCCCAGCCCCACCGGCCTGTGCGGCGGAAGCTCCCAGCGTGCCTTGCAGCCCCCTTGCCCAGTGCGCCCTCCGCCGCCATGCGTCCCCCGCGGTTCAGAGGCATCGCCCCTCCTTCCGCAGCTCCTGAACACAGGTGCAGGGCCCAGATCGACTCCCTCCCACATGCCACGCCTCCTTCTTTCTCTCTGCACAGACTTCCCACCACCTGATTCAAGGCTCAGGATGAGTGTTCCAGAAGCTGGCGGGATGCAGAGTTGTCTCCCGCACACACAGACGCCATGGCAACCGCAACTCCGTGACAACAGCAGAGGAAGCCAGGCTGGAATTTGTCTGCCCAGAGAGCGGACCATCTGGGAGGCCAAACCCTCCACATGCTGCCCCATCTAGGTGCTCACGTCCAGGGAACTTCCGCACAAAGCAGAGGTGACATTTCAGCGGCATAAGAATAAACAGTGGGCGCCTGTGAAATCGCTGGAAAGTGTGCATTTACTGTCCCAGAGTGACAGGGACGAGATTTGCACTGATGGGCAAGGTAGGTTTTAGTGATGGGATTTTGTGTCATCCACAAGGAGAGGGATTCGCCATACAGAAATATCGGTCCAGTTAGTTTATCTCCAAGATTCCATTTTCAAGCCCATCAATCCCCTACTTTCATCTACTTTCCACGGAGGTGAAAAAATCTGTGTATATTGGTATCAAAGGCCCCAATATATTCAAACTTCTGGGGCTCCATAGGCCTGCCCTTCATTCTAACAATAATAAACATTTCCCTACAGAATATATAGCATGTTCTGGAAACTCTAAGAGGCCCTTCACGTGTATTATCTCACTCTTTGCAACGGACTTATGAGGAGGAACCACAATTATTTTCTTTTTAAAGATGAGAAAGGGTGCTAAGAGATGTTAAATCCCCAGGCTCATCCAGCTGGAAGGAAAGGGAAGAAGGAGCTGAGGCAAGCCCACCCTGCTCTAGAGCGTGAGCCCTTGCCCGTCACTAAGGGGTCAAAGCAACCTGACTGATGTACTGGTGCAAACACACCTCTGAAGCTCCCTTGTGTGTTGGGAGGACTTCCTGAACCATGTGCCACTGTGGATGAAGGGTCCAGCTGTCTGGGCTGAAGTCCAGCCTGGCAGACCCTGAGGCTGTAGCACACTCTGTAAGGGGGGGTGGAGAGAGAATGCTAGGCTGGGAGTCAGCTGGACGGCACTGTGGACACTATGCCCCGCAGCAGTGATTTGCTCTGCATCAGGTCGCCTGTCCCTTCACACGTGGCTCTCCTGGCCCACGGGCCACCCAGGCCCTACTTGGCGGTCTCCCCCTTCACCCTTCTCCAAGCGTAAGTCCTGCCTGAGCTGCCAGAGCGAGATGAGACAGAGGCTGGGGGAAGGTACAGCCTCCCAGGGCTCAGGCGGCTCCTTGTGCCAAAATGGGTGAGAGAGTGTGGGAAAAGAGAACCCCGCTTCTGTGTGCATGACCTGTGACCCCATCTGCTGGGAAACGCGGTCCCAAGCAGACATAACCCAAACCTGAGAAGCACCCCACGGGCCCTTCCCACAGCCCCTGGAGACCGCTCGGACAGCAAGGTCTGGAGTAGGGGGTTGAGAATGACCCTGGAGTTGGAGCCCAAGGGCCTGCACATGTCCACATCCCTCCCCTTGGCCACCCCACCTGACCCAGACAGACGGGGAAGGGTCTTGGGGGTGGAACTGGAAGAGGGTCTGGTGAGGATCACCTCCGGGCACCAAGAGTGGGTGGGGCAGCCAGCCAGAGTCTCCTAGAACCCAGGACCCAGTAGTGGGGAGCCCACGGCCAAATCCAAGCCCAGGGACTGAAAGGTTCTCACTCAGCACTCAGAACTTGCTGGATGCAGGACAGAGGGAGACACCCAGGAAGGATTGTTTTCTCTTTGTGCGTGCTCAGTTGCTTCAGTCGTGTCCACCTCTTTGCAACCCTATGAAACTATAGCCCACCTGGCTCCTCTGTCCATGGGAACCTGCTCCGAAAACCCTAACCTTGGAGATGACACTGGGACCAGTCATAGTGACCCCCGGGGGCAAGGCAGCAAGTTCCCCTCTGTTGGGAGAAGCGTAGCTGTGGGTTTAGGTGCAGAGACACGCCCTGCAGGGCTGCGAGGCCCGGGTCATCTCCCCACTTCCTCATGGCTCTAACCACGACCGCAGACAGCACTTTCACCAAGATTGCTTCCCCTCGAGGTGGGCAGGTCTGCAGAGGTGAGGAAGCTGGGGCAGTCCAGCTCACAGCTCGCTTGGCTGCAACTGCACCAGCCTGGGCCAGCTTCTGTCCTGTGCAGGGAGCAAGGAAGGGAGCTGAAAGCGGGGTCAGACACACCTGCATTCTGTCACTTGCTCACAGCCTGGTGAAACAGGAATGGGCCTGGGAGTCCATCCCCAAAGCTGCTATAACAAACCCTGAGAACTGTGTCCTGCCGCTGACCTGGAGGCCAGAATCCAAGACCAAGTGTGGGCAGCATGCTCAGGCTCGGGACTCAGCTCCAGGGTGGGCTCCTGGCCTGTGTCACTCCAGCCTCCTCCCTATCTTCACAGGCCTTCCTCCCTCGGGGTCTGCATCCTGCCTCTTCCCACAGGGACACCCATCATTGGATTGAAGTTTCACCCTAAATCCAGGACCATCTCAAGATCCTTAACAGACACAGGCTTTTTCCTGCACAGGCTTTTTCCGTGTTCATGGGGACTGGGGGGTGGTTAGGACTTGAATGTATCTGTGGGGAGACACACTTCAGCCCACTGCACGTGGGGACAATGATCTGATGCCTGGAGAATCCCACGGACAGAGGAGCCTGGCAGGCTACAGACGCGACTTAGTGACTAAACCACCACCACCACCATGGATGGAGAGGGGGCAGGGCGGGAGAGGTGAGGCCGAGAAGCTAGAGGGCTGCTCTGCACCTGCAGGAGGGAGGGGTTCAGTGCCCCCCTCCCCCAGCAGCAGCCTCCCCCCACCTCAGGGTCAGCCAAGCACAGATCTGCCTGCCCTGCCTCTCCTCTGCCTCTCTTTACAGAGGCGCGCTCCTCGGGGGTGGGGGTGAGGGTGCATCTCCAGGCAGCTCTGGGCAGGGGGGTGGGGGGTGCAGCCGTGCAGGGGCTCCAGCCCTACCCTCTCTCTGCTCCACACTGTCCCCCTTCCTTTGTGAATTCCCGGCTGTCTCCCTCCTCCCTTCCTCGCCCCCTGCCCTCTCTCAGCTCGCCCTCCTGACCTCTCCCCTTTTTCTTGCTCCAGGCAGAAGGTGAAGGCTGTCCGCTGGGCACCCTCTTGGAAGGACCCCAGTGGTAGTGAAGGGCGGAGGGAAGGTCACCCTGTCCTGAGCTTCCGGCCACAGCCACCCAGGGTCACTAGGATGCTGTGGGCCGGGCCGGCCTCCCCTCGGCCAACACCCCTCGACCTCACTGAGGCGCCGCCTCCCTCCATTGGTGCACCTGACCCCCCAGCACCCCCAGCAGTTCCCTGCTGGCTCAGTGACCCTCTCCTCCTGCCCCAGCCCCCACTGAAGACCTCAGCACCCCCCAAATGCTCCAGCTCCTTCCTTGCACCTGTCACCCAGGCAGCCTCTCCCCTCCAAGAGGTCCATGGAGGCCAGCGACTCCACTCTTGGGGTGTGAACCCACCCCGCTTCAGCCCCTCCAGGCAGCAGGACTCCTGGCTCCTTCCCGGGTGGTTACCTGGAATGCAGGGACCCATCTGGTTCTGAGTCAGGACTTCCGCTTTCCAACAACAGAGTCGGTCCCTCTCTGCCTCCTGACTCAGGCTCTCAATTGATTCAGAACACCGAGAGGAGGGGAGGTGGGGGGGTAATCACCTCCGTCAGCCACCCCACCTTCGGATTCACAGATGTTTCTTTATCTGTTTTTGTTTATTTTTGTCTGTTTTCACCATGGAGAAGGAAGAGGTGCAAGAGGGCAGGCCTGGGTCTGGGCGATTTGGGGTGGCAGCGCCTAGATGCACAGTGATCACGGGGTGACACCTGTCCCCTTCAAGGGGCCAGGGCCGTGGGGCCACACAGCCCTCAAGGGCAGGCTGCACACGTCCCCTGACCCTCCTCTGCTGACTCTGACCTCCAGGCTCAAAAGAGTCAACGCTTCACAGGACAAGGGTGTCCTTAGTGCCCTGGGGAGGGGGCCACCTGCTGTGGCCTGTGGTGCTCAGGGCCAGGGGTAGTGGGCATCCAGGATTCCCCACCCTCCTGCCTGTGCTTCTGGGCCCCTCTCCAGCTCGCTCCAGAGGAAGCGTGCTCTCCCTTCCCTTGGGTATCACTTCCTACGGAGGAAGCCTACTTTATCTGTGGAGGGGCAAATCCGGCTGGCTGCAAGGAGGCCTCTTGGGGACTATTGTTTGGCACTTCCTTCTTGGCAGGGGGCCTGGGTTGCTGAGCTGCCCAGGGTCTGTTGGACTCTCCCAGAGGCTCCCAGGCGGGGAGTGCACTACGGAACCAATCAGTCGGTTAGTCAGTCAACACACATGGGCTGGGCACCCTGAGATAACTGTGACTCAGTTCCTGCCCCCATGGAGATAAGGCTGTGATGGAAGACCCCGGAGCTAGATCACTTGGAACCGGCCAGAACTACTCAGGGGCCTCTTCCCACACCCACGCCCACAGACCGTCCACACCCACAGAGACCGCCATGGCTGTTGTTGCTTTAATTGTGGTAAAATACAAAGGACACAGAATTTGCCATCTTAACAGCTCCATGGCACTGAGTGCACTCACCTCGTGCAGCAGTCACCAGCCTCCACCTGCAGAACTCTTCCGTCTTCCCACACTGAAGCTCTGTCTCCATTAAACACTGCCCCTCCAATGCCCAGCACCCCCATTCTCCTTCCTGACTCCATGAATTTGTCTGCTCTAGGGACCTCACGTAAGTTGGATCACAAGTATCAGTCCTTGGGTGACTGACTTATCTCACTGAGCATAATGACCTCAAGGTTCATCCAGAGTCAGAATTTCCCTCCTTTTAAAGGCTGAGTAATATCCCTTTGTATGGACCACTTCTGTTGAGCCATGGACATTTGTGTTGTTTCCACCTTTTGGTGTTTGTGGATAATGCTACTGTGAACATAGGGGTGCCTGTAGCTTTGAGACTCTGCTTTCACTTCTTTTGAGTATGTACCCAGAAGTGGGATTGCTGGACTGGATGGGGAGACAATGACAGAGACAAAGATGGAGAAAGACAGACAGACAGATAGATGATGGCCTTTCTGTTGGTGTGGGAGGTACTGTGAGAGAATAATTTGAATATTAAAAATAGCTTTGTTTGTATCTTAAGCTGGTAGATTTGGTGGAACCTATTTAAGTAAGTAAGCCCTCTTGGGCTTCCCTGGTGGCTCAGATGGTAAAGAATCTGCCTGCAATGCAGGAGACCTGGGTTCGATCCCTGGGGTGGGAAGAATTCCCTGGAGAAGGGAATGGCAACTCACTCCAATATTCTTGCCTGAAAAATTCCAGGGACAGAAGAGCTCGGCAGGCCACAGTCTTGGTGGGTCACAAAGAGCTGGACATGACTGAGCGACTAACACTTTACCTCTTTTCCTTTAAATACCTCACAGGCTGGTGCAGGAATTAAGTCAAATGTTGACAGCAACACCACAGTGCCTGGCCCGAGAGGGCACCCAACACATTTTTTTTCTTTAACGTTTATTTATTTGGCTGTGTTGGGTCTTAGGATCGAACCTGAGCCCCCTGTGTGGGGAGCATGGAGTCCCAGCCACTGGATCACCAGGGAGGTCCCCACATCTGTATCTTTTCCATTTCTTCCTCAGGCTTCCGCCATTTGAACATCCGGTCTGCGCCCCAGGGCTGAGCCAGGGCTGACACGCAGTAGGTGCTCAGGCAGAGTCTGTTAAATGAGCGGCCAGCCTGGGTACTGACCGGCTCTGCAGGGAGAGCGGCAGGGCCCTGGCTGGTCACCCGGAGCAGGCCTGGCTTTCCAGCTCTTACAGGTGCGGGTGCAGAGAGGAGAGGCAGACACACGGAGAGAGGCGGAGATGGGGAGAGAGGGAAGGAGACGGAGGGAGACGGACAGAGGGAGGGAGGGACGGACGGCCAGCGTCCTCCTGTCACTCCGGACCGCAGGCGGCGGACCAGCGCGTGTCCTTCCAAACCCCGCTTAGGCAGCCTCGTTGGAAGGCTCCTTGTTTCCCACTGCCTCACCTGTTGAGCTCTGTAAAGGCCTCCTTTAAGTCCTGGGGTGGAAGCCAGAGCCAAATGCTTACCCACAAGGTGATGACAACCACGTTTGGCTCAAAGCAAACAACCGAGAGGAGCCCGGCTAGTCCTCAAACCAGCGCCAAGTCACCGGGTGCGGACTGGCCTGCGCTGAAGGTTGGTTTGCGCAGCTTCCAAGGGCAGTTCAAGCTGCTTTGGCTTAAGAGACCTGCTCCTGTCTCTGTGTGTGCACGCGTGTGTGTGTGTGCTATGCGTATATACATGCGATGTGTGCACTGTGTGCATGTGCGCTGTGTGCATATATGCAATGTGTGTGTTGTGTGAATGCATGTGTTGTGTATACGTGTGAACGTGTGTGTATATACGTGATATGTGTGTGTTGCTGTTTGTTCAGAATAATCGACAAGGCTCTGACCCCACAGCCTTTCCATGGACACTGACAATTAACATGTGTACAGCAGTTTTTCTGTCTCCAAATCTTTCCATATTGATTACCTCATCTGAGCCTCAGAACCCCCAGGAGATGTTTTGTAGATGGAGAAACAACTGCTTACAGAGGGAACTCAAGGTCACAGCCCTGGGACAGGGAGGCCGGGACTAGAACATGGGCTCTAGGAGTCCGAGTCCTTGGCTCCTTCTTCCTCACCCATGGAAATATCCTGCCAGGCACTCAGCTAAGAAACAAGGGGGCTACCCGTGCCGGCAGGATGGGCCTGCCCCTTGAGGGTGGTAGGCAAGGTGCCCCAGATTCTCTGAGAGACAATGTATGTTAACTGTGGTGGGGTTGGAGCCAACCCCGTGTGAGGAGGAACACAGGATGGAATCTGCAAGGGGAATCCAGGAAGACTTGCTGGAGGAGGTGTCCCATGAACAGTCTGTGCCAACTAAATTCTTTATCAACTACACGTATCAGCAACTGACCACAGTGGCTTAAACCAGCAGGGGTTTATCTTTCCTCACAAAACAAGAAGCCTGGAAGGAGGCAGTTCTGGACTGGAGCAGCTCCCCAGGATGGCCACAGATGAGAGGACCCTTGCTTCATACCCTACCATCTTTACAGCATCGCACTGGTCTACACAACTGCAAGGCAGCAGCTCTGTCTCTAGGCTTTGGGTTTGCAGTCCAGGAAGGAAGAAGGGGAGAGGTGAAGGTCAAAAGGCGAAAGGTCAGCCAAGTCAGAGCTTCCTATGGGGGAGGAACGGCGTGCTCAGGAGCCCATGAAGCCCCACCAAGTGACTGCAAAGAGTTTTCCCATGGGAGGTGGTCCCCAGGAGGGTGTCAGTGCTCTCAGTGAGATGGTCAGACGGGGCAGAGGGTGGGGAAGGGAGGGCACGGAGCGGAGTCTGCATCCTCCACTGGCTGAGGAGGGCGGGTGCAGGTGGGACACCCCTGTGGTCGGAGGAGCGAGCATTGCTGTGTAGGCAAGCACATGTGCATGTGTGTCTGGACACACAGTCACACTCGAGTATGTGAGTGTGAACATGGTTGGCCACCTGTAGGGATGCGGTGACCGTGACCATGCGTCACCATGTGGTGACGGGGATGTGAAAAAAGAGCTCCGTCGTGGAGCCCTTGTGAGGCTCAGATCGAGGTCTTTGGGAGAGCCTCTGACCTCTGTGGGGGCAACTGGTCGGGGTCTCAGCAGAGACGATGAGAGAGGAGCCTGGCACAGACACACTGGGGCGGGGCTGTTAGGATGGGCAGGGAGGAGCCACAGGCTAAGCGCCAACAATATCCTCAGCCATGTGGTCCCAGGAGGGAGGACCAGGAGCCTTCTCTGCAGGTGGGCTGGGACAGGGAGGCCTAACCGGGGACCCATCGCTGCCTCCTCCTCCTAGTGTGCAGATCACACGCAGAGAGGGAAAAAGAGAGAAGGAGGAAGGATGGGAAGGAAGGAAAGGAGGGAGGGAGGAGAAGTAGTTAATAAATAATATCAGGCAGACACTTCCCTGGTGGTCCAGCGGTTAAGACTCCTCACTAACAATGCAGGGGGGATGGAGTTTGATCCCTGGTCGAGGAACTAAGATCCCACATGCTGTGCGGTGTGGCCAAAAGATTAAATAATAGTAATAATATCAGACAAAGGTTGTACAGACTTGATTATGTTATCAATATTGGCCTTAAGAGATAAAGAGGGGCATTTCAAAATAATACTAGGGTTATTCCATGACCCATGATTAAGATGTAAAATCTTACATTTTCACTTACCTGATAGCATACCCTCAAGAGATATAAAGAAAAAACTGGCACCCCAAGATTAAGGATTAGGACATAGGATGAGAGGAGCCAGCAGCTAACTGCCGCCAGGTTAGTGGAGGCTTCACTGGGGAGGGGTCTCAGCTGGGTCCTCAAGGCTGAGCAGGAATTTTCCAGATGGACTTGCAGCAGGAGTAATAAGAGCTGTTTCCTGAATCCGTTACTTACACCACGTCACTCAACTCCTACAACAGTCCTTTGATGTGGGCTTGTTAAATTCCCAGCATTTAAATGAGGATGCTGAGGCCAAAAGAGCTGAGGTAGTTTGACTAAGATGATGAAGCCAGTGAGTGATGAATCCAGGGTTTGGACGGAGATCTGTCTGCTTCCAGAGCTTGGTGCTTTACCTGGAGGCTACGCTGTCTCACGTGTAAGAAGCGTCATGTTCGCTTGTTCTAATCACTTGTTTGACTTGTGTCCGAAGTATTTATTTGAGGAAGACAAGAAATTGAGCAGCCTTAATTGGGCTATCAATTGTAAAGAAATTCTCAAAAAATCCAACTGTAATAGATGACTTCTTACCTGCTGCTACTGCTGCTAAGTCACTTCAGTCGTGTCCGACTCCGGCAAAACACACACCTTTCAGAATACTGATATGCCTACTGCCAACTAGTGGCAGCATATATAATTGCAAGGAAAGTGTAAGAGCGTTTTACCGAGCGTAATAACCAAAAACCTAAGTAGAGCGACAGTAAACATGGGAACCTGGCATGAAGTTGTTCAGTAAATATGAAGAGATCATTGCCAAGTTGTCTGCCACCGGTCTGGTTTCACAGTCCCCATGATTTCTTTTTTCCTTATTTTAAAAGTAAGTTGTTTTCTTTCAGAAATTAAAGGTGGGGGGGAAATAAACAGCAATCATCTCAGTACTCAGTTTTGACTATTAGTTCTGGCTGACAAGTTTGATAAGTTTCCTTCCCATCTCTCTAAGGAAAAAAAAAAGTCACATTAAAAAAATAAGTGACACCTGTTCATTATAAAGAATTCAAAACACACTGTAAATCCCAAAGACAGAAATAAAAAACCAACCCCAAACCAACCAGCAGAAAGTAACCATTTGAAGGGACTTCCTTGGGGGTCCAGTGCTGAAGACGCCTTATTCCCATTGCAGGGGGCAGGGTTTTGACCCCTTGTCAGGGAAATAGTACAGAGTGCTGCGTGGCATGGCCAAAAAACCCTGTTAACATTAGATGATCATTTTGAACAACCACAAATACACAAAAACCAGAAGGGTGAGATGGGACAGATGGGTGGAAATGACTTTATAAAACTAGAAGACTCATATCTTGGATTCTATTTTTAATCTAATTTTACATGACTTGAACAGAAGAAAAAGAAAAGGGAGTTCATAGAATTGCTGAATTCATATAAATATTCCTTCTATAAAAGAGATATTTTCCCTTAAACATCCCTCTAAATTTAAGAAAGGAAACTGTGGAGTTATTAAGAGGTTGAAGTCCTTTATGACATCTTTCAAGGTCACATTTCTATTTCTATTTGTACAGATTCACTGCTTGCTGTGAAAGATGAGCTAACTGGGCCAGACACACGGGCAGGAGTACACAGTTCTGAAGATCCTGAAGTCCTTGTGTGTGCCAGTTGGGAGACGTGGGCGGTGGACTCTCTCCCCAGCACTCTCCCTCTGTCCTGGCCACCCTGATCCCACCCCCAGGACCAGTCCCAGCCCCTGTCTCCCCAGGATCCAGAGCTACAGAGCAAATGGGACTCTGGATCCTTCTCCCAGAGCCCCCTCCAACACCCCCACCCCAACCCAAATAGCTTGGTTTTCATCGGTTTCATCTGTTTCAAGGGGGTTGAAAGCAGTTGGAAAACCACTCTTCTGGGCTAGCACACAGGCCTTGCAGCTTTGCGTGTTCCCTGAGTTTCAGACAGCAGAGACCTTTCTGCCTAAGCCCACGTAGCTCATTAAGAAGTGGAAGAGCATGTCTGTAATCACGGTGTAATTACCTTGCCTCCTAATTGGTAGCAGACACAGGCCTGCGGGTGTGGAAACTTCCCAGTGAGCTGGCTCCAAACAGATGAGGTGGAAGGTGCAGGCGGCCAGGAGTGTGTGGAGGCTGAAGGAAGAGGGCGAGCTTTGCTGGGGCTCTGCTCCGGCCGGCCCAGAGCCCAGGTCCCCACGCTCAAGATCTCTGACGCTGTGAGAGGTGTCCACTCAAAGCTGTCTCCTCTGTGAAGCCCTCCCTGACTGCACCCACAGGCAGACGCCTGTACCGTATTCATCAGAACCAGTTGCCTTATTTTGTGGTGTGTGGTGCTTGTGCTTGTCTCCCCATTAGACCAGCAACTTTTGGGGGGCAGAGGCCTAATAGAGTTGTGAAAGAATGAATGATGGAAGGAATGAATGCATGGCCACCTTTGGGTCTGGGGCCTAGCTTGTGGGATGCACTTCTACAGGAGGTGGAGGGCCGGGGGAAGGCAGCCTCTCTGGGGTTTTGCCATGACTGTCTCAAGGTGCAGAAGCACCTTGGGGTCATCAGATGTTCATTTTATTCTCATCCCTGGTGGCTCAGACAGTAAAGAATCTGCCTGCAATGCGGGAGAACCGGGTTCAGTCCCTGGGTGGGGAAGATCCCCTAGAGAAGGGAATAGCAACTCACTTCAGTATTCTTGCCTGGAGAGTCCCATGGACAGAGGAGCCTGGCAGGCTACAGTCCATGAGGTCGCAAAGGGTTGGACACGACTGAGCGACTAACACTTTCACTTTTTCTTTTAAGTAATAATGACACACATTCTTGGTAAAATTCAGATAGTCATAGAACTGTGCAAAGTGAGTGCTAGGCACTGTCCTTTCCTCCCAACCCTGGTTCCTGTTCTGTCTTCAGGGGCGACCTCTGCTGGACCTACTTGTCCTCAGTGGAAAGTCTGGGGAGACTGATAGGTCTGACCAGTTCTGCTCCCCACTTGAGATGGCTCCAGCTTGCAAGAGGGGCTCCGAGGTGCACATGTAACACCCTTTGCCTCGGCCCGCGTGTCCCTCTCAGCGCTGCCTGTGCCCCCGCTGGCCGGCCCCACGGCCGAGGGCTTCTGGGCATAACCTGCTCCTCCTCTTCAGGTGGCTGGCGCATAGTCTGCTTGTGGCCAGTGACCTTGCCTCCCTGACACTCAGTCTCCTCATCTGTAACTCTTCAAACTAACTGCCAGAGTGGTTGCGGGCACTGAGCGGCGCTGGGTATAACACCTAGCTCAGACCTTGGTAAATGTCCATCTTTGACTCCTTTTCCCAGCTCCAGCCCGCCTGTGGCCTCTGATGGGCTTGGGAGTAGCAGGCCTGCTGTGCTTCAATTCTTGAGGTGTTGATGAATGTGTGCCTTCACAGAAGCCTCCCAAGCCCAGCGACGGTCTCAGTTCAGTTCAGTGACTCAGTCGTGTCAGACTCCTTGCGACCCCATGGCCTGCAGCCCTGTCCATCACCAACTCTCAGAGCTTGCTCAGACTCAGGTCCATCGAGTCAGTGATGCCATCCAACCATGGCCACAGTCCCTGTTGATTCCACTCTGGACCCTCGGGGAACGGAGCCCAGTGAGCTGGGACCAGGGAGGACACTGTCGTTGGCCACAGAGGGCTGAGATCTGTGCTGGGAAGTGTGAGGGGCAACGGTGAGCAGAAGCAGCCTGCCTGGGTGAGTCCGTGTGAATGTGGGAGGGTGACCTGATGGACTTACACCTCCCCGTCTCCCCTGCCTCTATCCTGCCTCCCTCCCTTCTTTCCCAGCTTGTATCTTCACTGAGCATTTGCCTGGCCCAGGGTTGGAGATTCAGGAGAAGGCTGACATGGGAGTTTGTGTCCCTAAGACCTCCTAGTCCCATGGGAGTGTCAGGTCCATGTGCAACAAAAAAATGGCTGTGATGAAGGCAGGTGCTGGAGGCAGGGGGAGCCTCGAGACTCAGGGAAGCCAGGATGAGGGGCGTTGCAGGTGGGGGGAACTGCAGGCAGAGAGGCTGGAACAAGCCTGCCTGGCCTGCAAACTGCCCAGGGCTCTTCCCTGTGAGTGGTGAGGGGGGGTCCGGCCAGTCTGGTGTGCGGAGGCGGGGGGTGTCGGTGGGGGCAGGAGTGTCTGGAGCCCTTGGTCCAGGAAGGGGCTGGGCTGGAGTCCTGTGACTTGACCTCCTGTGCTCCTTGGCTGCTTGGGGAGGAAGTAGCCAGGCCTCAGCAGACAGAACGCTTTGATGTTGGAGAAGGGAGTGAGGAAGCAGGAGCTGGGGTGAAGTTCTGGATGCGTTTCAGGAATCTGCTCCTCCTCCGACGCCATGGCAACCAGGCGCAGCTGCCTGCGGGGGTGGGAGCCTTGGAGCTACTTGGGTGGGGGTGAGCTGGGCTGGGGGCAAAGACCTCTCCTGCTCACTCCTGGCCTGCCCAGCCCAGGGGAAGGAGAGGGCTGCCCTGGGGGCTGGGCGGGCCGCTGCCCCTGTCTGAGCCTGAGCTCTGGAGTTTGTAATATGGGGGCGACCGTGCGGTACCCACCCAGACCCTCTGGGAAGCAGACACCCCAGCAGGGTTAACTAGGGGATCACCCTGAGCAGCCCTCCGCCTCCCTGAATCTCAATGTTTGGGGCGGGGGGGGGTCGCCATCGGGGAGACCTCTAGCCATGTGGTCACGCAGAGGTGGCCAGGGCTGCCGGGTCTCCACACCTGCTGGGCTCATCACTGAGGCCCAGGAGCCCAGGGGAGACGGGGCGGTGGCTTGAATGGAGCGCTGGGGTTCAGAGAGGGCAGGTGGGTCCCCGTCGGCCACCCACAGCTGGAGGTCTGAGTGGGGGTCTCCTGGCCGCCCCACTGCCCGGATCCAGCCCCCTGGCCAGAGTGCCGGTGCTGAGGAGATGGGAGAGGGATGGGCCTTGTGTCTGTGCCGGGGCTGCTGAACAAATGCCTGAGACCGACTGGAAAACCCAGAAATTCATTCTTTGGAGGCTGGAATCTGAAATCAAGGTGCCAGCAGGATCCAGTTCTCTCCAGAAACTTCCAGGGGATGGTCCTTCCTGCCCCTCCCTGCTCTGGTGGCTCCCCATGTCATGTGGCTGAGGCCACCTCACTTGAGTCTCTGCCTCCAGCCTCACGTGGCCTCCTCCCAGGTCTCTGTCCCTCCCCTTCTTACAAGGACACCCGTGCCTGGATCCAGCTCCCATCCCACCCCATCTGACCTCACCTTAACCACTGACATCTGCCAAGGCTATTTCCAAATACAGTCACATGCCGCGGTTCTGGGTGATCATGAATTGTGGCGGCACACTCTTCAACCCACTACAAGCCTCATTTGGGCAGCATGGGTGGGAACCCCAGCCAGTGTGAAGCCAGGGTCCTGGGGAGGGGCCCTTGGGGTGATGATCAGGGGTCCTAGAAGGTGGGCTAGAGTCTGTTTTTTGAGGTGGAAGTGGGTCAGTGTGTGTGCTGGAAAGAACTGGCAGACAGAAGGTGGGACTGAGCCAGGAGGGTCCTTGTCCCCACCTCCCCACCCTGCCACACACACACATACACACCCACACACACACGTACACAAACACACAATCACACATGTACACAAACGTACACAATCACACATGTACACAAACACTCACACACACGTACACAATCACACATGTAAACACACATGCACAATCACACGTGTACACACATGTACACAACCACACATACACACATACGTGCACACGTACATACACGTATACACATACACAAATGTACACACATACGCAACCACACATGTACACAAACACACACTCACGTACACACACACAACCACACATGCACACACACGTGTACACACAACCACACATGTACACACATACGTGCACTCATACATACATGTATACACATACACACACAAACAGAGGCACACAGGGCAGTGTCATTTCCCATTTTGCCTGCGGCGGCCAGGACCTCTCTCCTGCTGTCCCTGGAGGCTCCTCCCAGGCCCCAGCGAGTGACCCTGAGGCCCAGCGTGACCCAGAAATGTGGGTGCCTCCCCTGGACAGGGGGTGGGTGACAAGGGGTGTGCCCCCCCAGGTTACCCCCTGGAGCCGCAGTTGTCTCCTCAGTGAAAGTGGGTAACACTGTGAGGGGTTGGAGGCTCCACAGGGGGACTGGCGGTGACTCCAGTCCAGGAGCAGCCCTGCTCCAGGAGGGATGAGGGACCTGTGAAGAAGTTGGGGCCCCTCAAGGCGGGGGCTGAGCAGGCAGAGCCCTGGGTGCAGCCCCTTGCCCTGGGGGGTGCCAGGGCCCCTCTGTGAGCCTGGCTCATGGGAATCTGGCCTCCTGGTCCCACCAGCTCTGCACACACACTCACTCACACACTCACCTGCACATGTAGATGCCCTCTTACACTTATTCTCACAGGGAATGCTTACACACACAACCACACACTCACACTGACCACGCCCTGGGGTCATTCAGCCAGACCTCCAGGCAGCAAGTACAGAAACAGCTCCTCAGAGGCCCGGCCCAGCCCCTCCCCGTGCTCCCCTCCCCAGCCTCTTCCCCAGCCCCTCCCCAGTCACTCTTGCTCTCCTCCCCTTCTTCTACATCGGGGCCTCTCCTGCCCTCCCGCCCTCCTCCTGCTCCAGTTTCCGGGTCTTCCCAGTGGAACTCTGAGAACTGGAAGCTCTCAGCCCACCCCACTGCCTCCCTTCCTCCTTCCTTTCCAGGAAGGTCTGGGACCAAGGCGGAATGAGGCAGGTGGGGCCCCCGTGAAGCCGGGCAGATGTGGGCTGCACACAGTAGGGCCACAGGAGCCCAGCTCCCGGCTGCCAGGCCCCTCCCAGGCCTAATTCATTTGGGGAGGCCTGGGGCACCCCAGGTTCCCACCTGGCCTCCCACAGCCTCCCCACATCCAGTGCCCCCTGCACAGCCGCCCTCCCCTGGCTCCGGGCCCCCATCCACGTCAGTGCTAACAATGACAGTGGCCCCCACCAGCACCCACGGCTCAGCCCCAGGCGCGCCGTCTGGGTCCTGAGACACTCTCCTTGGTTCCTGTGCAGGAAGGTGGTGGCCAGGGTGGGGCGGCCTGTGAAATCCAGACCAGGGTCCCGCTCCCCACCCACCTGGAGCGGTACTCTCCTAGCAAACGGACACTCTGCCCCCTTACCACGGAACGGAAACCTGTGTGCAGGCCTAACCATTGACAGTTTGGAGATATTGGGGTGCTGGGTCAGAGCAGGCCTCGGCCCCTGGCACCTAGGAGTCTGCCCTCTGTCCCGCCCTGTCCCCCCAGCTGGTGCCCTTGGCAGGGCCACGCTCTGGTGAGGTGGGGGCCTTGAATGGAGACCGCCCCCTTCCCTCTCCATCTGTGGCTCAGATGACGAGGACCATTATTTATTCTTTGACTTCCGCTTGCCTGCTGCTCTGGCAGATTTTTTTTTTTTCACCTTGAAAAGAAGATTGATTCTGGATCCTGCACAAACCACCCAACTGACTTCCTGCACTGAGGAGAGATGGCGCCTGGTGGGGCTGACAGCCAGCTCCCTAGAGGAGCCATAGCTCCTGCAGGGGAGGAGAGGGCGGGATCCGCAGACAAGAGGGTCCCCATGCATTCTGCGTCCTGATCTCGTTCCCAGGGCCAGCTGGCTGCTGCCCCTTGGGGTCCCCCTGCGGCCTTTCACTAAGTTGCCCTTGGCTGACCTCTGTCGCTGGTCACCAAGAGAGGCCTGACCAAGGAGCCTGCCGACAGCAGCTGGAGGGTCCAGAGGTTTCTCTGTCCCCCACCTGGACGGCACTGGCCTTTTCACTGGTCTTTCTGTCTCCCCTCTGGCCCCCTCCAGTCCCTCTCCACCCTGAGGCCACAGGGAAGGTTCCAAGCCCAGCCCTCTAGCGGTTCTCTGTGACTAGCAGCCTCTGCACGCCCCCTCCAGAGCCTCCCCCTGGGGCAGCAATTCTGAATGCCTTGTGCCTCTGCCCACCCTTTCATGCCCCTGGGTCTCCCTTCATGAGATTCCCTCTGATGGAACGCCTTTCCTGTCCTCCTCACCTCCTTGCCAGTCATCAGCACCTGCCCTCAAAGCCGGGGCCGCTCCTACGGGGCATAAGGCAGGACGGTGAGCGTATGGGAGCCGCCACACCACCTGTGTGCTCACTCCAGCTCTGCCCCTTACCACGCGATCTCAGGCGAGCTCCTACACCTCTCACGGGTACACGTGAGGATGACTGCCCCCACGGGCTGCCGGGCGGCTGCAGTGAGTTAGGTGCGTGTTTGCACGTGGGCAGCTCTGCAGAACCCGCGGCCTGTGGCCCTGGGAGATGCTGGCCCCGACGGGGACCCCCGGGAGGCAGACCCTGGCCTCCCCCAGCACTGTGCCCAGGGCCTGGTCCTGAGGCCAGCGGCACCCCAGAGCTCAACTGGGGCCTGTCTACACGTGGCAAGGTGGGACGGGCCTCCCAGGGCAGCGCAGTGACCGCCTAATTCCACACCAGTTTTCAGCCTCCCATCCCCTCCCCACCCTGGAACCGTAACTGTTGCGGTCTCCAGTCTCTCCTGATGCAGCAGGGACCGGCGCCCCCTGGTGGCCGGTGCTCCTTACTGCAGAAGGTTTTCACCAATGAATGAGGACCTTGGCCAGAAATCCTCATTTCATAGGTAAGAATCAGGCCTTAGAGCCGCCAGCTTACTCAGTTGGAAAGTGGCAGAGCCTGGGTTTGGAATCAGGACTGATGCCCCACATGATACGAGGGTTCCTGTTTTTGCTTCCCCAGGAGGCTCTGAGTCCCCCTACCTTCCCTGTATGCTAAGTCTCTTCAGTCGTGTCCAACTCTTTGCAACCCTATGGACTATAGCCCACCAGGCTCCTCTGTCCATGGGATTCTCCAGGCAAGAATACTGGAGTGGGTTGCCATTTCTTCCTCTAGGGATCTTCCCGACCCAGGGATCGAACCTACATCTCTTACATCTCCTGCATTGGCAGGTGGGTTCTTTACCACTAGTGTCACCTGGGAAACCATCTGCCCTCCCTTCCTCCTGCCAAATGTGCCCATCCCCAAAGCCCCACCTGAGTCACATCCCTGGGCTGGGCATGAATTCAGGCCGATCCAGGGCTGCTAGGAGTTCCTGGAGAGTGGGGGGGTCAGTGCAGCCAGAGATAAATGAGGTGCTTTCTGCTTCTGCGGCCACATTCTGTGAACAAGTCAGCGCAAAAGTCACTCAGTATGCTGGCTGAACAGCTACATGGCTAAGCAAGTGTACTCAGTGACTGGCACACAGCTGTCGTTTTTCCAATTAGTAAACTCTTCAGTTCATTTCAGTTGCTCAGTCGTGTCCGACTCTTTGCGACCCCATGAATCACAGCACGCCAGGCCTCCCTGTCCATCAACCAACTCCCGGAGTTCACTCAAACTCATGTCCATCGAGTCAGTGATGCTATCCAGCCATCTCATTCTCTGTCGTCCCCTTCTCCTCCTGCCCCCAATCCCTCCCAGCATCAGAGTCTTTTCCAGTGAGTCAACTCGTCGCGTGAGGTGGCCAAAGTATTGGAGTTTCAGCTTTAGCATCAGTTTTTCCAATGAACACCCAGGATTGATCTCCTTTAGAATGGACTGGTTGGATCTCCTTGCAGTCCAAGGGACTCTCAAGAGTCTTCTCTAGCACCACAGTTCAAAAGCGATCAATTCTTTGGCGATCAGCCTTCTTCACAGTCCAGCTCTCACATCCATTCATGACCACAGGAAAAACTATAGCCTTGACTAGTCGGACCTTGGTTGGCAAAGCAATGTCTCTGCTTTTTAATATACTATCTAGGTTGGTCATAACTTTCCTTCCAAGGAGTAAGCGTCTTTTAATTTCATGGCTGCAATCAGCATCCACAGTGATTTTGGAGCCCAAAAAAATAAAGTCTGACACTGTTTCCACTGTTTTTCCATCTATTTCCCATGAAGTGATGGGACCAGATACCATGATCTTTGTTTTCTGAATGTTGAGCTTCAAGCCAACCTTTTCACTTTCCTCTTTCACTTCCATCAAGAGGCTTTTGAGTTCCTCTTCACTTTCTGCCATAAGGGTGGTGTCATCTGCATATCTGAGGTTATTGATATTTCTCCTGGCAGTCTTGATTCCAGCTTGTACTTCTTTCCAGCCCAGCGTTCCTCATGATGTACTCTGCATATAAGTTAAATAAGCGGGGTGACAATATACAACCTTGACGTACTCCTTTTCCTGTTTGGAACCAGTCTGTTGTTCCATGTCCAGTTCTAACTGTTGCTTCCTGTCCTGCATACAGGTTTCTCAAGAGGCAGGTCAGGTGGTCTGGTATTCCCCTCTCTTTCAGAATTTTCCACAGTCTATTGTGATCCACACAGTCAAAGGCTTTGGCATAGTCAATGAAGCAGAAATAGATGTTTTTCTGGAACTCTCTTGCTTTCTCCATGATCCAGCGGATTTTGGCAATTTGATCTCTGGTGCCTTTGCCTTTTCTAAAACCTGCTTGAACATCTGGAAGTTCATGGTTCACATATTGTTGAAGCCTGGCTTGGAGACTTTTGAGCATGACTTTACTAACGTGTGAGATGAGTGCAATTGTGCGGTAGTTTGAGCATTCTTTGGCATTGCCTTTCTTTGGGATTGGAATCCGCAAATCCCTGTTCAGGGTCATCTCTTCCAGAAGGAAGCCTCTTCTGAAACCCTTCAAATAGGTCTCCGAGCGCATTTCACTCTAGGGGAAGACACTGCAAACAAAGTGCTGTGGGGGGCTGTCACTTGCAGAAACGGCAATGAAGGAGGAGTGAAGATGCTCAGGGGAGGCTTCTTGGAGGAAGAGGTGGGTTTTGGCACTTACCTGGAAGGGGTAATATTGGGAAGGGGGACATATTGGAGGGTGGTGATGCTGTGGAGGGGACTGGGCAAGGGTACTGCTCACCTCGGGCTGCCCACAAAATACCGCAAACCAGGTGGCTTAGGACAACAGAAACTTATCGTGTGAAATCCAATGTTGACTGTATTCTCTCTGAAGGCTCCAGGAGAGGATGCTTCCTTGCCTCCTCCTGGCTCCTGCCCCCTGCCAGCGACCCTTGGTGTTCCTGCCTTGGAGCCGTTACCCCACCTTCTATCTCCTCCGTGTGTGCCTGTGTCCAAATCCCCCTTATAAGGACAAATCCACCTTATAGCGTCCACCCTATTTTGTCTGTGCATGTGTGGGCTCAGTGGTTCCATCATGTCAGACTCTCTGTGGCCCCATGGACTGTAACCCATTGTCTGCAAAGACCTTACTTCCAAATAAGGTCACATTCAAGGTTCCAGGGGGTACCTTTAGCGGGGAGGAGACACAATCGGACCCATTACAGTAAGTGAAGTTGTAGAGGTTGGGGAGACTAGTTCACATGTGAGAAGAGTGGGGGTCAAATTGGGGAGAGCCAAAGGAGGCGGGGTGGGTGAGTGAAGATGCTGGAGATGTTCGGGGGTCATCACAGAGGGCCTGATGCCCTGGGGCTGAGGCACTGGGGGGGTGGGGTCAGCTAGGAGCCTGGAGAGGTCAGACGGGGTCATACCAGCCCCAGGGCTTAAGCCCTGACTCAGGGATGGGCTTCAAGCTCACTGGTCACTTGCGTCTCCTCATTTAACCTTCATGGTGGCCCCTTAGGTTGCTGCTATTAGGCCCCAGTTTATAGAGAATGGGGCTTCCCTAGTGGCTCAGTGGTAAAGAATCCACTGGGTTTGATCTCTGGGTCGGGAAGATCCCCTGGAAAAGGAAATGGCAACCAATGGCAGTCTTCTTGCCTGGGAAATCCCATGGATAGAGGAGCCTGGAAGGCTACGTACAGTCCGTAGAGCCGCAAAGAATAGGACATGATTGAAGTGACTTGGCATGCACGCACGTACAGAGGAGGAGGAAAGCTCAAGGGCCCACACCTAGAAGTGCTAAACTAGGCTCGAACCCGCCGAAACTCCAGGCCAGGGTGCTGTGTCATAAGTTTCCTGGAAAAGGTTAGGATTCCATGTTTGATTTGAGGACCTGTATCCTTCCACAGCCTTTGCTTCTTCTTGGTTCACAGACCTGGAGATGTCACTGGAGACAGCGGCCTCATATCTCATGACTTGGTTTATACGCCCTCAGAGGTGTCCCATGTGGTTGGTTTTGTGGGCATTGGTTTTGTCTGGCTGGCTGAATTTTGAAGTAGATTCAACAAAATCAGCAACAGCTCTGGTCCTTGGCAGTGAGGGAGCCGGCTGGGCCCCTGCATACACCGGCTTGTTTAAAACTCCCAGAGCTGCGCAAGGTCAGAGAACCAGCTCCACGGAGCTCCTGGTTCCAAGTGCCAGAGCTGTGCACCAGGATCTGTGTGATGCCAAGTCCATGCTCATGGTCCTCATCCCTACAGATGACCTCTGACCAGTTGAACCCGGCTGGGCAGAGGACAGTCCCCCTCCCCTCCTGCGAGGATCCAGGAGAGTTGCTCTGTCTATGAAGCCCTCCATATCCCTTGGCTTCACTGCAGAAAACAGTATGGGAATTCTTCAAAAAATTAAATGTAGATCTACAGACCCCCCTTCTGAGTATACACCCAAAATCATTAAAAGCAGGGACTCAATCAAATGTCTGTACACCTATTCATAGCATCATTATTCACAATGACCCAAAGGTGGAAACAACCTGTTTATCCACGGACCAATGAATGGATAAGCAAAGGAGATCCACACACACTAGGAGATATTATTAATATTCAGTCTTTGAAAAAGAAGTTCTGGCAGATGCTACAGCCTGGATGAACCTTGAGGGCAGTGTGCTCAGTGAGATAAGCCGGTTACAAAAGGCCAAATGCTGTAGGATCCCACTTACAGAAAGGACCTAATGTAGTCTTGTTCAACGAGACAGAAAGCAGGATGGCAGGGGCCAGCGATGGGACAAGGTGGGGCTGGGGAGTTACTGCCTCATGGGGACAGAGTTTCAGTTTAGGAAGACGGCAAGTTTCTGGAGGAGGGTATGATGAGGGCTGCACAGCAACATGGATATCCTTTTTAAAGTAACAATGTGAATATACTTAATGCCATTGAGATGGATACTTAGACATGGTTAAAATAGTACAGTTTGTGTTATGTGGGCTTCCCTTGTGGCTCAGCTGGTAAAGAATCCACCTGCAATGTGGGAGACCTAGGTTCGATCCCTGGGTTAGGAAGATCCCCTGGAGAAGGGAATGGCTACCCACTCCAGTATTCTGGCCTAGAGAATTCCATGGGCTGTATAGTCCATGGGGTCGCAAAGAGTTGGACACGACTGAGCGACCCTCACTTTTTTGTATTATGTATATTTTGCTGCAATAATAATGAAAAAAAGATCCACGGTTTTCAAAAGCCCGTCTTAGGCTGACTTTTCCTGAGGCTGGCAACGGTGAATCAAGCCTCTCACCAGCAGAGTGGGAGGGTCCCCAGGGCTGCCCTGGGCTGTTACTTGGAGCCCTGACGTTGGGGCAATGACCGAGAGGTAAGGGAGATCAAAGCCCTCTTCCCGGGCCTGTAGGGGGGAGGGGTGGCGCGGATGTAACTCACCCCCAGGGTTATGAGCATCACTCACTCTCCGGAGTCCCCTCCTGGGACCTCCCCTGAGAGTCCTCCGCCTGGCATCTCCCCCCACTTCCCGCCCCCGTGTCCCCAGGAATCGTCGTCCAGGGGCACTGCTGGGGACAGGAGCCAAGACCCCCGCGCAGCTGCGTGGCATGGCGTTATTTCCATTGTGCTGACCTGACTCTGCTTATTCATTCGATGGTAATCGCGCACACATGTCATCTCCATCATGCGGCCCGTGTGCCTGTGGACATGCTTTCCTAGAAGCGGGATGGCAGGGTTAGAGGGGACTGAAAGCTGGGCGTGGGGCTCAGAGCTGAACGACCCCCGGATTCACGCAGCCTGGCTCTTCTCCCCACCCCCACCAGGGGGCGTAGCCTCCCACCGTAGAAAGGGCAGGCGGGGCCGGGGCCGCGGGGCCGGGCTTCCCAGAGCTGGAGGGAAGCACTTGGTCCCCTTCCCTTGTGCGGGCCTGTCTCGGGGCGACAGGTCTCGGTACAAGGTGCAAGTCCAGGAGCTGTCCCTCCTCAACGCCCTTCCCACCTGGACCCTCACCTGGTCTCCTGGGCGAGATGGGGGCCAGGTCCTCCCGCCGGCCCAGGAGGGCCAAACCCAGGGTCCCGGCCCTCTGGGGAGCCTCATCCCATCCCTTTTATTCCTCCAGACTTGTTGGGGTGTTTTAAACTTGCTATTTAGTGCTGTTCTAAGTAAAGAAAAGTTAAAAACTTACATCATTGGCATTTTGAATAAATACCAATAACATTAATAATACTAGTAAAACAAAGCTTCGAATTTTTTGCTGTTCGTCTGTGTTGTGCAAAGCGTTTAGCTTGTACATGGGCTCAATGAAATTACACCGTCTGTATTTGTTTGTGTGTGCACATGTATTTTGTTTCACCAGAAGAGAAGTACACAAAACTCACTCCACTGCTTCTGTTGGCAGGCACACGTTCTACTCACGGGTGGACGGATGGAAGGTGGTCAGGTGGATGCGTGGATGGATGGATGCTGGAGACAAGCGGGTGGATGGGCAGGCGGTGAGTCCACCAGAACTCTGTGCTCAGACGCCATGTGCACGCAGGTCACAAGGGACCAGAAATGTGTCCTGCCTGGGCTTCCCCTGATCCTGTGCCCCTTCCATCATCCCATTAGACTTCACTCATGAAACATGAGCTTAAAGGAAAAATGATCAATGATTTCATGATGGTGACAGCAGACCAGGTGCAGGGTGTGGAGGCAGTGTGACCCGGCACACTGCGTGTCCATGAAACTGGTCCTGTGCTGAAATGTCCAGGAGGAGAAACTAAACATATCCTTGTATAGAGGTTGCTGGGGCTCAGTGGAGGGGTCCAGATGGGGATAAACATATGGGAGTTGCTGACGTAGATTCAGTGACAGACTCCAGAGAAGTAGGAAGGGTCTGCACTTGAAGTCAGACCCTTGCCAGCTTTGCCACTGACAAGCTCATAGAGGCAACTCTTAGCCATCCACTCATCTACCTCTCCACCCACCAAGTCACCATCCTTACCCATCTGTCTACCGGCTCATCCAAAATCATTCCATCCACCTGTCTATCTACCTATCCATCCACCTTCTCCCCACCAACCTGTTCACCCACCCATCCACCCATCTGCCCAGTTATCTATCCACCCTCCATTCATCACCCACCCATCCACCCATCTGCCCACTCATCCATCCACCCACCCATCCCCCCATCTGCCCACTCATCCATTCCCCCATCCATCCCCCACCCATCCCCCCATCTGCCCACTCATCCATCCCCCCTCCATCCATCACCCTCCCATCCACCCATCTGCCCACTTATCCATCCCCCCATTCATCACCCACCCATCCACCCATCTGCCCACTCATCCATCCACCCACCCATCCCCCCATCTGCCCACTCATCCATCCCCCCTCCATCCATCACCCTCCCATCCACCCATCTGCCCACTCATCCATCCACCCACCCATCCACGCATCTGCCCAGTTATCCATCCACCCTCCATCCATCACCCACCCATCCACCCGACTACTCACTCATCCATCCCCCCTCCATCCATCACCCTCCCATCCACCCATCTGCCCACTCATCCATCCACCCACCCATCCACCCATCTGCCCAGTTATCCATCCACCCTCCATCCATCACCCACCCATCCACCCAACTACCCACTCCTCCATCCCCCATCCATCACCCACCCATCCACCCATCTGCCCACTCATCCATCCACCTATCCATTCATCCACATTTCTGTCCATCCATCATCCACCATTCATTCATCTACCAATTCAACAAATATTTTCAATGTCTATTAGGAGCCAGACATTGTGCTGACTGTGTGTCAACCTGATCTCTTCTGTAAGGTGAGGACGACTTACCTACAATGATATCACAGCAGGGTCATGCTATAGGATATCTGGCATAGAACAGGCTCAGAGTGGGAATTTAACATGTAGATGGGCCCTGACTCTCCAAGGTACTGCTTCACAGTTATTCTTTTCTCCTAAATCGCTAAGCAGTAACACGGATACTCCCATGATTCAAGCCTTTGATTTCAGCTTTGAGAGAAGAGCATAGCCCCAGCTTCGCTCCGGGCCAGCTCAGATTCTTCTGGAAAGGGGTGGAGGACAGGTGGACAGGGCTGCAGAGGCAGAGGCTGGAAGCAGAGCTGTTGGCTCTGCGTGGAGGGAAGGACTGGGGACAGAGGGTCCTCTGGGCACAGCCACATGTCGGAAGAGTGAGCCCTGTCCAAAGCAGTCGGAGGCGGGCCCTGCTGTGCCCACTCTCAGAGGGTGCAGTGCCCACTGCTAAGTGACAGAGCTGAGAGTCGGCCCCAGGCTGAGGGATAAGCCCCGTTCCTGGCCGAGGATCCTCGCTCCTTGGGGTGCTCCTCTCCTCTGCTCACGGGGCCAGCCTCAGCGACGGCCTATTTCAGATGCCAGCTGCTACAGGGTTTGATCTTGCAGCCAGTAAACAAGCACCAGCAAAGTCTTGCTTAACCCTGTGAGCAGCAGGGCAGGAAAAAGGGAAGGAAACAGGGCCGCCCTGAGGACACGGTGAGTACTAAGCCCAGGAGGGGAGCCATCACTTCTCATAAAAGCCAGAGGTCCACGCCTTCACCCCATTCTACAGGTGGGAAAACTGAGGAGGCTCCTGGAGGTAAAAGGAGCTGCCTGGACCCCTGCACCTCCTGCACCCCCATAGCCCAGCACCGCTGTGACCAGCTGCACCACCATCCTGTTCTCCTTCCTGAGCTGAACTGATTGCCCAGCAATGTGATAAGCAGAGAGGAAATGAGAGAGAGATGGGGGAAGAGAAGCCCCAGCCCAGCTCCCCGCTGCTTGGTTCTTTCCGGGCCCTGTCCACATCCAAGCCACGTGTGGCGGTCACATTAGTCACTGTGACCGTACGTTGCAGGACTGCTTTCAGCCAAAAGCCCCTTCATTTCCCTGTGACCACACCAGCTGTGCAGGTTTTGCAATAACTGCATTTTTTTTCTCACATTAGAAATTCTATATAATTTTTCAAAAAAATACTTTAAAGCAAAAAAAAAATTTTTTGCGTTTAATCCCACTGCCACCCAGTGGTAAAAATCCTTTGTTCATTTATTTATCCGTTCAGAGTTTAATCCACATTTATTGAGGTCCTACTATGTGCCGGGCATTGTCAAGTCTGGAGGGGATGGCAACAGAAAAACATTCATTTCCAGAGAGGGGCTCTGTGTGAAATCACCCCACCCAGCAACATGTCACGGTGTGCTGCCTGTGTGCTCAGTCGCTCAGTCATGTCTGACTCTTTGTGACCCCACAGACTATGGGCCGCCAGGCTCCTCTGTCCGTGGGACTTACCAGGCAAGAATTCTGGAGTGGGTTGCCATTTCCTCCTCCAGGGGATCTTCCTGACCCAGGGATCGAACCCACATTTCCTGCACCTCCTGCATTGGCACGTGGATTCTTTACTGTTAGGCCACCTAGGAAGCCTGTGGTTGCCTTGCCTGGGGTATCTCATGGTGGAAGGCCCCCAGGCACCTCCCTGGTGGGTGTCGTTTAGACAGGGGTCAGGAGGGGCTAACACATGGCAGGTCTCCCGGCCCAGTGGACTGAGGCGCGGTCCTGTCTGCCCCGGAGCGAAGCCCAGCTGTCGGGGTGAGTCTGGGGTGTGTGGGGACATACTGCCCTCCTCTAGGCTCTGATTCCCCATTCTGAGACCCTCCCAACTTTGCACATCCGAGGGCACCTGCTTCTGCGGGCGGGCACCTCATCTTTACAGGCGGTGGGCTGCCAGCCCCCCGCCCAGGCTGCAGCGAGGGTGAGGGGTGGCCCAAGGCTCCCCTGCAGACCCAGGGCAGGAGGGAGGGGTCGAGGCCTTCGCCCATGCTGTGAAGGGCGGCCAGCTGGGGGCTGTGTGGTTATGATCGCGCCTGGGAAAGTGGATGGCCCGGTGCAGCCTCAATCCCAGGATACTTTCTTGGGGGCGCTCTGGGCCCCCAGTCACAGATGCAGAGACAGGCCTGGGGTCCCCCTGTGTCCGGCTACACTGTCTGCTCCCTCTGGGCTCAGGCTGCGCCCCTCGGGGGAACGAATGAGTGAGCGAAGGAAGGAGTGCGCCCCCTGCGGGCCTGGCTCTCACGCCACAGCAGGAAGCGGCCGGCTGCCAGGTCCGCGCGCCCAGGTCTGGGAGGGGCGGCCGCTGAGCGGAAGCCTGCTCTCCGCGCCCTGGGTCACGTTACCCCATTTCCCCATCTGGCAGGCCGCCGGGTGAGGTTCCCCGGGTTCTCAGGGTGATTGAATGAGACGCCCCCAAGGCCCCAAGCACAACGCCCCCGAGCGGCGGGTGCCCTACGGATGCTCATCTGCACCAGTCCCCATTGTCGGGGGCCGTCCACGCAGCCCCTCTGGCATGAGGCTGATGGAGAGCTTGTGAGATGCCCTCGCCAGGCATGGAAGAGCCCAGAAATGAGTAAGGTGCAGAGCCTGCCCCCAGGGTCTGGGAGAGACCCCAGGCAAGAGCAGGGGCACGAGGGAGCATCCCTGAAGGGCCAGTGCCAGCCCCGAGATCAAGTTCCTGAATCCTGCAACCAGGCTTGCCAATATGTCTGTGAACACACATGCACACAGACATACATGTGCACACAGCAGCCCCATATGTATACACATACACA
Organism: Moschus berezovskii; assembly: GCF_049115385.1. Taxonomy (NCBI): domain Eukaryota; kingdom Metazoa; phylum Chordata; class Mammalia; order Artiodactyla; family Moschidae; genus Moschus; species Moschus berezovskii. Next base: position 53,509,952 of record NC_142475.1, on the reverse strand, counting down.
AGATATAAATGCACACACACAGACACACATGCACACGCACTGCCAGATTCACACAGATGTACATACGGGCACACACACAGGCAGACACATACGTACACACAGATGCACATACAAGCAGGCATGTGTGTACACACAGACACAAATATGTACACACTTGCTTTACTTTTCTGCTCTGCACGTGTCACCATCTAACACACTGTTATTTTATGTATTTTTCACAGACTCTGGGTCACACCTCCCGGGTCCATAGGCTGGCTCGGGCACTGCTGCTGTAACAGAATGCCACAGACCTGGTAGCTTACGCAACAATGTTCATTTCTCCTGGTCCTGGGTAGGAGCAGTCTGCAGTCAGGATGCCTTCATGGCCAGCTTTGGTGAGCCCCTTCCAGGTGTGCGGACAGGCTAGCTCCTCCTCTTCTTCCCTGGTGGAGGCTCCGCCTTCCTGACCTATGACCTCCCCAAAGTCCCACATCCTCATACTATTCCATGGGGGTTAGGGTTTGGGCACAGAACTTAGGGGACACAAAACTTTTGGCACAGACTTTAGGGGCTTCCCAGATGACTCAGCTGGTAAAGAATCCGCCTGCAATGCAGGAGACCTGGGTTCAATTCCTGGGTTGGGAAGATCCCCTGGAGAAGGGAATGGCTACCCACTACAGTATTCTGGAAAATTCCATGGACTGTATAGCTCATGGGGTCTCAAAGAGTCAGACATGACTGAATGCCGTTCACTTTAGGGGACACAGCAGGCAGGCCCTAAGAGCTGCATACCAGCTGTTCTGGTACCTTGTGAACCGGGAGCTCCCACACTCCCGGGCCTCATCTTCCAGCTGCTGAGTGGGGACAGGAATGCACCCCCTTACTGTGCTGTGACAGTCACAAGACTTAGTACAAACCTCCTCCCAGCTGTGAGCGTTAATGCCAAGTCTCTGCGGCCGGCCGTCTCCCCACCAGGGCGGAACCCTCCTCAGCCTGCCCTCCGCTGCCCCTCACCCTGGGAAGGTCCCCGCACAGCTGATGTACATGCAGAATTTGCGGAAAGAATGGGCCACCCCGGCAGCCTCTTGGGCTTGAATTTAGTGTGAGGGGTCCAGGGAGCCCTAGGGCCCCTCCCGTCCAGCAGGAAGTCAAACCTGGCTCAGCCTGGCTCAGGTCGGGAGTGTCAACAACTGGGTCAGGCCAGACCCTGGGGAACTGGTTGAGAGGCTCTTCCTGTTCCAGGTCCCCAGGGAGGGTCTCTCCCCAAAACTCTGGAAGCAGCCCACAACCTCAGTTCTACCCCAGTTCCCTCCCTAAGTGGCAGCAGGCACCTTGTTCTGGCCCCAGCGCTCCTGTGGCCTGCCCAGACCATGAGGCCACATCTGGACCAGCCAGGAGGCAGGCTGGGCCGGGGGGGCAGCTGGACATGTGGGGGAAGCTGGGCTCCTGGCTCAGAGAATCCCCAGGTCAGACCCCAGCGCCCCCGCTTTCTTGCTGGGTGATCCGGGCAAGTCGCCAGGCTCCCCAATCTGTCGGACAGAGGCAGCCCATCCTCCGTGGTTGTTAGTGGGGTTTCCAGTTTTGCAGACATTTCTGGGGAAATCTCTGGGGCTGGACGCCATGTGGGTGGTTCCTGACTTTGGTGCTTGTCTCAGTCCCTCTGGGGCCTCTGCTGTGTCCTGGACTCTGCCCAAGGGCAGGCCCTGGGGTCTGCCCAGACGTCTCACCTGTCCTGGCTGACAAATGCGGAGATGGCCCTGTTCTGGTCGCCTCTGGCACAGGTGCACGCCTCTGGCCATGCACCCTGGGTTGGACACCGAAGCCCCTGTGGGGTTGCCGCCTGCTGGGCTGCTCCTGGGGCCTGTGCTCTGTCGCGGTGTTGTTCAGTCACTCGGTCGGGCCCGACTCTGCGACCCCGTGGACTGTAGCCCACCAGGCTCCTCCGACCATGGGATTCTCCAGGCAAGAACACTGGAGTGGGTCGCCATCTCCTCCTCCAGGGAATCTTCCTGACCCAGGGATGGAAGGTGGATTGGCACTGGCAGGTGGATTCTTTACCACCTGAGTCGCCCAGGAAGCCCCCAGATACAGGCCTGGAGTGAAGGCCCAGCTTCCCATGTGCCCTTAGTTCCCTCTGGATTTTCTGCGGTGCTGTCACCAGGGACTCGGCTGGGGGCGGGGCAGGGCGAGGCTGGCCCTGCCTCTGCTGGAGCATCCAAGCGAGGGGGGCGGGGGGGGGCAGGTGTGGAGCCTGGCGCACACACACCTCATCCATGGGGCCTTGCTGAGCCTGGAGGTGAGAAGCAGCCCTGATTCAGCTCTTTCTCTCCCTGTGAGTGGCTCTGTCACCCCTTCCCCAGACCGGGAACCTTGAACACTCACCCCAGCTGTAGCAGATCCGGGAAGGCTCATGGGTACAGGAAGTCTGGGGAAACCCGTAGTGGTTAATATCTCAAGAACATCAGCCCATTTATAGCACCGACGCAGATGTGGCCAGAGGGACCGGGGTGACAAGGGACAGCCCAGGCACTGCTCCTGAGGGGCCCGATCCCCCCACTGAGGGGCTTGTCCCATTCTCACTGGGGGTGGCAAGCCCGCATGGATATTGAATGGGCGCCGGGTGCTTCGATGGTCCAGGGAGAGAGGGCGCAGAGCCTAACTTGGGCAGTGGCTGGTGGATGAGGGGTCTGAGTGCAGATTCAGTAGGGAGGGGCAGTGCAGTCTGAGTTACTGGGAGAATCAGGTGCCTCCACTCCTCCATCCTGGCACAGTGCCAGGCACACAGTAGGCGCTCAGTAGTGAGGGACGCCTGGGGCTCACTCGGTGTCAGGCGTGGCGCAGGTGTTTTCACAGCCTACGATGTCATCTCTGGAGGCAGAGTCCTCCTGGTCTCACGCCAGCTGAGGGTCCTTGGCAAGTTGCTCCACCTCTCTGAGCCTGGCATCTGGTTGATCATCCCGGCAGGGCGATCAGGGGGAATAAATGGCAGAGGCATCTGAACTGGACAAATAATTAGCTAGCAAAACCCAAAAAAGAATAGCGTTTAAGAGCAGACTTGGCCAAAGACTTCCTCGTGAGCCCCAGATTACAAGTAGGTGGGAATAATTATAGGGTTTTCAGGTTCTACTCAGGAAAGGGGGCTCTGGTACCTCTGATCTCAGCTTACCTAAATCTGTCTGTGGTTTCACCACCCATCCCAGCCTGGGGCAGCCTGGGAGGTGAGTTGACCAGGTTTTTCCAAAGGAGACCAGATCTGCATGTCAGGTCTCTACATCCAAGTGGGAAGGACACGAGTGGGCAGCTGATGGGCCTTAGAGCAGGTGAGCCCCAAACGACCTCCTGCAGTGTGAATGGTCGCCTGCAGCGTAGGGATCCATCTGAGGACAGCCACTCGAACCGCAAGGGGCCTCACCCATCTGAAGACGGGTGGAAGGGACTGCAGGGAGGCATGAGGGCTGGGCCCCCTCGCACCCTCAGAACTGCCGGGGCACCCTCCAGGTCAGGGTCCACACTGACAAGAAGCTGCTGAAACAAAGTCAGATTGAGCAGGACAGGGACCAGAGACAAGAAGGAGAAGGAACAAGTAAAGGAGAGGGAGGGGAGCAAAGCTCAGCAATCTCAGAGAGTGGGGGCCACATTTCCAGATGCCACGTGATGTGTGTTGAAGACTCCAGGCTGGAGAGGGAGCTGTCCTGGGCCACAAAGCTTAAAAGCTTAACAAACAGCTAACATCATACAGGATGAGCAAGACGAAAGCACTGAGATAAATCCCACACAGGGTTTAACACTTTTTAAAAATTATTATTATTTTTTGGCCTCAAGGCGTGGGATCTTAGTTTCCCATCCAGAGATCAAACCTGCGCTTCCAGGAAGTTTCTGGAGTTATTTTTTAAAAAGATAATTAAGGACAAAATAATATCCCTGGTAAATAATGATAGAATTCTAGAAAGACACAATAGATGAAAATTGTACTAGGTTAATAGATGAAAATTGTACTAGGTTTGCAGAATCTGAAAATACTCTATGTAACATGAGGAAAGCAAAGAAGTAGCCATCTACCCAAGACGAGCTAAAAGATGCTAAGGAAATAATACAAGGCAGGAAAGAGCAACGTAAATCAGAAATGGGAAAAACCAAGACACAAAGAGAATTCAGGGAAGACTTAAAGGGAAAAAGAACTTCAGAAATAAAGACAACTCTAGAAAGAACACAGTCGATGAAACCTTAAGAGAGATTTAAAAAGTGAACGGGAGGAGCATTTTCAAAATGAGAGAGACACGGACATGGACGAGAAGTGTTCGGGAGAAAGCTAACCTCTTGCCTGTTGAAGTTTGCAAAGAAGATCAAGCACTGGAGCATTAGAAGTCCCCAGGGAAGATAGTCGTGGAGAGGGCAAACAGACACTCACCCCCGTAACTCCAGAAAACCTTCCTGAACTCCATGTTTACAGAGCTCAGCATGTATTTGAGAATCTCCAGAGTGACCGCCACCAAGCTCTGCTCCAGCAAAACCGCCAAGCTCTGAGGAAAAAGAATCCTTCTGGAGTCGAGGTGGAGAGAGCAAGGGGCGAACAGAAAAACGAAAAGTCAACTGTCCTTCGACTTTGCCACAGCAATGCTTTCTGCCAGAAGATGCAGAGACACACTGAACACTCAAGGAGGAACACATGAGCTGAAAGCTGCATGGCTGGCAAGACAGACTTTCAAGCAGAAGAGTCACAGGCAACCAGAAGCCTGTAAGAAGTCAGGAAAGATGATTGTAGGGTAAGGGAGTTAGAGAAGGCGAGGTTCAGAAAAAGATGAGCCCGGCACTTTACAGGAACAGATCACCTTTAAGGAGGCGAGAAGTGATTAGTGAGCTGCTGCCCTAACCCAAGAAAAGAGTAAGTATATACAGGCATGTATGTGGAAATCTACTGTCTGAAGGGGGCCTGTTCTTCTCCATGGTTGTTCGGAGTAGTTATCTCTTAAACGGCTGGGGCAAGGAATTCTGGAGATGGGCCAGAGGCTAGACGGACTGGGGGCTGGGCGTAATCAACCTTAATGTCCATTTCTTTCTTCGGGTGAGAGACTTCTTTGTTTTGCCTAGAATGGTGGGGAGGACCTGAGGGGAGTTTTAACTCCAGGCTATTTTGAGCCATGTAACTTTCCTTCAATTAGAACCACAGCCCCAGGGCCCTGAGGATTCCATCAGGGGCTGAGTTTCAGGCAGCGGGTGTAGACCGAGGCTGGGAGAACACTGGGCCGCACCTGACAGTGTCGACTCAGAGGAGGCAGAGACGTCGGGGGGAGGAAGGAGAGAAGGGAGAGCTCTGGCGCCTCCGTTTCAGCAGCCGTCCTCGTGCTGGTGACATTAGTGTTGTCATCCGACTGCTGAGCGTGTGGCTGTGGGGTAGAACAGACTGTGAGATAGCACGTATTTGTATATTTGAGTTTATATTTGTACTTATTGTATCCTTAAGAGCCAGGATTCTAAATGCAGAAGATAAATGATAAGGGGCGTAATGCAAATGACCTTAAGTCAAAATGCTGTAGTCCTCAGTTTTTCACTGGAAGAATCAGTTTGTCCCCTGCATGCAAGGCAGATTTTTAACCACTGGACCCCCAGGGAAGTCCGGCACTTTATATTTAAAAGAAATATTGGCATATTTCCTAACTCTTGTCTATGAAAAAACAAAAACAACCGTAAAATAAAAAAGCAAAACTAACCCAGCAGAAATTAGAATCCTGGGAATCCACAGTGTGGTCTTGAAATACAATTTTCTACAAAAATAGACCAGGGCTTCTTGGAGAAATGACTGGTTCCAGGGCTAGAGTAGGAAATATACAAGATGAGCCTGGATCATCTTAACACACCAGAGAGAAAAAGCTGCCAAAGACGAGGGTCCCGTAGGAAGGATTCAACCTGCAGGGCTGTCTACTGGCCAAAGATGGGTCAGGGTGAGCCTGGAAAAGGGCAGTAATTGCAATTGATTAAAACTTTCAAATGTGTTCATAGTGATATTAAACAAAAACCCTGATTGGTAAGCTGTGGAAGATGAAAGGGAGAGAATTAATTATCCTAAAAACCAGTCAATAAGAGGAAAGACAAGTATTTCAAAAATATATTGTCTAGAGATGGATATGGGTGATGAGAATGTAAAACAAGACCCATAGTGAAGCTATTTCTGTAAAAGGTGGTGACTTCAGGGCAGGTGGAGCTATTGTTATGTGGCCTATAGGACAGCTCTGGGGAGACAAAGGTCTCTTTGTGGACAGGATTTGGTTGCGACCATTGGGTTTGGACTTCTTAACCTTGATGCTACTGAAATTTGGAGCTGGAGAATTCATTGTTGTGGAGGGGCTGTCATGTACATTGTAGGATATCCAGCATCACCCCTGGCATCTATCGGATACCAGAAGCACCCCCACTTCCCAGTTGTGACATCAAAAGCGTTTCCAGAAATTACCAAACATCCCCTGGGGACAAAATTTCCCCGATTGAGAACCACTGGTTTAGAGAACCATGGCAGATGAGACACGACTTAGAAACCAGGAACTTCTGGGAGGGTCTCTGCTTATAGGAGCTTCTAGCCTTTCTTTAGATTTCAGGCCTGTGAGAGGCCAGAGTGGCTGCTGGCCCAGGCCTCACAGGAGGCCATTTCCTGCTCAACCTTGGGCCTTCCTGCAGGTGTATCTGGAGTCCGGACCAGGGCCCTATCCCCTTGAGAGGCCCGTGACCTTGGCTGTGGCCAAAGTCAGAATGAAGCCTGGTTACCGACGTGCACCGGTGTCAGAGCACGTGACCCCCCAGCCCCAGACCGAGGAGGAAGCTGGGCTGGGCAGGGAAGGGCCCTGCCCGCATTACCCAGAGGTCAGTGGAACAAGCACCTCTGGCCGCGGCTGCCAGCTTCAGGATCAACAAGCCTGTATGTGACGGCAGGCGCTGCGGTGTCATTCTCTGTGGGGAGACTGAGACCTGGGGACACCTGCAAACACAGCCCGGCTGGAACTGGGGTGTCCTGATTCCCAAGGAATGTGTGACTTCCGAATCTTCATTATGCACCTGGGTTTCCCTGGGGGCTCAGTGATTAAGAATCTGCCTGCCAGTGCAGGAGACATGGGTTTGATCTCTGGGTTGGGAAGATCCCCTGAAGGAGGAAATGGCAACCCACTCCAGTATTCTTGCCTGGAGAATTCCACGGGCAGAGGAGCCTGGTGGGCTACAGTCCTTGGGGTCGCAAAAGAGTTGTTCAACGTAACTGAGTAACTGAGCACACATTAAGCACCTATTGTGTCCTGAGAACTTTCTTTTGTTTGGCCCCATTGAGTCCCTTCTGCGTGCTTAGTCCTAGGCTCAACCCACCCTCTACTCCACTTCCTTAAATTCTAGAAAACCCCATGAGTGGGTTCCTTGTGGGCAAATAACCAGAGGAGTAGATGGCTGGGCCAGCCTGTGTCCTGGGACACCTGGGACAGACTGCAAACCAGAGGCTGGGCAGGAAATAGTAGTGACAGACCAGACAGCTGCCACTACCATGATGACTCTGGCCGTTGTCATCAGCTATTTCAGGAGAGATGTGAGCAGTCCCATGGGCCCAGACCAGGGAGACCTGTGTTCTTCGGGCCCCCCAGTCCCCCTGCTGTCCCAGGGACTGCGAAGCAAGATAGGACAAGGGAAGGTTGCTTTGGCCTCCCCACCTGAGCTCCACTGGGATTTACCCGAGCTTTCATTTGAAACAAAGAATTGTACTGTTTAAAAACAAGTTATCAAACCACAAATCTAGATCATTTATGATTAAGCCAAAATGAGTACTAAAGGCAGCTTCTGTGGATGCTCACAGGAAGACGGAGTGGGCCGGGGAGGCCCGGAGATGAGGGGGTGGGGGGTAGCTGATGCAAACACAGTACACGGCTGTGTGTGCAGAAAGCCACGCCAACCTGCCACCACGCTCTGGTCCTCTTGGAGTCTAGCGGTTGAGACTTTGGACAGAGCTCAGGGGGACGGCTTGTCTCTGCTCCATGAAGCCCAGGGCCTCAGCTGGGGACTCGACCGGGACGACACCAGTGACCGGGGTGGCCCAGGCGTCTGCAGGCTGGTCTGTGCCGGCTTGGGTGACCCAGAGACCAGACTCAGCTGGGACTGTCCTCTCCCATGGCTCCCCTTGGAGCTTGGGCTTCCTCCCAGCGTGGCGGCTGGGTTCCAAGGGGGAGAGCCCCAAGGGGAAGTGGGTGATGGGCTCCGGTACTCAGGAACCAGACAGAAGCCGCAGGGCCCCTCATGACCTGGCCTCAGGGGTCATGCACTGTGACCTCTGCTGCATCGGGCAGAGTACTTGCCAAACGGCTAGATTCAAGAGGGGGTGCAGACCCCTCAACGGGAGGAGTGTAAAAGGTTTTACAGTCATTTAAATAAACAGCCACACTGACATTTATCGAGCCCTTATTCTGTGGGAGGCCCTGTGTACACGCAAGAGCTTACACAGCTGTCCACACGTTCCTCCTGGGAATGACCGCTAAAGGCTTGTGAAGCAGTGATGAGGATCAGTCTCCTCTTACAAAAGAGGAAACGGAGGCGCAGAGAGGTTAAGGAGAGCCCAGCCCAGGACCAGCAGCTGGAAGAGGCTGTGACCAGACCCATGTTGCTCTGCTGGCTGAAAACCACCCATTTTTTCAGCTGCACTCAGATTAAACTTAGCCTCCCCACCCTGCCTGGAAAGGCGTTGCATCAGCTCGTTCCATTGTCCATGCTCACTGCCCTGTTCAGCCATGCAGGACCCAGAAACCCCCACTCCACCCTCTCAGCCCCATCAGTGCCTTTGCCCAGCAGTTTCCTCCTCCAATAGCCCCCTTCTTAGGTCTTCTCCTGGCTGCCCCCTTCTCATCATCTGCATTTCAGCTCAAGGGTCCCCTGCTCAGGGGTCCCCTCCCACTTTCCACTGCATCCCAGCCCTTGATACAAACTGAGACTATTCCATTGCTGTATTTGTCTTATTGTTGGCCTCCAGCCACTAGGAAAAAAGATCCGTGAGAGAGGAGACTGTGTTTTTCTCATCTGTTGCCATTCTCTCCAGAGATTGGGCAGGCCTGGCACACAATATGCGCCCGGCACAGAGCGGGCGCCCAGTACGTAGAGATGAGTGAACGTCTGACTCAGTGCCCAGCCTCCCATCCGCCAGGGAATTCTGCATTGGCCCCATCTGCCTCCCTTCACTACATGTCCACGTGTCTCTGCAGGCTACTGAGTTTTATCTATTTCAGATACTATTTTAGATCGATAGAGCATGTATACCTTTAGAGCTTCAAGTTCATTGTGTCCAGTGTTCACCATGATCCAAGCTGCTCCAACCTGCTCATTAGACAGATGGAGAAACTGAGGCTGTGACTTGCCCGAGGCTATGTGCCTGGCCATTGGTGGCCCCAAGACCATAACTCGGTTCCACCCACTTCACCACTTTCTCCTGTTTCCACATCCTGGTGGGAAGTGCAGTTCTAAGAAGCCAGTGACCTGAGGGGTCCCTCGGGTTGTAACTGCAAAGCTGGGGCCAGGACCTGTCCCTTCTGTGTCCCTCCAAGGCCTCCCAGACCCTTCCCTCCAGATTAGCTGCCCCTGACTGTGAGAGGCCCGGGTTAATGGGGCCTGAACTCCAGGAATTGTCCCCAAGAGCAGCCAGAACTGCTTTAAAGAGAAAAGAACTCCACGAGAGGACCTCCAGCTCCATACTAGCGTTTCCTGTTTCTGGAGCACAGGCCAGCGCCCTGTGTGAGCCCTTTCAGAGCAGCAGCAGAGCGAGGTGCTCCCAGGGGATGGGTGGGTCCCTGGCCTGCAGGTTCTGCAACAAAGCAAGGAAGCGTGATGTCACCAGAGGGAGGTAAACGGACGGGCGCTTCCTCTTTCGCTTCCACGGGCTCCTGTCTGACCCAGAAGGTTCTCAAACTACAGAAAAAATTTCCTCCCCACCTGGACAGGGTGTCAGTTAGCACTTCTGGAGTTGTCCCTTTGTGGAAAGGGGAGGGTTCAAACCAAACCAGTGGGAAGTCCCAGAATGGATTGTGCTGGAATCCCAGAGGTGGAAGCCAGGAGAGGATATACACCGGCCCCACCCCCAACCCCACTTTACAGGCAGAGAAGCTGAGTTCCAAAGGGTTCAAGTGAATCCAGAAAGAGGATTCATGACCATGGTGAACAGACAAGCCCTCAATACTGTGGCTTTGCAGGGGAGGGGTCAGAAAACTACTCATCCCAAATGGGATCTGGGCTGGAGAGCTTCAGCTCTGCCCTGGCTCTCTACTGGCCGGTCCTCTTACCTCTCTGAGCTGTCTCTGTGCCTATCCACTGGGATAGTGGCGCCTGCCTCGTAGAATGACTGTGAGAACGAATGAGACAATAGATGTCACAGTCCCAGCTACCTACTCCGGTATTCTTGCCTGGAGAATTCCATGGACAAACCTGACAGGCTGTAGTCTATGGGGTCGCCAAGAGCTGGACACGACTAAGTGACCAGCACTTCAGTTTTTCACACACATCCCAGCTTGGAGACTGGCCCATTCTAGGTCCTCAGTACTGTTTTCTATAAAATAAAGATAAGAGTGATAGCTTCCATAGCCGTTTGGAATAGATTAGGCAACACACGTCAGAAAATCTCAAATAACAATGGCTTAAGCAAGACAAAAGCTCTCTCATGTCAGAAAAATCTGGAACTACACAGTCCAGGGTTGGTGTAGAACGCCACAGTTATCAGATTCCCAGGAGCCTTCTAGCTTTCTGCTCTGCCATTTTATCACCTTGTGATGCAAAGTGGCTGCTAGAGATCCAGCCACCACATCCCAGCTCTGGGGGAACAGAAAGAAACAGGGTAGTGCATAAGAACCTTCCTAGAAGCTGTACCCAATGGCTCCTCACTCACTCTTTTCAGAGAAGGCTGGGAGGTTTCCTTTTTCTGGCTGGGCACTTTGCCATCCCCAGTAATCGTGACTCACTATAGTGTACACTTGTAAAGGTTCTGTTAGCAAGGAAGAAGGGAAAAGGAATATTGGAGTGATCAACAGTGTCTTATGTACCCTCCTTACTGAGTGGTTTTGTAAAATAGACATCATTGTCAAAATGGCACTTTATTACCTGTAATCATGAGTCAAATATAAGGAACAGTTATCTGAATATCAGGGAAAAATTAAAATAGGTTTTAAAAATGACCCCTTTTTCATGAAGATAGCTCTGAAAGCAAACAAAGAAGTGCCTCACTGCCCCAAAACCACAGCAAAGGCTTGGAAGGCCCAGGACGCAGAGCAGCAGGGCTGCTCGGCCACAAAGAGAAGAAAGGTCTGCAGGACACTCACCTTCGCAGCCCAAACCTCTCTGCAAAAGTGCCCCCAGGAGCCACACCTTTGAGCCCTGGGTGGCGGAGGAGGGATGGAACGATGGCTTAGAAGGACCTGGAGAATTTGCTGCTACTGAAGCCAGTCTAGTTCAGTGAGAGGTGGGGGTGGGCAGGAGCTGAGACAGAACAAGCCAGCCTGGGGGGCCTGCAGCAGCAAATCCCCCTGATCAGGGAGGTGAATGACGACCCCATTGTGTGCTGCCCCAGGGAGAGCGACCAGGGGGCCGGGGCAGAGGAGGGGCTGAGAGAGACCAAGGGGCTGGAGCGCCCCTCCACACCCCCCCCCAACCTCCTGCTCTGCCGGGTTGGCCTTGAGGACCTTTCCCACAGGAGGTGGCGGGGTTGGGCCATCTGCCAGTGCATGGCTGTGTGTGGGGAAACGGCCACGAGGGGCCCGCCCGGCTCCCTGGGGCTACAGTGTCGGCTCAGGATGGCAGATGAGGTCAGGCCAAGGCCCCCAAGCTGGTTCCTGTCCTCAGGGGGCTCCACCTGGCCAGGCTGGGCAAGGAGGGCAGCCTCGGGGTGGTCACTAGTAACCATGGCCGGAGGCAGTTGGGGCTCTTGCCCAAAGGCCAGGTAAACACAGATGCTCTGAGCTGAGGTGGTGGCAGGCGGGGACACCGGGTTTGGCAGCAGCAGTCAGCTCTTCATTCTACTGCACCGGAGGGCTCCTTGGGCCTCCGGGGGACTCCCAGCTCTGCTGCCCATGGGCTTCCTCCCTGCCTGAGTTTTATCAAGTAGGTCTGGGCGAGGATCTTGGCCCAGAGCACCAAGTGGGGTCTACAGGAGGAGATGATCCCACATGCCACGGGGCACGGCCAAAAAATAACCCCCAACAGCAAAACAGACATTTGCTCTTATCTGGCGGAGTGCGGTACAGATTCAGCAATAAAGGACGTAGATAACCCTAAAATGACAAGGGGTACGGTTATCGATCTGCAGATATCACTTCAAACACCAGTGTTTAAAAAGGCTCTGTGAGCAGCTTGTGGTTGCCAAGGGGGAGGGAGGGAGACCGGTGGCCTCGGAGCCTGGGGTTAGCAGACTCAGACTATTGAGCAAAGAATGGATGGGCAACAAGGCCGTGCTGCACAGTGCGGAGAGTTATACTCAACAGACGGATAAGCCAGAGTGGAAAAGAACATGGAAAAGAGTGTATATGTACACAGCTCAGTCACTTATCAACTTGAAGTTAAAAAAATTAGAATTTTGTTTTACTTCAATTAAAATAAACAAAAATAGGAGCTCTGCTGTTCTGCAAGTTGTGATACCTTGTATATCTCATATATATGATAAATATATTGCTTATGTGTATATATATTAATAAATGCAGGCTCAGTCGCTCAGTCATGTCTGTCCAACTCTTTGTGACCCTATGAACTGTAGTCCATCAGGCTCCTCTGTCCATGGGATTCCCCAGGCAAGAATACTGGAGTGGGTTGCCATTTCCTCCTCCAGGGGATCTTCCCCACCCAGGGATCAAACCCACGTCTCTTGAATCTGGTGGATTCTTTACCACTGAGCCACCTGGGAAGCCAATATATATAATTTACTTGTTTCTCTCTAATTTTTCCCAATTAGAATACAGTTGAACATCTGTCAGGTCTGAACAAGCCAGGAAGTGTAACCAGGGCATGGATGCTCCGCTTTCATGATAAGGTGGCAAAAATCAGAGTGGAAGTGAGATGCTTTCCTTTCTGAAAACCATCCCCCAGGACTCGGGATCTCTCACCAATGGCAGCCAGCATGGTGACGCGACAAGATGGCCTTTCTGACTGACTTGGGGATTAAACAGACTTGGGGAGACATCATGGCATGAGAGTAACTTGGTCTACTCAAGAAAAGCTTATTTTTCATAAATGAATTTTAGTCTAAATAAAGATTTCACCTTAAGGGAAAGAGCAGAATTGCATGTTGACTCGACACCTTCATTTACATGTCTTTATAAAGCGTTCAATAAAAATAGGTTCGAAATGATTGTAAGAAAACCGCCACACTGCACACTAAACTACAGGCGCCATCTTTAGAATTCCTCCTCCCGCTTTTGTTTGGTGGGATGAGGTTCCGGTCCATGGCCCAGGATGCCGTTGCGTGCTGGCCCTGGGAACATGCATCACCCACCCCAGCTCAGGGTCCCCGTCAGCTACTTAGGTGACCACCCTGTTGGACTTAAACACAGAGGCACAAGACAGCCACTCAGGAAGGGAGAAGCATAGAGGGACCTTGCCCTGTGCCGGTCCGTCTCCAAGAAGGGAAAGCAGATGCCCACACTGTGCAAGACTTCAGCACGCTTGGGGGCAAGCTGTGGAGCAGCCCCCGAGATGTGAGTCTGAGTCCTGGGCCCCCACTGCCTTGAAGCGTTGCCTCGGTTAGGTGCCTGGCCCTCTAGGGAGGTTCTGGAGGGCAGGAACCCAGCTGGCTGTGCCTGCGTTCCTGACACACAGTAGTGTTATGCGCATGGATGAATTCATCTTCCGAACTTCCTTTTCAAGGATCATTACAGATGAGGGCTGTGCAAGAGAAACAGACATAACCACAGACATAACCCTACAGCCGCGTTAAACACAGTGAAAAGACCCAGATGACATTCATTTTAATAGTTTGTTTACTTAACTCAGCTTATCTAAGGTATTACCGTTTCAGCTGGGATCAATGTACAGATTAGTAAGGAGGGGCTTGATATTCTTCTCCTGTGCTGACTTTGAACTCGGGAGCAGCTCCCTTCACCCCTGCCCGAGGCAGTGTGGCTGGTGTCCTTTAAGCTGGGCAGCGCAGGACTAGAAAAACCCAGCGCCAAGTACCAGCGAGCGTGGGCGGAGGGACAAGGGCAGGGCTGTGTGTGGGTACCGCATTGGAACAGAGCAGCAGGAGGCAGACCTGCCAGGTGGGGCCCTGTCCTGACCCCACCCCCCCCCACCCCGGAGCTCCACGCCCTGGCCTGGAGGCCTCAGCTCCTCTCTGGTTCCAGCAGGCCTGGCCTGGGGCGGGCAGCAGCTGCTGAGGAATTTTTGCAGTGAGAACGGCAGAGGTGGGTGAGGGGCGGGCGGCTGGGCACTGCAGCCACACCTCCCTCCCTCTCCAGGGCCTGGCTTGGGAAGGAGCTCCCCAAACGGAACCCACCCCGTCTCAAGCAGTGACAACTTAAATGAACCCACCCTCAGCTGACTCTCCCCAGGCTTTCATCTGAGGCTGATATCACACCCGGCCCCTCCCCTGACTCTCCAGTGGGGAGCACTCCTAGATGTGGGAGCGGCTCCTTCCTTCCGTGAAGACCTGTGTGTAGTTCCTGGAAGGGCTCCAGGTGCTTGGAAAGGATGTCTCAGCGGGCCACCCTGGTGGGCAGGGGCCGGGGTCAGGGAGACTCAGGTCCAGGGTCCTCCCTCGCCCTGGCCACCCTCCACCAGGTGGCTATCAATACCCCCAAGCTCACACACACACACACACATGCACACACACCCACAGACAGGCACGCATGCATACACACCAGGTAATGGGTACTGGTGGCTCCATGGGTGGCCAGCTGAGACGGAAGGGACTGGGCAGCAGCTGGGCCTCAGGCCACTGCCCCTCCCGCCCGTGGGCTCAGCCTGGCTTGGGGTTTGGAGGTGAAGCGGGATGGAGCTCGGAGCTGACCCGAGCTTCCCTGGGGAGAGGGAGGCTTCTGTGATGAGGTTGGAACTGCCCCATGAGGCTGGGCAAGCCGGGCACCCTTGGATAAGTTGTCCTTCCCTCTAGTGGGTGCAGGACCACCCTCTGGGCTGGTGGGAGAGCACGTCCCTGCGCAGGACTGGCCTCCACAGGCTCCTTAAGAACCTCCCTAGACTAACTCCTCTCTCAGGAATCTGTCCTTGTGACGGGAAGTGGGTGCTTCCAGGTTTGAACTCTCACTGCCCTGGGAAGTAAGAGGTGAGTGGGTTTGGCCAAATGGTCTGAAAACCCTGTCTAATGACAACGCTCCAGAGTGTGAGGCCCTAATAACTTCCAAGCAAGCACCACCTGCAGAGGGGCCTGCGTAGGGCAGGTCCGCCCCCGGCAGGGGCCTGGGCTCTTACAGCTGACCCACCCAGGGACATCTGCTTCCCCATGAGGACTGCTGTGTGCTCGGGGGTAAGGGGCTTACCTTGCCGGGCCGTGGGTCCTGTCTGCGAAATAAGGTGACACCTGGCCATGGGCGGTAGGGGTGACGGGTAAGAAGATGCACCTGTGCACATAAAGCATTGATTAGGTGTGTAATCTGCGGCCACTGGCGCGCCATTGCTGTGGGTGGTCTCTTGCCTCCCTCTAACCCGGCCAGGCTCTGCAACATGCTGGGGGTCCCAAGGAGGGGAGAATCTGGAGCAAAGTGGAGCAGGGCATCAGCGTTTCCCAAGGGTCCCCTTTGCCCTCACCCCAGCCTCTCGGGGTTGGCATGGCCATCACCCTCACAGTTAGCGAAGGATGGAATCTGAGGCTGGTCATGGGTCTTTCTGTATCCAGTGCAGGTACCCTTTCAATCTGATGGGTGCTGGGCAAGACCCTGTCTCAGGAGAAGTTCCCTTGTGAGGGAGGCTGACCTGAGGCTCTGGAGCCAGAGTCAACCGAGAGGTCAGGCTGGTTCCAAGGTTGGAGCCCAAGGGCAGGCACAGGGCATAGGAGCCTCATGGTCAGAGGGACCCGATGAGATTTCAAGAGAAGTAATGGGGTGGGGAGGGCCGTCGCCCCAGCCTGGGTGCAGAGAGCAGGGAGGGATGGCTTCCTGGAAGAGGAGGTATCTGAACCAATGAAAGGTAAGTCAGAGTTATCGGAGAGAAAGGAAAGGGGTGTGCATTCCAGGGCAGTGGGAACAGCAGGTGCAGTGGGAGAAAATCTTGAGTGACCATGGGCTTCCCTCTGTTCCCACCCGTTTACTGTCAGCTGTCTATTTTTATTTGTCTTGATTCCTAGTCCGGATGAGTTAAGACAGCTCTCACATCTGTCACCTTCCTCTCGCCCGAGCACACAGTGGCAGCCGGACCACAGCTTCCTGTCTGTCTTTGCGCAGAGGAGGACCAGTGCTGTCATCCAGCCGTGCAGGCCCTGAGCCCGCGCCTCCCAGGCAGCTCTGCACAGCGGCTCCGGCTCTGCAGGCGCAGGCGTCTATGCAGGCTCCTGGCACTGGGGCCACAGGTTCCCGGGTCTTCTTTCTACCATCCTTTCCTGCCTAGAATTTTCTTTATGGAGAGCCTACTTGGGGGGCAGTCTAGTTTCAGAGTGGACATCCCCTGGGCCACCAGCCCGCTGGGGTTCCAAGCAGCCCAGGAGGCAGCGGACTATCTTCCCTGCTTCTTTTAGAGTCCACTCGTTTCATCTTGCATCTGTCCTCTCTCAGCCTTTCCCTAGCTCCAGGCCACCTCCTCAGGGACCGGCGGCTGGGGCAGTTTCTTGGTGATTGAATTTAGGGAAGTATCTTTACTGTAATTCTATTATGTTAAACACAATAGAGTTCCAGAAATAGATGAAACCATCGACTTTCTCTTTTTTTCTGATAAGGTGCTTACAAAGGTCACGCTCATCCATCCTCGTCCAGACACCCACAGCCCCCCCGACTGAAGGAGCGTAGACCCAGCCTGTCCCTGCGCTGAGTTTGCAGTCACCACACTTGGCTCTCCAGGGCTTCCTTATGTGTGTGTGTGTGTTGTCCACCTTATTAAATGACATCATAGTGTCTATTTTCCTGTGACTGTTCTTTTCGCTCACTATTGGGTCAGTGAATCACTGCTAAACGTCACCCCACTGTACAAGTGGACCCTGATCAATGGTCAGCGGAACTTTATTCTTTTACTTGTCAAATACTCCTTGTGCACCTAGTACTTTGTGCCAGACACAAAGCTGGGCACTGGGAACTGATATGACAGGGTGAGAACAGTGTGCCCAGGGTTATCTGGCCATGAGCACTGGGCAGGATCCATGTCAGGGCAGATTCTAATTCAGAACTTGGTTGTTGTTCAGTCCCCAAGTGGTGTTCGACTCTGTGACTGTAGCATGCCGGGCTCCTCTGTCCTCCATTACCTCCCAGAGTTTGCTCAGATTCATATCCTTTGAGTCGGTGATGCCATCCAGCCATCTCATTCTTTGTTGCCCCCTTCTCCTCCTACCCTCAATCCTTCCCAGCATCAGAGTCTGTCAATGAGTCAGCTCTTTGCATCAGGTGGCCAAAGTATTGGAGCATCAGCATCAGTCCTTCCAAAGAATATTCAGGGTTGACTTCCTTTAAGATTGACTG
This sequence comes from Moschus berezovskii, assembly GCF_049115385.1. NCBI lineage: Eukaryota > Metazoa > Chordata > Mammalia > Artiodactyla > Moschidae > Moschus > Moschus berezovskii. Next base: position 53,492,376 of record NC_142475.1, on the reverse strand, counting down.
GTTTGATCTCCTTGCAGGCCAAGGGAATCTTCAGCTCTGCTACTAGCCAAAGTTGTTGCGCATGGCAGTGGTCAGCATACGGTTGGCATAAATGTTTGTTGAGCAGAGCTAAAGGTTTTTATTTGTAGGAGGGAAGTCTATTCTTCCATTTTGCAACTGACAAAATGTAGCATCAGCCCAGTGATTTTGAAGCCTGGCTTAGGTTGCTCAGGGTGCCTGTAGGACCACAGCTGCCTGGGTTTGGCCAATGCCCAGTCCTCCACAGCTCAGGGAAGGGCCTGGCAGAAGGGTTTGTTGAAACGTTCCATGGAATCCTTTCCTGCAGCCAACATGAAGAGACTGTTTGCACTCTGCAAAATCTCGCGAGATGCTGAGGGCAGACTGGGCAGTCTCCATGTGGGCCTGGGCGGTCTGCATTCCCAACACACAGCTTCCTCTTATTCATTAGTTTTTTAAAGAGGAAGCAAAGTTTAATGACGGGGTATGGCTGGTTGGGGCAGGAGTGCGCTCCCTGGGCAGGGCATGGTCACTGGGCGGGGGGGCCCTTCCTGCAATGTGGTTACCCTGATGACCAGCAGCGCCTGCACTGTCTGCTGTGACCCCATCACCTCGCATCTCTCCGTGATGTGGCACCTGACACCCTCTGCCCAGAGCCGACGTGCCGTCTATTGTAACTGCCCTCTCTGGCTGTCTTACATTCTCATCCTTTCTGCCACAGGAGAGGGAAGAAAGGGCCCAGACCCAAACACACACACACATACATACAAACACACAAGTGGCCTGCAGGGTGGCCCATTCGATGTCCACAGGCCTGCCAAAGTCTTCCGTCCCGGAGGCTCCTCTGCCTGCCGCCTGCCTGTCCCTCATGTGGTCTTCCTGCATGAGTGGGAGAAGGTGGGGTAGGACAGGGGCAGGTCAGGCAGCCTGCAGGGAAGCCTGAAAGTACCACACATCCAGGGGAACGCAGGTGAATCTGGGGAGTGCAGGAGGGGCACAGGCAGAGGCGGGGCTGGAGCGGGCCCCCAGGGTGGACGTTTAATCCAGGGGTGTGTGATGGCTGGCCTGCCCGAACAGTTACAGTGCCCACATGCTGTCATGTGGACAAGACCCCTCCTACTGATCACTGATCGCCTACTTTCTCCCTTCCTCAAGGGACAGAGGGATGTTGCTTTGAGAATGTCTACCAGTGTTTGCCAGACCAGACTTGTTTGTCCCCTATGTTTGTGGTTGTTAGGGCAAGGTTTTCTCATTGGAGACAATTCACTTTCATATCAGCCACCAAGTCCTCAATAAACTGGTTGCATTTGCATATTTGTATCTACATATGAAGATATTACATCCTATCCCTTATGGTTCTGAAGCAGCAAAGGAAACAGTAGAGAAAGCTGTGCATCTGGGCACTAAACCAGCTGGGGAGGCGTGTGAAATAGAGTGAGGTCACAGCTTTTTTATTGAAAGTAAAAGAACATCTGTTTATCCATCCATCCATTGATGGATGTTTGGGTTATTACCTTCTGGCTATTCTAAAAATGCTGCTAAAAACATGGGAGCACAAATACTTGAGTCCCTGCTTTCAGTTATTTTGCACAGCTATCCAGAAGTTGAACTGCTGGATCAAATGGCACTTCTATGTTTAATTTTTTGAGAAACAGCCATACCATTTTCCACAGTGACTGCACCATTTTACATTCCTACCAACAATGTACAAGGGTTCCAATTTATCCACACCCTGGCCAACAGTAGTCGTTTTTCACTTTTTAATAGTAGTTATCCTAGTGTGTCGGCGAAGGCAATGACACCCCACTCCAGTACTTTTGCCTGGAAAATCCCATGGACGGAGGAGCCTGGTAGGCTGCAGTCCATGGGGTCGCGAAGAGTCAGACACGACTGGGCACCTTCACTTTCACTTTTCACTTTCACGCATTGGAGAAGGAAATGGCAACCCACTCCAGTGTTCTTGCTTGGAGAATCCCAGGGACGGGGGAGCCTGGTGGGCTTCAGTCTATGGGGTCACACAGAGTCGGACGCGACTGAAGCGACTTAGCAGCAGCAGCAGCGGCATCCTAGTGTGTGTGAGGTGGGGTTTGATTTACATTTCTCTAGTGCTTAGTGAACACATTTTCCTGTACTTTTTGTATATCTTCTTTCGTGAAACATCTATTCAGTCCTTTATATATTTTTGAAAATTGGGTTGTTTTGTTGTTGAGCTATGGACTATTAATCCCTTATCAGATATATGATTTGCAAACATTTTCTCTTACTCTATGGATTGCCTTTTTGCTTTTTCCACATTGCCCTCTGTTGCACAAAAACTGTTTAGTTTTGATGAAGTCATCTACTTTTCTTTCATTGCCTGTGTTTTTGATGTCAGATGCAAATCACTGCTAAATCCAAAGCTATGAAGCTCCCCCATCATTCCCTGTAATTTTTCAAAAGAATTGTAGTTAACATCTAATTCTTGCTAAAATGCCCAAAGAAGTGTTGATAGACTGCAGTCCTTATAAATGCTATTAAAATATAACTTATGGAAGCCAAATTCCATTCCAGAAAATTAACCATTTCAAGGTAAACAACTTAGTGTCATTTAATAAATTCACAATGGTGTGCATGCCCCCTATTTCTGCATCAGTACTTTATGGTTCAGAAACATTTTCACACCTATTTTCCCACTTGATCTGCACAGTCATCCTGAGAGCGGGACCGAACAGTAAACAAATTACACAGGCTGGAGGAGAGGGAGGGGAAACTATTTGTGAAAAACTGTTGCCAGGCAGGTACTGCGCCAGTAAGTTCTTTAGCCCAAGTTAAAGAACTCAAGTTCTCACCTTGACTCTGATGTGATACCCACCCCGGCAGTGGGCTTGTCAGCTAGGCTCAGGTGCTCCCTTCCTCCCTCATCTGCATGTCAGCCTCTGTGTGACCCTTACACACACTGGCGATTTTGATTGCTGGCTACGTCCACTTCTATCTCCAGTCCATTAGGACTCTCAAGAATGGGGCAAATCTTACTGCAGGTACTAGGAAGTCCCTAGGGAATGAGCAACAGGGGCTCATCAAAAAGCAAGAGTGAGGTGCTAGGAGCCCCTTCAAGGTCACCTGGTCCCTTCTCCAATGCTAAGGATGAGGAAAGGAAGGCCTTGGAAAAGGGGGAATTGCACAGCTCCGTCCACAGCCCGGCGGGACTTTCTTAAGTTCCCCTCCTTAAACCCTTCCACCTGCAGGAGGAAAAGGGACACCTGCGCCTGTCCTCACCAGGTCCCTACAGAGATCGCTGCCTCCTGTTTACCTCCTGAGTCCTGGCCACAACGGGCAGCGTTTGAACAGACAGGAAGCCAAGGCTGGGGCGGCGAGGAACATGACTGTCACACAGCTCACTCAGGGCAGACGCCAGCCCAGGTTCCTGCAAGCCCACGGCTCTGCTGTGCACACCTCCAGCGGCGTCTGTGAGCCTCCTGAGCACTGCAAGTTCTCAGGTGACAGACTCCACCCTGCCCTCCGCTGAGGCCTCCAACAACCTGAACACAGTGGAGAGAGCCAGACCAGTGTGAGCAAAATCTGTCTTTCTTTTAAAGTCAGTGGCTGCCACTCCCGGTCATGGCTTACCAATGAAGGCCAGGGATGTTGGGCAGCCGCCAGACCTGACTCACGATCTTAGATGACTTAACAGTGAAACACAAATCCCGTGTGAGTCAGGCTGCAGCTGGTGGGGCCTTACCAGGCTGGAAACGTTGAAGGAATCCTTTGGCCTCTGGATCCACCCCACCCCCCCAACCCTGTTTTGATTTTGACCTTGCTCTGTTGTTATTGTTTGACATTACTATTAAAGCATTTCAGATTTTTTTTTTTTTAAGAATCATATATTATCAGAACTAGAAAAGTTCCTTTGCCATCATTTCCCACCTGGTTTTACAGATGCTGTCCACGGTCTGCTGGGAGGCAAAAATAGGACTGGGGCCTGTGTCCCCTCCGAATTCTGTGCCAGTGACCAGGCACCGAAACCAGCCTCTTGGCCCCAGCCTGTGGCTGGGGAGGCTCACGGTTCACTGGGAACAAGCCAGGCCTGCAGCTGGTCGGGGAAGAGCTCTGTCCATCCCCCGACCCTCCTCAGTCCTGGGCTCCACGGGTTCTTTCTAGCACCGTGCTCCCTTTCCTGCTGAATTTTACTCAATCTCACAGCAGACTAGGGCAGCCTTAGGTTAAGCGGGCAAAGTTATTAACCGGGCGCCCTTGGCTCGCCGGTCTTTCCTGCCATCAAACCCCCGGCCAGGCCAACTCCACGGCCCTGCTTGCAGGAGGGCTTCCTGGAGTCGGCGGCGGCACGAGGTGGCCCTGGCCTTTTGGTCCTTCCAGGGTTGGGCTCAGGGACTTGCAGGAGACTCCCACACCCGCGGCGCTGGTGGACTGCTCCGAGCCCACCTGGCGACCCCGCCCACCTCTTCCAGGTTTCCCGGGAGCGGAGGCGGACGGCTGGGAGAGGATAAGCTGACGGATTGGGGCGCTGGGCGCGCAAACGCCGCGCACGCGCCGGAGCCCGCGGAGCCGGTTAGGAAATGAAGAGCTAGCGCGCGGGGCCCGGGGCCCGGCCCCGAAGGCCCCGCCCCTCTCCGACAGGCCCCGCCCCCGCCTCGCCTCTCCAGGCCCCGCCCCTCTCCGATAGGCCCGGACCGCCCCGCCTCCCAGGCCCCGCCCCCACACCTGGCCCCGCCCAGCGGACTTCGCTGTTGGAGGAGCAGCCGGCTGCCGCTTGCGCGGGCGCTGGGCAGGGCGGCGGGCGCTGGGCAGGGGGGCGGGCAGGGGTGCGGCCCGAAGTCCGGGCCGCGTGGCCCGAGGCGCCCGAGCCCAGTGTGCCCAGTCGTCCGCGGCCGCGGGGCAGCCATGGCGGAGGCCGCGCCGCATCACCCCGCGCTGCCCTCGGGGCTCCTGGAGCTGTGCGCGCTGCTGGGGGCCCCCCGGGACAGCCTTCGCGGCCCGGAGCAGGTGAGGGCGCGGCGAGGCCTCGGCGCGGGCGGGGCGGGGCAGCGGGGACGGGCCTGTGCGCACGGAGCCCCGGGCGTCCGCGCGGCGGAGGCGCTGCGCCTAAGTCCGGCGCGGCGGCCGCCTCCAGCCGCCGGTGCGGGAGCAGCTGCCGGCCGGCCCCCCAGCCTCGGTGGAGTCGCGAGCGGCTGCGGGCTCCCGCCAGCTCCCCTCCTTCCGGAAGACAGCTCCGGCGGGACCGGTGCAGGCGCACCGCGGAGAGCTGGCTGGAGACCGCGCGTGTCCATCGGCCTGCTGCTTAAGCGCTTCGGCCTCTCGGCTTCTCCGTCTCAGGACACCCACCTGGGCCAGGTGGAGAGGCGGCCGGGCCGCCTGCACTTCCGAGGCCTCCAGGACTAAATCTTTGTCCGCTGTTAAGTGATTTCACTCATTCCACAGATTCTGTGGCTCCTCGGGGCTGTTCTAGGCAGGTCATAAGGATGTTTTTGGTAGATTTAAGGACCGCCTTTATGTATTTTGCATTTAGATGGTAAGCGATGAAAGGAACTGTTTTTCTCTGTAAAACACTTTACAATCCGCCTCCCCCAGTTCTCTGCTCTGCACCCTGGTAGCCGAAGTGGCAGGCTCCTATCCCTTTCTCTGGGACGGCAGCTTGGGACATTTCTTCTTGTTTCTTCCCTGTGTTCTCACTTTTCCTTAGTTCCGGAGCCCTGGCTCTCTCTGGAGTGGGTCTGCGGCCCTCTCCCTTGTCCCAGATGCCTGTGATGCTGTCATTTTTCTCTGGTTAGGGGTGATGTCGGGTGTGTTCAGATTCCCTGACCCTGCTGCCCTTACCCCGGCAAGTCCTTTCCTCTGATTCCAGATGACATTAAGGAAAGGCAGAGAAAGGCATTTGAGTATTTAAGACTGCCGGGTTGAATGGACATTACCCAGAGGAGCTAAATGTTGTAAAATGATCCTGATATGTGTCTGGTAATGGCTTAGTGGTCTCTACTCCTTGGCTTTAGTATAAGGCAAATTTCCATGATTTCTGCATTTCCCTCCTCATCTCTCAGTCAACCCTCTCAGTCTGGGTCCCTGTTTGGTCTCTTGTGTCCTCTGACCCTTGTGGATTGAGTCGAACCATCTCCCTGCCTCACAGTGCCAAGTGGCGTTCCCCGCTTTTTCTTCTGACGGGAAATGACCTGGTTTCGGTTGTGGTCTTCTCTGCAGTTAGGCTGTCTTGTGTCTCTAGCGATTACAACACTGTCTCTTAGTTGCCATGATGTGAAGGGATGAATCAACTGGAATATTTACAGTGGTACTTTCCTGAACTAAACAGACTGCAACATTTCCCAAGGCAAGTGGGCAGTCGGCCATTCTGCATGAGTCTTCACCCTCTTTTCTATAGTTTGCTTCTGTCAGGGCTTGGGCAGAGAGGGTGGAAGGAACAGTGGTTGAAGGAGCAGGAGAAAAAGCAGTGTTGTGGGGTGGAGTAACATCCTCCTTCTAAGACCAACAGTAATGTTACAGGTAACCGAACATAGGATATCATTCATTCACTTCTATTTTCAGCTGTTATATTATTTTGAATGTCCAAGTCTTTTCAGTTCAGTTCAGTCGCTCAGTCGTGTCTGACTCTTTGCAACCCCATGGACTGCAGCATGCCAGGCCTCCCTGTCCATCACCAACTTCCAGAGCTTACTGCAACTCATGTCCGCAGAGTCGGTGATGACATCCAACCATCTCATCCTCTGTCGTCCCCTTTTCCTCCTGCCCTCAATCTATTCCAGCATCAGGGTCTTTTCAGATGAGACAGATCTTGGCATCAGGTGGCCAAAGTATTGGAGTTTCAGCTTCAACATCAGTCCTTCCAATGAATATTCAGGACTGATTCCCTTTAGGATGGACTGGTTGGATCTCCTTGCAGGCCAAGGGACTCTCAAGAATCTTCTCCAGCACCACAGTTCAAAAGCATCTATTCTTCAGCACTCAGCTTTCTTCACAGTCCAACTCTCACATTCATACATGACTACTGGAAAAACCACAGCTTTGACTAGTTGGACCTTGGTTGGCAAAGTAACGTCTCTGCTTTTTAATATGCTGTCTAGGTTGGTCATAACTTTCCTTCCAAGGAGTAAGCGTCTTTTAATATCATTGCTGCAGTCACCATCTGCAGTGATTTTGGAGCCCAAAAAAATAAAGTCTGCCACTGTTTCCACTGTTTTCCAAGTCTTTTAATTGAAGTTTAGCTTTTACTTCTTAAAAATCATCATTTGTCTCTGATTCAGTCATTCCTATTTGGTGACACATGAAAACAGAAGCCCAGAGATATGAGACATAACCAGCTTGATGTTAGGATAGTGTAGTGTCCTAAATTTTTATTTATTCCTTAGATGGGGTGGTGTTTGTTTTTATTGAGGTTAATGACAAAGAATTCAAGCATACAGTTCAACCCCTAGTGAGTTATTGTGGTCAGTTACATTTCCCTCCACTCCTTGGTTGCTATGGAGACTAGACACAGAGATACGAAGGCATCCATCATAAATCCGTCACGGGATGATGTAAAAATGCTCAGAGACCCTTTTATAGTGTAGGTTACTGGCATAAATCTTGTGTATGGAAGCACATTGTTACTTTTTTTTTTTTTTTTTTTAGCAGAAAGCCTCCTGGCTTTCAGTTTCTAGAGCAGCACCATCCAACAGAACTTTCCAGATGATGACAACCAGTATTGTTCACCTTCACCACAGTGTGTTAGCAGCTGGCCACAGGTGGCTACTGGCTGGTTGAAGTGTGGCTAGTGCCACTGAGGAACTAAATTTTATATTTCATTTAATTTTAATTAATTTAAGTAGTCAGATGTGGCTGCTGGTGACTGTGTTGGATTTTCCTAGAGCATTAAAAAAAAAATCTATTTCTGTTTTATTTCACAAATGACAGCCAGTCCCATAGTGAAGATCAGTGCCATTATATCATCTAACGAATTTAGAGTGTTGTGGTTTTACTTTTTAGTAAGTTCTTGTCTGGGAGACGAGAGCAGGAAACTACCCTGGATGGAGTTTGTGAAAAAGGACCTCGTCTTCCTCTTGGGGGTGGGGCAGGTGAGGGGTGGTTGCAATATATATCAGAGAGTAATATGAACCCTTTGGGGTCAAGGGTTGCACTTTCAGGAGTTTAGTCTAATTACAGAGTCAGAGATGCCCAAACATGTGCAGGTAACTGCCCGTTGTTTAGCATGATGAAGACTTGAGAGCACCCCAGCTATCTGTCAGAAGGGGACTGGGCAAAAGTAGTGCTGAACTGTCCACAGTGGGACACCCTAAAGTGTCCACATGGGCTTTCCTGGTGGCGCTAGTGGTAAAGAGCCCACCTGCCAGTGCAGGAGACGTAACAGATGTGGGTTTGGTCCCTGGGTCGAGCAGATTCCCTGGAGGAGGGCATGGCAACCCACTCCAGTGCTGTCGCCTGCAGACGCCCGTGGACAGAGGAGCTTGGTAGGCTACAGTCCATGGGTCACAAAGAGTCAGACAGGACTGGAGTGACTTAGGACAAAGTGTCAACAGGGGAGTCAGCACACTGTATGGTTACCTGGGGAAAGGCTAATGAAATCATTTGAATATGATGATTGCGTTTATGAAAAAATCATTTATACGTTTAGGAAATGGTCAGCCTGTGTCCCATGCTGTGTAGAGCACTGTTTTAGGGTCATGGGATTGTGGGGGAGGCATTCCCTTCCTATTATTATTTCTATATTATTGTTATTGTTTTTTTTTTTAAAATGAGACTATATTGCTTATCTAATCAGAGAAGACAACAGGGATTTCCATTTTGGGGGAAAAAAAGACAGATGTGTGATGAACTGCTCAATACCAGGTTGGCTGCATCGTGGCCACATCACTTTCACTGACTGAAGGTAACTAGTGGGCATCAGTATAATTTTCCGTGCAGACTGAGCACGCCTCCAGAGATCACGGCGCCAGGCTGGGACTGGATGAGCAGGGCCATCCTCTGTGCTGACCGTGGGGCCAGAAAGAGGAGGGCAGCACATCCCCGCCCCACCTTTCTGAGGGTGATCCAGGACCACTGTGTCTGCAGCGACGCTCTGGGGGTGCTGTGAGAGGGGAGGTGGACTCTGGATGGTGACATTCCAGGAGGTGATGAGCCAGGCGTGATGGCCGGAGGGAGCGTGTGGCCCTGGCTGCAGGGTGAGGAAAGGCCCCCTCCAGTGAGTGTGAGAGAGGAGGGGTCGCTGGTGAGGAGGGGCTGAGACATGAGCTGGGCAGTGTCCCGCAGAGCAAAGAGCAGGAAGAAGCACAGCATTGTGACAGGCGCGTGTCGAGCCGACCGGGGACTTCAGGCATGAGCAGCTTGGGCACCCCGGCTTTGGAAGCGGGCCGGCTGCTGCCCAGTGCAGGGGCTGGTCTGACCCGGGACACATGCGCTGTGGGATCCCTGCGTGGGAGTGCACAGGGAGGATGGTGATGAGGAGAAACAAAGGCGTGTTTTTAGGTCTGGCTTCCCAGGTGGTGCTGGTGGTAAAGAACCAGCGTGCCAGTGCCCAAGACGTAAGAGATGCAGGTTCGATCCCTGGGTCAGGACGACCCCCTGGAGAAGGGCATGGCAACCCACTCCAGTGTTCTGGCCTGGAAAATTCCGTGGGCTGTACAGTCCCTGGGGTCGCAAAGAGTCAGACAGGCTGAGCGACTTTCACTTTCACTTTTCTAGCGACGACGACAATAAAAGCTGTCTCATGCTGTGTGGAGAAGGCTTGTTTGTTCCTCTGGCTGTGGACTGTGATCTGTTCCAGGAGCTGTTTCACCGTGAGGTGAGGTGCTGCCCGGTCCCTGTGGATGTAGCATCTCACATGAGGAGGAAATGGACCAGCACGTTTTCATGGTGAATTAGTCCAAACTGCTGGAGTTTGATAGGAAAGTTTTAGAGCAGGTTTCATACGTGTGAAGACAAGGTTTCCTTTCATACACGAAGATTTTAAATTATACAGTAAGGATTTCCCATGTTTGATCTTGGTTCCTCCTGACCAAGGACCTATTATTGGTCCTTGGCATTAACTTTTCCCCCTAAGAATAAGGAAACTGTTATCTGAATTCAGATTACATCTCATGAAAATGAGCGTGTTGAGCTTAGAGTGTATTTACCGACCGAAAATGCTGGCATTATAGAAGTCCTTTGCAGTCTAGGTGTCCCCTGCGATGCCTCTGATTCTTACTGAGATGTTGTTGCTGGCAGTTCCTTCTTTGCCAATCGAGGTCACATTTTCTGATGACAGTAGTGTTCTTCCCCATGCCATTTCTAGGGTCCCTCAAAGGCCCTAGGATACCCGCTCCCCACCATGCCCCAGGCCACCGCTTTCCTTCCCTACCTTTTATACCCAGAGAATCCTGTTTTAAACTTGTCTATCTTTAGCTGGCTTGGCAGACTGAGGTTCATATACCTTCCTTGGAAGATCTGACATCAACCTGGTGCCAATATTTGTTTAGTCGTAACTCACCAGAAAGAACGCCATTAGGTATTTAGTTTGATAACAAAGAGTTAGAAGATGCCTTATGTTATTTGGGGGAAGAGTGGAAAGATAAAAGCTTAAAAGAATCTTGGACCAAGTTAGAGCCGAAAAGAATTGAGGCTAAAAGAGCCGTTTTTGTGGATCCTGGGACGGTCGTGTGGATGGAGGGAGGAGACAGCTCCTCTCTGCATCCAGCAGGGCCTCCCTCACTCCCCTTTGTGTCCCTCTGTGTCAGAGGTGACACAAACAATGTGCGTGGTGGCACAGCTGGCATGGCAGTCTTGTTGTTCAGTAGCTCAGTTGTGTCCGACTCTTTGTGAGCCCATGGGCTGCAGCACGCCAGGCTACCCTGTCCTTCACCTTCAGAGTTCACTCAAACTCATGTCCATTGAGTCGGTGATGCCATCCAACCATCTCATCCTCTGTCGTCCCCTTCTCCTGCCCTCAATCTTTCCCAGCATCAGGGTCTTTTCTAATGAGTCAGTTCTTCGCATCAGGTGGCCAAAGTATTGGAGTTTCAGTTTCAGCATCAGTCCTTCCAATGAACATTCCAGGTTTATTTCCTTTAGGATTGACTGGTTTGATCTCCTGGCTGTCCAAGAGACTCTCAAGAGTCTTCTCCAGCACCACAGTTTGAAAGCATCAATTCTTTGGCACTCAGCCTTCTTTATAGTCCAACTGTCACATCCATACCTGGATACTACTGGAAAAAAGCATACTATTGGAAAAAGCATAGCTTTGACCCTAGGGACCTTTGTCAGCAAAGTGATGTATCTGCTTTTAATATGCTGTCTAGGTTTATCATAGCTTTCCTTCCAAGGAGCAGGCATCAGGCACATGTCAGCAAATGTGTCTGTGTGGATCTGATAGGATGCACAGCCCTTCTCGGGGCTCACCCTCCGCACCAGCCTCTGAGGGGGCTCAGGAGCTTCCTGGGGGCCCACGGGGGTTGAGTACTTGAACTGGGTCCCTTCTCTTAGTCCCTGAACTCACCTCATGAAAGGGAAACTCAGAGGGGCCAAGTAATCTGCTGTGGTTCTCGCGGCGCTGGGATCTGAACTCTGGTCTCTATCGCGGTGCCAGAGCCTTGGAGCCGAGGGGCCAGTTTGGTGTCCGTGTCTGCAGCTGAACGACCAGGCTCTGAAAGGGTCTGTCGCTCGCGGAGCGAGGACCTGAGAATCCCTAAAAGCAGGTCTTATCATCTTGAGCTGCTGGTGGGAAAAGCCAGGCACACGCTGCTGAACTCTCCCGGGATTTGGGGGCTGAAGAGGCCAGAAGACAGGCCGTGTATGCTCCCACGAGGGCTGGGCAGCGCAGGGCCTCGGTGCTGACTCTCATTTCCGCCTGCCTCAGGTTGCCCAGAGGAAGGGAGTCAAGGGCCCGTCTTCTCTGGACCCGGAGGTGCTATCGGTCTTCGTACCTCCTTTTGTCACGAAGGAGGACAGTCAGCCGGCCGCCAACTGCATGACGCTGGGTAAGAACAGGAAGCGATCCTTCCGGAAGAAGAGAGAGAGGCCCAGGGTGGAGCTGGGGAAGGGCGTCCCCGGCGGCCCCAGGGGCCCGGACCCCGAGGATGTGAGCATCCCCAACGGTGTGGACCTGCTCGCTCTGCCGCAGCTCTGCTTCCCAGGTGCGTGTGGGCCGGCTGGCCTTTTCCTCCACAAGCCAGTTCCTGCTGATGAGCGGGCTTTTGTTCTGGCTTCATTTTCTCCCTGGTTGTAGAGAACTTGGGTCAAAGGACTCGACAGAAGGGCCTGTCTGGAGGCTCCGCCAAGAAATTGATGGGGTTTCCTGGTCTTTGGGATCAAAACCTGCAGAGGCAGGGACACCCCTTCCCCGCTGGGCTTGGGACCCAGTCTCTACTCCAGGTGCAGCCTGAAGGTTCTGCCTGGGGGCCTGTCCCCCTGACCCTTCTCGAAGGCTTCAGAGCACAGAGCACCGCACAGACACTGCTGCTGGGCGGAGGGCGGGGGGTGCCCCGAGGGAGGCGCTGCACAGCCTGAGGAGTTAGCATGACTGGCCGTCAAAGAGCCACATGTGACCACGGGGTGGGGGCACGTGTCCTGTCGCTTATGGTTAGCCCAGGCCTCAGGGCAGACCCCACCTGGCTGTACTGAAGCTGCTTATTTCTTTCTCTGCCTACAGGGGGCTTGTGTGTGGCCTCTGAGCCCAGAGAGGATTGTGTCCACTTTTTGGTGCTGACCGACGTCTGCGGCAACAGAACCTATGGCGTGGTGGCGCAGTACTACCGCCCCCTGCACGTACGTGGTTCGCACAGCTTCCTTTTGAAACTGGGTCTAGGTTGCGGGGTTATTTTGCAGTGAAATATACATTACGTGGCAATCGCCATTTTAACCGTTAAAAAATTTGTAGTTCAATGGCATTAAGTACGTTCACAGTGCCGAGCCACCATCCCCACTGTCTCGTTCCAGTCCATGTGTATCACCCCAGAAGGCGGTGGGGTCTCACTAGCAGCACTCCCCAGTGCCCGCTGCCCCCAGCCCTGGACCGCCGCCCGTCTGCTCTCTGCCTCTCTGGCTTTGCCTGTTCTGGACCGTTCGTGTCAGTGGACTCATACGACGTGTGTCCTTCTGAATCTGGCTTTTTCCCACTTAGTGTCATGTCTTCAGAGCTCATCCAGGTTGGAGCACGTGTCAGGGCTTCTCTCCTTTTCACGGCTGCGTGATATTCCACGGTGTATATAAACCACATCCTGCTTCGCCGTTCCTCAGCGGAGGGAACTTGGGGGGGTTTTTCTGTGTGTCAGGTGCCTGGGCTTAGGTTTTGAGAAGATGACTGAGTCATCAAGCGTTTGGAGAGTGTTTTCTGGGCAGGGCTGCTGTGTGTGACCCAGCTGGCCTTGTGGAGTTTGTAGGGACGATGATGGACCGGAAAATACAGGGTAATTGGCTGCCTACTTCCAACCCTGAAGAATACTCCCCTAGGGCCCAGAAGGGGGGTCCCTAATATTTTTTACATAGTTTAAAATTTTTTTTAATTGAAATATAGTTGATTTACAATATTAGTTTCAGTGTGTGGCAAAGTGATTCAGTCATACATATATATACACATACTTTTTAAGACCTTTTCCTTTATAGGTTATTATAAGATATTGAATGTAGTTCCCTGTGCTATACAGTAGGTCCTTGCTGTTTATTTTATATGTGGGAGTATATATATTTTAATCCCCCAATCCTAATTTATTCTTCCCCCTTTACCCTTTTGGTCACCATAAATTTGTTTTCTGTGAATTTATTTCTGTTTTGTAAATGCATTCACGGTCTCATTGTTTTAGGTTCTACGTATAAGCAGTGTCATCTGATATTTGTCTTTCTCTGGCTTACTTCGCTTAGTATGATAATCTCTAGGTCCATCCGTGTTACTGCAAATGCCATTGTTTCATTCCTTTTTATGGCCGAGTAATATTCCATTGTGTATATTCACCGCATCTTCTTCATCCATTCATCTGTGGAGGGACATTTAGGTTGTTTCCATGTCTTGGCTATTGTCGGCAGTGCTGCTGTGGACCTTTGGGGGCATGTATCTTTTGGAATTATGTTTTCTCCATACACGTGGTGGGCCCTCTGATTCTGTGCCCTTTGCGAGCTGTGCAGAGAGCTGTGCCTTTAGGAATCCTGCTGCTATGTTCTTTTCTGGTGGACATCCCCCCATTAAGGGCCGAGGCCCCTCCTGCCCAGGATGCCCTCAGTCCAGGATGCCCACCTGGCTCCCAGCCCTCTTGAATCTGGCCTTTTGCCTAAGTGGGGCCCCTTGTGGTGTCTCACTGTATTCTAACTGTGCACCCCTCTCACTGAAGGCAGCTAGCTTCTCCCGGGCAGGGTCCAGTCTTACTGCCTCTGTAACCCCAGCGCCTCACTCAGAGCGAGCTCCCCATGGGCTCCGTCGGTGCTGGTAGAGAGGTTGGTGCTGTCTCTTGTGAGTCGGTGTGCTGTAAGACGGCTGTCCAGCCCCCGTCCAGGCTCCTCTCTGTATGGAGATGCCGGCACCGTTGAAGATGGAGACCGGGATTTGCCAGGATTTGACGGAAAGTGACAGTCTGTTGCTTTTCTCCAGGATGAGTACTTCTTCTACAACGGCAAGACGCACTGGGAGGCGCTGGGGCCGGGCGGGAGCGCGGCCGGCTGCTTCGTGCCCTTTGCGGTGTGCGTGGTCTCCAGGTTCCCCTATTACAACGCCCTCAAGGACTGTCTCTCCTGGTGAGTCTGCACCCGCTCCCTGGAAAGCCTGCCTGCACCCTGGGTAGCCGGGCTTCTGGGCTTCCACATCCAGAGTACTCCTCTGGTGGTGAGAAGTCCTGGAACGCCTGGAGCAGAGATTTCAGCTCTGATTAGCAATGCAGAAGACGATGACTGGATGCTCGTATTTATTTTGTGATTTGATTTTTCTTTCAATTTCAGTTTATTGACTCATCTGAAGTTCTGTAAAGATTTTGAAGTTGACAATCACATAAAAGATTTTGCTGTAAAACTATCTTTAATACCTAGCCCGCCACCTGGACCACTCCATTTGGTAATGAAATCCGAATTATCTTGGTTTTTTTTTTTTTCTTTGCAAATAGTAAAAGTAATATGATGAAGATTTTTTAACATTTTTAATTGACTTATAGTTGATTTACAGTGTGTTAATTTTTGCTATATAGCAAAGTGATTGAGTTATACGTATATATACATTCTTTATATTTTCCATTCTGGTTTATCGTAGGATATTGAATATCGTTCTCCATGCTGTACTGCTGGACCCTGTTTATCCATTCTGTATATGATAGTTAGCCTCTGATAGTCCCAAACTCCCACTCCAGCCTTCCCCAATCACTCCCTTTTCGCATTCACCAGTCTGGTCTTACACCTGTGAGTCTGTTTCTGTCGTGAATAGCTTCATTTGTGTCATGTTTTAGAGTTCACATGTAACTGATACCACACGGTATTCGTCTCTCTGTTTCTGACTTAGTGTGATAATTTCTGGTTACATTCGTGTTGCTGCAGATCACATTATTTCATTCTATTTTATGGCTGAGGAGTAGTCCGTTGTATACAGGTACCACATCAGTGAAGATGGCTCAATTCTTTTAAATGATTTTAAGTTCTTGCTTTGTTTAAATTTAAGTTCCTTACAGAAGCATTTTATGCATTGTGTCCAAAGGTTAGTAAACTATAAGTAAATTAGAAAATTTGTCTTCTAAAAATTTAAAAATAAAATTTCAGTCTAAAGTCAAATATTTAGGTCTGAGTTTTGCTGAGTGGCTCATGATTAACAGATACTGAGCTAGTAATAGGCCCCTTTGGTTGGTTAACATGTTAATTCATTACTGGCTATTCAGAAAACACATCAAATTTACTTATGTTACAAATCCCGCCCCCCTGCTTTTTTGGTCTTGAATATGAGGTTTATATTTAACTTATTGATGTTTTTTCTTGTCCAGTGTAGTTAGTAAAAAGCAAGTGGTTTGGTTCTTTTGTTATTCATAGTGCCCTGTGTTATTTAGTTGATAGACAAGGGCTCTTAAACTGGGTTCTGTGAAACAATGGTTGAGATGTTACTGGCTCTCTCGTGGCGGGAGGTTTTTGGGTTAAGGAAAGTTGAAGAAAGACAGACTTATTCCCCTTTTGCTGAGTAACATGCCGGACTGCTAAGCTGGGTGATGAAACCTGTTTGAGTCAACGATTTCCAAACTAATTTAACTGTGGGAAGCTTCCTTTTTTTGAAAACAAACATCTATTAAATAAATGTCTTGAAGTACATAGTAAATGTTAATTTCACTCTGGTAGTTCCTTCTGGAAGATTTTACCTATACATCTTATTTTTTCTATGTTTTGATTATTATGGACAGTTGAGAAATTATTAGGATATTTGTGATTATTATTTATTATTAAAGTATATACATTTTTGTATTACCCTAAACCCAGCAGTCTGCTCGGGAGGGACATCCCACCAAGTACATTCCCAGCTCAAGGCAGGGCAGGATGTCTGTCTGTCTGGGTTCTAGTCTCAGAACCCTTTGTGGGCAACGTTTGATGGATTTCCGTGTCAGGCAGTCATCTTTACTATGTGGATAACTGGTACTTCCGTGCAGTGAAATCATCACAGTTTGTGTTCTTATTCTAGAAACTCAACCCCTGCTCACTGAGACCCTGCTACAGCAGTGAACCAAACTCCGCGAGTTCAGAACAGTGTTAGGGTTCCCTATAATTAGGTCAGTGTAAATAGTACTTAACACCAGTTTTCTGTATCTTAGACTCTTGCAGTAACCAATCCGTTGTTCCTGCATTTCTGCCACCTGGAGTGGGAATGCTTACTGGGGAAACTTTGGGGGTAGGTTAGCGGGCATCTCCTGGATCCTCTTTGTGCCTCATCCTCCCTCTCAGTCACACGGGGTCCGCCTCCAGCAGCTCTTTCCAGCTCCCCTGCTTCCACGGCCGCCGCGGTTCTGGGCCACCAGCTTCTGCCACATGCGTGACTTAGGGAGCCACTGCTCTGTCCACTTGCATTCGTTTTTTGAAGGTTTTGTCTCTGTATGCATCTGTTTTTGGCTGTGCTGGGTCTCCGTTGCTGCACGCGGGCTTTAGCTGCAGTCAGCGGAGTTGCTGTGCACGGCCTTCTCTTGCCGTGGAGTGTGGGCTCACGGCGCTCAGGCTCGGCAGCTGTGGCTCCTGGGCTCCAGAGCACAGGCTTGGTAGTTGTGATGCATGGGTTTTAGTTACCCCATGGCATGTGATATCTTCCCAGACAAGGGACTGAACCCATGTCCCATTGACGGTGGATTCTTAACCACTGAACCACCGGCGAAGCCCTCCACTTCCAGTCTTGACCTTGCAATCAGTCTATCCTTTGCACAGTGGATAGAGAGATCCTTAAACTCTGTACTTTCCTTTTGGACTTAAGACCCCCCCACTGGTTTCTCCCTGGCCCCTCCACCCAGACCTGCCTCCCCCATGTCGCCATCCGGCTCCGTCCGCCCCATGCAGTCCTGGCTCAGTGTCGTCCAGCCTCACTGGGCCCCTGCCGTCCCTCGCACAGGACCTTTGCATGTGCCGGTCCCCCTCCAGCTCCTGCCGCTCTCTCAGGCCTGGCTCAGGTGCCGGGTCTCAGGGCAGCCCCTCTCACACTGTCCAGCGCGGCCTCTCACTCTCCTGCAGAGCTCAGCACAGTGGCAGTGTGGGCTTGAGTGGGCCTATTTTCTGTTTAACGTCCAGTTCCTGCGTTGGACTCTGGGCCACAGGAGCACAGAGGCCATGCTCAGAGCTGCATTTCCAGCACTTGGCCGCTGCCCTGCAGAGCACTGTTCAGTGAATGAACGAAGGGATATTCTGACATCACCAGCAGTGCTGAGTCAGGGCCTGCGTGCTGGGACCCGTGGCTTGTCACAGGCTACGTTTGGATCAGACTTGTCCCTGGGCTCCTCCACTAACAAGTCTAATTAGCTGTGGGGTCCCAGATGGTATGGTGATCATCGTCTGTCATAATGCGTGTTGTAGAATTGTGGCTGTTGACTGTTGTGAAGAAACGTAAGAGGTCAGTTTTATCTGATGCAGTAGCTGATTAGGCAGTGTTTTCCAGAACCTACTGCAAACCAGTGTCAGACACCCCACCTGCTGTGTAAGAGCCCTTGCTGAGTGGGCCTGTGTGCCTGAGGCCAGGACAGGCTTAACCCTGCTGTTCCCAACTCTCCACCTCTTCAGAGGGGCCCTGTCTTCCTCCTTCACATCTGCCTTCTGCTTCAACCTTTAACACATAATAAGCATCTTGTGAATGTAGGATTTGAAGTGTCATTTTAAAATAATATCATTTAGAAAAATAAAGTGTCCTTAAAATTTTTTCAAATTCCATATCTTTAAGGAGACTTGGGGTGTCCCTGGTGGCTCAGGGGTAAAGAACCCACCTGTGGGTTGGTAAGACCCCCTGGAGGAGAGCTTGGCAACCCACTCCAGTATTCTTACCTGGGAAATCTGATGGACAGAGGATCCTGGTGGGGTCCATGGGGTTGCAAAGAGTCGGACATGACTTAAGCGACTGAGTACAGTCGCAAGGAATTTTGACTGTTAAATTGAAAATATAAGCAAATATGTAGTAAGTAGTAACCATGAATAATGTATATTGGTTAAGATTGGTTTGAACATGCTTGATCAAGAATTTGTGCTAATCAAACTGGATATTTGGGAGGCAGTTTATCTTTGTTTTGTCAATGAATAATTTGCTGTTTAATTAAAGAGTTTAAGGGAGTCTGGCTGAAAAAGACATTCAGTTCAGTTCAGTTGCTCAATCGTGTCTGACTTCTTGGACCCCATGGACTGCAGCACACCAGACCTGCCTGTCCATCACCAACTCCGGCTGCTACTGCTAAGTCACTTCAGTCGTGTCCGACTCTGCGCGACCCCACAGAAGGAAGCCCACCAGGCTCCCCTGTCCCTGGGATTCTCCAGGCAAGAACACTGGAGTGGGTTGCCATTTCCTTCTCCAATGTGTGAAAGTGAAAAGTGAAAGTGAAGTCGCTCAGTCGTGTCCAACCCCCAGCGACCCCACGGACTGCAGCCTACCAGGCTCCTCCATCCATGGGATTTTCTAGGCAATAGTACTGGAGTGGCTTGCCATGAGCTTCCTCAAACTCATGTCCATTGAGTTGGTGATGCCATCCAACCATCTCATCCTCTGTTGTCCCCTTCTCCTTCTGCCTTCAATCTTTCCCAGCAACAGGGTCTTTTCAGATGAGTCAGTTCTTTGCATCAGGTGGCCAAAGTATTGGACTTTCAGCTTCAGCTTCAGTCCTTCCAATGAATATTCAGGACTGATTTCCTTTAGGATGGACTGGTTGGATCTGCCTGTAGTCCAAGGGACTCTCAAGAGTCTTCTTCAACACCACAGTTCAAAAGCATCAATTCTTCAGCGCTCAGCTTTCTTTATAGTCCAACTCTCCCATCCATACATGACTACTGGAAAAACCACAGCTTTGACTAGAAGACTTTTGTTGGTAAAGTAATGTCTCTGCTTTTTAATATGCTGTCTAGGTTGGTCATAGCTTTTCTTCCAAGGAGCAAGCGTCTCTCAACTTCATGGCTGCAGTCACCATCCTCAGTGATTTTGGAGCCCAAAAAATAAAGTCTGACACTGTTTCCACTGTTTCCCCATCTATTTTCCATGAAGTAATGGCACCAGATGCCATGATTTAGTTTTCTGAATGTTGAGTTTTAAGCCAACTTTTTCACTCTCTTCTTTCACTTTCATCAAGAGGCTCTGTAGTGTAGGGAATATGCTATGCATAGGCCTGTAATGTAATTAACAGGGCTTCTTTGAAGAATAAGAACTACTTTCTCATAGCCCCCAAGCGAAGGGCTGGGAGCAATAAAAAGTACATAGTAGAAAAACATCTTGAAAACAAGATGATGTGTTGTACTGATGTGACTGATGGAAAACCATTAGTGACTCCTCTCCTGACCAGAGCCTTGAGGGGTTTGCTGAGAAGGGTCGTCACTAGCTGAAGGGCTAAACAGAGTCATGAAAGGCCTGAAGGTTTGACATTGAGGACTGTGCATTGGATGTCTTTATCCCCAATCTGAGATTGTGGAAAGCAGATATCGCTAGAGCACCTACACGGAAGTAGATGTTAGCCATAAAAAGCAGGCAAGGATTAGGATCTGGGCTTTTGCCTGCGAGTGACGTCAGTCCCCTGATCCCCACCTTATTTCTGAGTCTTATTTTTCCTTATTCTTCTGCGGCACCACTCCCTCAAGTTGGTTTGTTGTTGGGCTGGTCCCAACACTTTAGTTCTTCACTTTCTGTCATAAGGGTGGTGTCATCTGCATATCTGAGGTTATTGATATTTCTCCCAGAAATCTTGATTCCAGCTTATGCTTCTTCCAGTCCAGCATTTCTCAAGATGTACTCTGCATATAAGTTAAATAAGCAGGGTGACAATATACAACCTTGACATACTCCTTTCCTATTTGGAACTAGTCTGTTGTTCCATGTCCAGTTGTAACTGTTGCTTCTTGACCTGCATACAGATTTCTCAGGAGGCAGGTCAGGTGGTCTGGTATTCCCATCTGGTATTCCCAAAAGACATTAGGTCCTCAATTTGTCATGAAACGTTCCTGGGAGTTCTGTTTATCTCTAGATGGTTTTATTTCTGTGACATTGAAGGTGACAACATGAGTCTTCGAAAGTGTCTTCTAACTCAGATGCTTTCTGAGCCCAAATGGTGACTTTCAATGCCTTTCAGCCTCTGCTGGAAGCAGCTTCCTGAGCCAATGATGGAAATTGGTTGTTGCAGATATTTAACATGAAACCACTACAGATCGTGTTTCCCTCGAGAGCAGACCCCGAAAGCCCCCTCATCGACCTGGACCTTCACCTGCCCTTGCTGTGCTTCAGACCTGAGAAGGTGCTACAGGTATGCGTCCCTCCACACCTGTGAGCATCTCATGCGAACTGACTTAACGGAACATCAAAGAGAGATTCTTCCTTTTTTGCTTAAAACCAACTTTCACTGCAGAGCACACTGCTGGAGTCAGGGTGGTCTGGGTTCTGGCAAACGGGTCGGGGGAGCCAGGAGTGGGAGCTGCCCCACGTCTGGCCTCCTTGGGCGGCACCTTCAGGCTTGTGCTGTCCCCTGCCTGCCCCACAGATCCTCACCTGCCTCCTGACGGAGCAGCGCATCGTCTTCTTCTCGTCTAGCTGGGCGCTGCTGACGCTCGTGGCCGAGTGCTTCATGGCCTACCTGCACCCCTTGCAGTGGCAGCACACCTTCGTGCCCATCCTGTCCGGGCAGATGCTGGACTTCCTCATGGCGCCCACCTCCTTCCTCATGGGCTGCCACCTCGACCACTTTGAGGAGGTCAGCAAGGTGAGCACCCGCTGCTGGATTCAGGGCGCGGAGTCACGCGGCTTTAGGAGGACGCATGGGGAGCTGCTGGTGGTGAGGGCGGGTGCAGAGGCCTGGGGCTGCTCCAACACAGGGCACCAGCGTACCCTCCTTGTCCTCGGGGTGTGCTCAGGGCCCGCGCTCCGAGCGTCACACCTGACACCACTTCTCAGGTTTTCAGGGAGGCGAGGGCAGGCATCGGAGTCGAGGGAACTGATTTCGATTGTCGCCTCTGCTGCGTACTAGTTCTGTGACCCTGAGTGGCTTACTGGCCTTTGCTAAGCCTCAGTCTTCTCATCTGTGAAGTGGGCACGGCTGCGGCCTCCTGGCCAGGGTTCTGGGTCAGGAATGTCCCCCATTCCTCCTGGCAGGGTTCTGGCTCAGGAATATCCCCCATTCCTCCTGGCAGGGTTCTGGGTCAGGAATGTCCCCTGTCCCTCCTGGCAGGGGACTGGGCTTGGTGGACGGGAGCCACTATGATACTGTTCTATATTTTCCATTTTCACTTTTATTGATTAAGCCTCTGCTGTTCATTAGTGCTGTGAAGCTACTTCCTAGATGAATGCAGGTGCATGCTTGGTGTCCGAGGGGTCTGTGGGCCTTGCCGAATCCAGTGGCCATTTAGTCGCTCGGGGGCAGACCTGGGTCCTGACGGGATGCTGCTGGCCGCAGCATCAGGCAGTGTTGGGGCACAGAGTAGGTGCTTCATAAGGGCATCTGTTTTTGCTGCTGTGCCGACAGGGTGCATTTCGAAGGGGAGCTCAGGCCGTGGACATCGCCAGCTGTAAGAGCAGATAGGGTTTTTTTAAAACAACTTTTTTTTCAGATACTATTTACATACCGCAGAGTTTCCTGGACTAAAATGTACAACTCAGTGGCGTTTAGTAACTTGGTGGAGCTGTGGTGACTAATTTTAGACCTTTTGGTCAGCCCACAGAGAAACCCTGCCTGTGTTAGCAGTCACCCCACCACCCCCACGCCCCCAGACCCTGGCCACCGCTGCCTGCTCTGTGCCCGTGAGGTTTCCATAGGTGGAATCGCCCCGTGCGCCATCTGTCGTAACTGGCTCCTCTCACTTAGCGGTGTGTTTTCGAGGCTCATCCGTGTCGCGGCACTTTATTTTGTTGCCCTAGGGTTGCCCTGAATGAGGAGACCACGGTTGTTTACCCGCTCATGGGCTGAGGGTGTTGGCAGTTGTTTCTGTGCTTTGACAGCTGTGAGCGGTGCAGCTGTGCACACTCAGGCACAGGTCTTTGTGTGGACGTGCGTTCGTGTACTTACCTCAGTACACACCTTGGTACACACCTGAGGGAGGAATTGCCGGGCCCAGTGCTAGCGCTGTGTTTAGCCATTGGAGAGATGTCCAGGCTGTTGCCCTCCGCAGCTACCTGGCTCACCGTCCCTCCAGCACAGGGAGGGCTCCGGGTTCCTGCCTCCTCCCGGCGCGTGTCACCGGTCTTTCTGCTTTCAGTCCTCCTGCTGGCCGGTTTGGATGACTTGCATTGTGGAGGTCTTTTTCTTGTGCTTATTGGTTGTTGGTCCAGGTGGGTTCTCATGTAACTTTTTCATTTTCATTTTAATTAACATGTAGTTGATTTACAGTGTTGTATTTGCTATTTCAAAAATTTCTCAGTGTGCGCAGAACCCGAGAGGAGTGGCAGGTTGCCGCGCGGCCCACTGTGTCCTCGGAGGTCGTCCGGGTTTTTCTGGCGTTTGCAGCACAGCCTGGCTGGGCGCGGTGCCCCTCCTGGGGGCGGGGCTGGCATGTCTGTTCCTGGCAGACTTGGTGACTCACTCACCGGGGACAAACACGCCTTGGGAAAAGGCCATTCAGACCTCCCGGAAGGAACGGAGAAACGTCACTCTTTTAAGTGAGGAAAAAATAGGCATGCTCTGGAGTTAAAACTGGGTTTCTTTTTTTAGTCGTCAGGGGAAAAACCACCTTCGTTTGGTCCCTTCAGGAAGGACACTTGCAGGCACAGGCACTTGACTCCAGTCCGCAGTCTTGAAGGAAGTCCTCCTAGAGGCTGCCTGCTCTGGGAGGCATCAGGGCAAGGCAGCGGATCTTGGCTGAACGCATTTGGGGTTTGTTGTTTTCTTGATGGTGCTGGGCACGTGGACGGGGTCCTTGTAAAAGCTGGGCGTTCATGCGCTGAGGATGCCTGTCCCCTCCAGCGTAGTTTTCTGCTCTGGGGCGTGTGTTTGTGCATACTCCATGTGACACGGAACACGCACTGAGAGGCCGGCCTGGCAGGAAAGCCAGCGAGAGTTTGGTGTTGTGTTCCCGGGACAGTTGAAGTGCACAGTTTAGGAGTGTGACTCAGTATTTGTGTGTTCCATCACAGATAAGACTTCACAAGTAAGCCATACACACGTCTCAAGAACGCTTGAGTGTGTTGGCTCCCTGAGCCCAGGGCCCATCTGTGCTCTGGTCCTTGGGGGTGGGGAGCTGACCGGGCGGCCCAGCGGGCACTCTGAGTGTTGAATGTCGGGGTGCTCTGGCTGGAGCTCTGGAATGTCCTCTCCAGGCTCCCTGAAGTGGTCCACGGAGTGTTTGTACCAGGGTGGGGGAGGCCCGACCGCATGTGTTGGAATCTTGACTCAAGGCATGTTTAATCATCTTAGCTTATTAACCTGACTCATGGTATGCATTACATTTTGGAGCAGATAATATAAGGCTTTGTGTGCATATTAAATATACAATAATTTAATTAATGATGACTTGATCTTAGTGAATGCAAAATGTATCTTGGTGTTTTCAAAGATGTTTACAAATTCAGATTCTTACTTTGATCTTTACAAACTTATTTTATAGGAAGCCGATGGTTTAATTCTGATAAACATCGACAATGGGAACATCACCTACTCTAACGACGAGGAGGTTGATGTTCCTGACATCCCTCTCCTGGCCGCACAGACATTTATTCAGAGGTAAGCAGGGAGAGCGTGTGCCTTTGGGAAAGTCTTGCTCAGTTTTGTGTTTGCCACATCTGAGTATCTTTTCCAATCTTATATTAACAGATGGTTTATGGATTTAATGGGGCTTCCCTGGTGTCTCAGACAGTAAAGAATCTGCCTGCAATGCTTGAGACCTGGGTTCCATCCCTGGGTCGGAAAGATCCCCTGGAGAAGGGAATGACTTCCTACTCCAGTATTCTCGCCTGGAGACTTCCATAGACAGAGGAACCTGGTGGGCTACAATCCAAGGGGTTATAGAGAGTCAGACACGACTGAGCGACTAACACTTTTACTTTTTTAAAAAAATGTATTTAATAGTTTGGGAATTATTTGTGAATGCTTAAATATAAAAGTTAGTTGTCTTCATTCTGATCCTGTCTAAATACTAAGTGGCCCCCGGACCATGACGGTCACACCCCCAGGACACCGCCCACCCCCCTTCTGGTCTCGTGACCTCTGAAGTCCTTTCTCCTTCCTTCGTCCACTCACTCACCAGACATGTGTCCAGTGCACTGGGCAGAGTATGTGCATAATGAGCAGGACAGCGTGGCCCCTGCCCGGGCACTGTCAGCTGGCCCGACGGCTGTGACCCCCGCCCTTCCCTGGGCGGGCAGCTGTCTTCCCCTTTCGCCCCTGCCCCTCCCCGCCACAGACCTCTCTCTTAGCGCTCTTATTTTTCCATAACTGTCGTGGCCATCTCTATGACTCACTTCACTGGCTGAGCTCAGGCCTGACACACTTTTCCCAGAGAGGGCAGGTGATAACTGGTGAGGCTCTGCAGGTCCCACGGCCTCTGTCGTGGTGGGAGAGGCATGGCAGCGAGGGGCGGCCCCACGAGCGTCTTCGGGGGTGAATAAGAGGAGGTGTGGTCACTACTTACGCCAGGACGAAGGTGCATCCGGGGCAGCAAGGGCAGAGCCGGGCCCCCTCGGGGGGTCCTGCAGAGGGACGTTCCCCTCTTTGGAACCTAATAAGGTGGTGGTGGGAGAGATCCTGCTTTTAGTCTTCCAGCCTGGGTGTGGACCGCAGGCAGGCGCAGTGTGGACCTCGTGGGGCAATGCTTGCAGGGCGAGGAGCGGGGGTGAGCGTAGCAGCTGCTACTGGCCGTCCTCTATCTGTGCTCACCTTCCCCCTTTATCTTGTCTGCTGCTGGGAGGTCAGACACAGGCCGAGCCAAGGCCTGAGAGCAGGGGAAGGCGCGGGTGGTCCTCTGTTGGCTCCCTAACTTGGCTGTTCTCATCTGTGCCTCTTAACTGTGTATCAGTCAGCGGGGGCTGCTGTAACAAACACCTCCTAAGCAACAGACATCTACTGCCTCCCAGTCCTGGAGGCTGGAAGTTCAAGGTCAAGATGCCAGTAGGGCTGGCTCCTCCCTGTGTGTCTTCACGTGGTCGTGCCCCCATGGGTGTCATGTTCTAATCTCCTCTTATAAGGACACCCATCATATTGGAGTAGGTCCAGTCTCATGACCTCATTTTAACTTAATTGCCTCTTTGAAGGCCCCAACTCCAAACATAGTCACACTGTGAGGTACTAGGGGTCAGGACTCCGACATGGGAATTTGGGGGAACCAACAGTTCAGCCTGTCACATTTTGGTATTGATTATTCCCTCTCCCTGGATGGTTTCTACAGAGTTAATGGGAGTGCCACCTTTATTAATGGTGCTTGCATCATAAACAATCTTACAGCACCCAGAGCCTGGGCTGCAGGTGTGGAGGCCTGCGTGGCTGGTGGGTCGTGCTCACGGGGCCCAGCCAGGTGACCTGGTGGAGTGTGTCCCTGTGTGAACTCAGAAGGCAAAACCCACATTCCTCACCGTCTGGGCACTTTCTGATAAGCAAAGTCCACATTCCCTGATTTTTGAGGACTGATCTTGGCCAGCGTTTGGTGAAGCTTCTCAAGTGTTTGCTTGGGTGGAGCATATCCAATAAGATGAGATCTTGCCTCTGCCCACGTGTTACTGCGAGAATTCTAGAACATTCCCAGGTTCTTGCTTGATCAGACCCCCAGAGGTGGGATGTGGCATCTCAGGCTCACCATGAGGGGCTGTTTAGAAACATGAACTAACCTGTGCGTGGTTGGTGGCATGTCTGTGAAGGGCCCTGGGACCGTCATCCAAGCCATGGCCACGGGCCTCCTCTTGGGGACCAGGTGCATGAGCACCCACCCACCGTATTTGGTGGGAAGACGCCCCTGCACCTGGCCACCCTGTGCCATGCTGTCTCACTTGCCTTGAGCAGAGTGTGTGTTTGCCGTGTCCCTCTGCCCCGCCTGATCTCTGGACATGTGTCATGTGGGTTTATTTGCATATTTAAAGCCTCCGACTCTCTCCTTGGTGTCCAAAGTCGCATCTAAAAGTGCCGCCATGGCTGGTGCTGGGGAGGCGGGGGTCCTGTGTGATGAAGACCTCTGGGAGCCCCCATCCCCGAGAACCCCCCTGAATGAGTGGCCATGCCTCGAGCAACCACACCTGCTGGGGCAGGGCCTTCCTGCCCAGGCCCACTGGGAACCCTTTGGCCGTTGTGGAAGAGCAGGTGTTGAAAAGGGGGACGGGACGACTCAGCTTGGACAAAAACACCTGTGGTCCAAAGACAAGGCCTTTGTGGGCTCCGCACTAGTGAGCTGTTTGTGTTGGGACATGAACAGACTCCCAACCGGAATGTGTTTTTAATGACATCCCCTCTCCACCCACTGCCCCGGTATTGATAGGTGTTCTGAGCATCCTAAGAAGGTCACTTTAGCTTTCCCTGGAGGATTCTCTCTCCTGCCCGTGAGCAGTTGTTACGTGCTGTGGCCTGAGCTGTGGTCACTATCCCTCTGTTCCTTTCCAGAGTCCAGAGCCTTCAGCTGCACCACGAGCTGGACCTGGCTCACCTCTGCACCAGCACAGACATGAACGAGGGCCGGGCCTCCAGGCGGGCCTGGCAGCAGCGGCTCAACGGCCAGATCCAGCAGCTGACCCTGCAGCTGCTCGTCAGCATCTTCAGGTATCTAAAGCCCCTCCAGGGTCATCACCCGGTCCCCAGCCTGCTCCCAGTTCCACGCCGGCCATGGCCCCAGAGCTCAGGGACTGAAATCCAGGACTGATGTGGGAGAGGCCGCTGCCCCCAGGAGGATCCCTGGGAGTGTGTCAGCCCTGCCGGGGCCTCCCCACCCCCTGCTCTCTCCTGCAAAGGACCAACGTGGGTGGTCAGCCCCTGGTCGATGGACAGATGGATGGTTTCAGGATTGCAGCCCGTCTGAAGGAGAGCCCAGGCTGGTTAGCACCCAGGACTGGCCCCCGTTAGAGCTTTCCTTCTTTCTCCCCGTCGTCGTCACCTTCAGCATCGGAGTCTGCTGTGTGTTGTTGGGAGCCAGCTCTTGAGCCCAGTAGGTCAGGTGGACAGCACAGTGTGTTTGCTACACTGGGATGTAGTGCAGGGCCCAGTGGTGGTTCTGGCCTAAACGTGCAGCCCTTTGCGGGATGTCCGATAGGTCCATGCCGACATTCATGTTAACTTTGTGGCGAAGTTATCGGTGGGAAAGCCTTCAAGCCTTTTTCCTTCCAACTCTCTCTTCTCCGCTTTGTCTTGCAGCCTCTTTCTCCCCTGCCTCACCCCGCTGCTTCTCCTCCCACCCTCGGGTCGTGTGTGGCAGGGAAGGTGGCAACTCCAGGTCCTCTTCTGATCTGGACGGACCCAGCCTGGGAAGGGTTTAGACCAGAGCTGGCCGACTTGACGACACTGTGTGACTCAACATTTTAATGGTTGTATTTTCTAGCCATCTTTCCTTACATAAAGCAAATAATCTACTAGGGAAAAATGGGATGTTACATTATAGATGGGTTGCATTAGCTTTCTGGTTAAGGCACTGTAATTTGTGTGGTCGTAGAAATGTTGTTTTCCTTCTGTTCTTTTAATATGAAATCTTTTATGAATGATTTCCCAGGTGGCGCTAGTGGTAAGGAACCTGCCTGCCAATGCAGGAGACATAAGAGACACATATAAGGGTTCAATCCCTGGATTGGGAAGATCCCCTGGAGTAGGAAACAGCAACCCACTCCAGTTTTCTTGACTGGAGAATCCCCATGGACAGAGGAGCCTGGTGGGCTTCAGTTCATGGGGTCACAAAGAGTTGGACACAGTTGAGCATGAGCATGCAAGCTTGATGAGTTTAGTTCATTAAAAAGCAGACAGTATGATTCTCAAAGTTGATTTCCCCTAGATGAAGTCATGTCTCTTCTCACAGGAGAAGGAAAGCACTGAATACACTACGTCCTGAATATGTCCTGTACGGTTATTGATTCTGTTGGTAGCTATCACATGAGATCTGGGGCGTCGTGTGGCCAAGTCCTCACGGAATGCAGATTTGGAGGTGGCCGGCAGGGGGCCAGCTGGCAGCCGAGCTGCGCTAATACCCAGGGTCTGTTTGCCCTTCCTCTGTCACCACCCTGAACTCAGTCTTATTAGTATGAACAGTTATGGATAATCGCATCTTCTTCACTTGAATAAGGAGCTAAGGGGCTCAAGACAGACCCCCTTCCCCCCTGCCTGCCTCCCAGAGCTTCATTCCAGTTGGAGGAAAGCTATATTGAAGTGACAGGACAGCCTGGCCACAGGTGACACCCAGACCCTCGGGGCTCAGAATAATCCTTGTGCAGACAGGGCTTTTCAAGCTGTGTATTTCTTGGCATCATTTTTCTGCTAACAGCAATATGTTTTTCATGTGTTTAAAAACATGTCAACACTTAGACTGTCTTTCTTCACCAGGGAAGTGAAGAATCACTTGAATTATGAACACAGAGTGTTCAATAGTGAAGAGTTTCTGAAAACAAGAGCTCTAGGGGACCAGCAGTTTTATAAACAGGTGAGAGGCGTATGGGGTTTGTGTGCATGTGTATATTCCATCCTTTGTGCTTTTCTGTGCTTAAAATACTTTTCACATCCAGGGTTTCCAGCATCTGTTAATACTTTATTCTGTGCTTTTGCTTCTAGAAGTTTGTTTGAGCATGGGTCCTGCTGATCCTTTGCCCAGCTCTTATTTTCTTAATTGGCTTTTTGGAGTGATACACATGTAACTCAGTGCACCCATCTTAAGTGCAGAGTGTGCCGAGTTGTGACCAAGGCCCGTGCCTGGCAGCCCCTTCCTCAGCCTGGATCTGGACGCATCCTATCAGCCCGCACAATCCCATGCCCTTCCCATCACCGCCTCCTTCCCTGGGCTGAGCCACGTCCACTCTCCCTGGGAGCTGACTGGGAGGGTGTTCTGCAAGAATCTGTGGATGGGTGGGCTGGCTGTGAGGTGGGTGTGTGGGGGAGGCCGCCGTCCCCAGGAGATCCCTGAATTGATGACTCAGCTGCTGTTGTCCTGGGGGGCAGGGTAGTTTGGGCTTTCGAATTTTTTGTGATTTTTCAAATGTAAACAGCATCTGATTCTTTGAGGTTGGCTGGTGAGGGATTGAGGAGGATCTTAGTTTAGATTCTGATGAACTAAGAAAGCTGCCTGTGTTGGGAACTTCGGTCTAGAGGTGCTGGCGAGAGGCCTTGGTCGGTCAGGGAAGGGCCACTCGTGCAGCGGCTGCAGGGGCCCTGGCGGCTCAGAAGGACAGTGGAGCAGGTGCAGTGACCGCCCCTTGGCGTCTCTTCCAGGTCCTGGATACATACATGTTTCACGCCTTCCTCAAGGCCCGGCTCAGCAGAAGGATGGATGCCTTTGCCCAGATGGACCTCCACACGCAGTCCGAGGAGGACAGGTGTGCATGTTGGGTTCTGGAGGATGTGCCGCTTTCTGGGGGTCCCGACACTCAAGCAGCAGTTACCTCTGGATGGGTGAATGATCAGTCAAATCGGAGGAGTCACACATTTAGACGAGCATGAGCTGGCTAGCAGGCCTGGCTCCTCCCATGCAGCTCTGTTTCGGAGGGGGAGGCACTGAGGTGCCTGCAGTGCCGCTCTGGGTCTGTGTCTGTGCTGCTCTCTCCCCATCTTCCTTCTCTTGCTCTCCCTACATCTTCGCCGTTTCCTGCCTCCTCTGTGTTGCTTTTCCTGAACTCCTCAAACATGCGTCACCGTCAGCAATGCCCTCGTTTATCCTGTGTGTCGTGACCTCTCCTGAGGGGTATGGCCTGCACTCAGCCTTCACTGCACGTGGGAGAGCCAGGCAAGCTCCCGCCATTTCTCCCTTGGCACGGGGATACTGGACACTGGTCACCACACTTGGGAAAATGCCCAGTTGAGCCAGTTCTTGGATCATTATCGTATGTGTATGATGTTGGGATTTTCCACCCAGGATAAACGGGATGCTCCTGAGTCCGAGGAGACCCACGATCGAGAAGATGGCCAGCCGGAAGTCCTTGGCCCCACACGCAGCCCACCGGCGCATGGTGGTCAGCATGCCCAACCTGCATGACATTGCGGTGCCCGAGCTGCCGCCCCGGAACTCGTCGCTTCGGAAGATACAGACCGCGGAGTGTGGGAGCAGCCGCGCAGGTGGGACAGCCACGCCCCTTCCGTGGCTTTTCCCAGTCTTGTGACTCTAACGCCGCCAGTTGCTGAAAGAAGTCAGAGCTCATTTCAGGAGAAGGGAATGGGCTTTTTTTTTTGGGGGGGTGGGGGGTGGTTCTAGTAGTTTGATTATTTGAAATATTTTTAGAATATTTACTTTGCAAACTATGTTCATTATAGAAAATGATTTCTTGTCTGTATTTTCCATCACCTGGTTCCCAACTGCTGAGGACCACAGCTGTTCACGATTTTCACGTCTGTCATACGTGTGTGTATATGTGTGTATATGCATATGTACGTAGGAGACAGATGTTTATGTGTGTCACTTTCTAATGAGGTGCAGCGACTGTTAAGCCTCCAGTGATTGCCGGGCCCTTCCTAGGTGTTGGGGTACACAGGAAGCCAGTGCCCCCGCCCCCATGGACGGGGAGGAAGGCAGACGATAGAAGTGCGTAACACTGGTGGGGGGTTAGTTGAGGTATTCAGTGTCGTGACACGGTCGGGGGTGGTGACGGGTAGGGCCGTGCCGTGGGGGTGGAGAGCAGTGCTGTGGTCTCGGGAGGTGGACGCCAGCGGAGGGGAGTGCTGTGGGAGGCAGCGGCTGCCTCTCCACCCGCGTGCAGAGCGTCTGCTTAGGCTCCCCTTGTTGGTGAAGCCCATTTGGACGTGTGTGAGCCCGCGTGTCCTTCCCATGTGAGCCGCAGCGAAGCCGGTCACGTGTGGTGCTGCTTGTGGGTGCGTGGGGCTTCTCCTTGCAGCCCCCAGGGAGGGGTCTTCACCCGTCCTCAGTGGACGGAGTGGTGGGGAGACAGTGCTGTGGGTGGAGGCATCAGATACCAGCCGGGGTCTCAGGTGCGTTGGCCTGAGAGCCAGAGGCTGAGGGAGGAGCATGCCCTCGAGGCTGGGAGGGGCTGTGTGTTCAAAGGAGCAACCTTCTGGAGGCCGCTGGTGGGTCTGAGGCCCCTGTGCAGCTGCCTGTGGCTGTGTGACCCTGGGCAGGTCGCTCCGCCACTCTGGGCCTGCACGCCCTCTCATTAGAGCACCGTGGGGCTCTGCACTCTGCACTGGGCCTGCCCTTGCTGTAGGAAGATGTTCCTCTCCCTCTGCCGCTCCCCCAGGCTCTTCCGCTGTCCTCCAGGCTTTGTTACTGAGATCCACCTCCTTGGGGTGAGCTACTTCCTGCGGCCTGGCCTTTCCACTGGCGCTGCCTGGGAGCCATGGGGGTGAGGTTGTGGAAGGCACTGGTGTGACACACAGCTAGTTAGGTGTGACATGCAGCAGCTGTGTGCCGGGGACCAGTGGAAGCCTCAGCCCTCATACCTGTGAGATGAGTGTGGCAACAATACCCGTGCACAGAGCTGCTGCTGAGGTAAAAGAAATGGCAGGTACGTCTCAGCCTAGGTTATTAGCTTAATCCTCCAGTGAAGACTCAGCATCACGTGTTTCCGTTTAGCCATCAGCAGTTTTAGCAAATTAAATAATGCCGTTCTCTCAGGGTGCCACGGGAGGCCGCTGGGGGCCCCCTTCAGCACGGGGTTCATGGAGCTTCCTGGAAGATGTACCTGGTTCCTGCTCTACACTGTACCCAGGACCGGGAAACAGCAGAGTGTTGGGGCGGGAATGCACCTCTGCCTCTAAGGTCTGCGCTTACTGCTCACTTCCCCTTTACCCCCAGTTCTGGACGTGCCCCCCAAGTCGACATACACCTTCAAGATCCCAGAAATCCACTTCCCGCTGGTGGCCCAGTGCGTGCAGGCGTTCTACGCAGACTGCGTGGCCCAGCTGAGCAAGGCCATGGGCTCGCTGGCCCCCGAGAACTCGGTGCTGCTGGCCAGGTACTTCTACCTGCGGGGGCTGGTGCAGCTGATGCAGGGCCAGCTGCTGGGCTCCCTGCTGGACTTCCAGAGCCTGTACAAGACCGACGTGCGCGTCTTCCCTGCTGACCTCGTCCAGACGACCGTGGAGTCCCTGTCGACACCTGAGCGCACGCAGGCCGAGTGCATGCCTGAGCTGCGCCGGCTCATCAGCGAGGTCATGGACAGGCCCGTGGACGCCCCCAAGGCCGACGACCGCGTCAAGAACTTTGAGCTACCCAGGAAGCACATGCAGCTGGACGACTTCGTGAAGAGAGTGCAGGAGTCGGGCATTGTGAAGGACAGCGGCGTCATACACCGGCTGTTCGAGGCACTGACTGTAGGTAGGAGGATGCCCGCAGCCGGGGGTGCCCTGGATGCAGGTTGGCCCAGCCAGGGAGAGCCTCCCGTGTGTGTGAGTCACTCAGTCGTGTCTGACTCTTTGTGACCCTGGGGACTGTAGCCCGCCAGGCCCCTCTGTCTATGGGATTTTCCAGGCCAGATTCTTGAGTGGGTTGCCATGCTGTCCTCCAGGGGATCTTCCCAACCCAGGGATCAGACCTGGGTCTCCTGCACTGCAGGTGGATTCTTTACTGTCTGAGCCACCTTTGCCTTCCAGAAAGCCTCATGGGTGGGGGCTTTACCTGCTGACGAACCCAGTAGCTGGCCGAGAGAGGCAGAGGGTCTGGGGAAGCTTGGTGACATCGGTCCTGGGGGACCTGCTCACGGTGTGATGACCCCTCCCTCCCACATGGGGACCCACAGCTGGGATGGGAAGGTTCCTGCGTACAGACCCACGGACACACAGAGCAGCACAGTGTCGGCGGGGCTACCTGCCTGGCACCTGCCCAGCAGCCAGCAGGGCTTTTCCTTCCAGGTCCCAGTCTCTCTTTGACAGGGTCCCACGGTGGTTGGGCCTGTGTGGAGGGTGGAGCACAGGAAGTGTCACTAGATGCCGTGAGGAAAGAGCATGCCAGCTCAGGGGGTGTCCAGCCAGGATGACCGCCTTGTCCGGGAAGGCTGCCCATGGGCCCTCTCTCTGGGTTTTGAACGATGGGTAGGAGTTTTCTGGTCTGAGCACTGCAGACCAGTGTGTACAGAGGCGTGTTACCACATGTTGTCACTGTGCTGGCAGGCTAGAGCGTGACCAGAGGAGGGGCCTGACCTTGGAGGAGTCGGCCTCATGAACATGGGGAGCCTCACCCTGGGCGTGAAGTGAAGCAGGCCTGCTGGGGTCACTCCCTGTGCAGGGTGTGAGGTGCCTGCTAAGGATGGAGGGCAGACAGATCCATGACGCGGAATGGAGCCACAGGAACCAGACACGGGGTAGCATCAGGATTAAGACGAACCATTTTTCGCAGCAGCTGAGTGGGAGTTGGGGGTGGTCCCAGCTCCGTGTCACAGATAGGGAAGCAGGTTTGCTCCGTATCTTGCCTGTGGCCACACTGCTGAACAGCAGTGAAGCTGATTTTGGACTTGGGTCTCTCTCCCGCTCTAGAGACGCTGAATATTGGACATTTGGGAAGGTTACTGAATCAATTAAGATCATCATGCTTACAAATAATGATGTATTTGTTCACGTAACCAGAGTACAGAGATAAAGATCAAGCCTTCAGGCAAGGCTTGATCCAGCACTGTGGGGGTGTCCAAGGATCTGTTAGTGTTAGCTACACTCTCCAGCTGGCCCCAGGATGGCTGTTCACCAGTTCCAGAGGTGACACAGGAGTTTATCCTTGTCCCAGGGTCCCCACCTGGTGCCCTGAAAGGCACTGAGACTGCCTGCTTAGGTAGGGGCTAGAGAGGACAGATGGACTCAGCCCAGATCAAGTGCCTCCCTGGGGAAACTGGGTGAGAAGGGGACTCTTTCCCAGGTGGTTCCCGTCCAGGTAGACTTAGGTGCTGGCGCCATCTGCTGCCTTCTGTGGGTAATGCGCAGTGTCCTGGTGTCCGTGGCTTTAAGAACCTCTTTTTTTCTTTATAAAACTAAGGACACCAGAAACAGATTGACCCAGAAACATTCAAAGATTTCTACAACTGCTGGAAGGAGGCAGAGGCAGAGGCACAGGAGGTCAGCCTGCCTTTGTCGGTGATGGAGCAGCTGGACAAAAACGAGTGTGTGTACAAGCTGTCGCGCTCCGTCAAGACGAATCGCGGGGTGGGCAAGATCGCCATGACCCAGAAGCGCCTGTTCCTCCTCACGGAGGGGCGGCCGGGCTACGTGGAGATCTCCACCTTCAGGAACATAGAGGTGAGGACAGGCCTGGGCCCGCCCGCTGTGGGCCCTTCTCTATGCGCAGCTCCTGTTAACCCCTAGGTCCCCGCCCAGGCCGTCATTTCACTTACCCGCCTCTCTTTCTGCCTCTGCAGGATGTCAGAAGCACCATGGCCACTTTTCTGCTCCTGAGAATTCCCATGTTAAAAATCAAAATGGCGTCCAAGAAAGAAGTCTTTGAAGCCAACCTGAAAACGGAATGTGACCTCTGGCACCTGATGGTGAAGGAGATGTGGGCTGGGAGGAAGCTGGCCGATGACCACAAGGTCTGTTCTCACCCGGGGCTCCGGTCTCTTAGTGATGCTGAGCATGAAGCCTGGGCGACTCGGGCCTGGGCCTGGGCGCAGCATCTCGTCAGAAGGCACTGAGGATGCTGTGGTCCATGTGACTCGGTGCAAGGCCCTGGGGTGCTGGGGGAGGCCTTGGGGTCAAACACAGAGGCCAGCCCACAGGGCGGTACGCGTGGACCTGGGCTTGGCCTCTGCATTCCGCCTCCTCTGCTCCAGGTGACGCCCGGGGAGGGGAGCATCAGGGCTGGACTCTGGCAGATGTGAGCTCAACTCTCAACTCTTTCCCTTCACGGGATTGGGGTTCTGGTCGGGGGTGTATTAGGTTCCTTCCATAGGGCTGCGTTTAAAATCCTAGGGAATTTTGTAGCTTCACTTACTTTGGGCCAGACTGATGGCTTTGATTACAGCAAGTTAAGACTTCCTAGTCATGAAGGGCACCCTGGATGGAGGTAAGACATGAGGACACACTGGGGTGGTGTCTGTCTTGTCCGAATGGCGAGATGAGACAGGAAACCCACGACAGAGTGAGCGAAGGGTCCAGGTTGGGAACTCACACAGGGAGCAGCTTGTCAGGGTCTCGGGAGCTGCAGCTCACTGGTCATCAGGGAGACGCAGGTGGGGGCGGTGGCCACCCAGCGGCAAACTTCAGGAGGAACGCACGTGCAGTGGTGGAAGAGCTGCCCTCTGTGACAGACGTTCCATCCCTGGAGGAGCCTGGGGTCAAGGAAATGGAAGGAGGTTTCTGTTTAAAATAAGAAAGGGAGGACTAGGTCCTAAGATTCCAATGTTCTGTGACTTTTGGACTCTGATTTTACGTCCACTTGGTTATTTAGCACAACCCAGGTGGCTCCATGGTAAAAACTCTGCCTGCCAATTCAGGAGATGCGGGTTCGATCCCTGGGCTGGGAAGATCCCCTGGAGAAAGAAGTGGTAACTACTGCAGTGTTCTTGCCTGGAGAATCCCATGGACGGAGGAGCCTGGCAGGCTGCAGTCCAGCGGGGTCGCGAAGAGTCAGCCATGATTGAGCAACTGAACAGCGACAAAGCACATCAAAGCTGGTGGCGGCAGGCGCCGAAGGACAGTCGTACGGGCTCCCATCCTGCCCGCCCTTCACGGGGACTGCCGCTGCCTTTGCCATACACGGTGGAGCTGGTCACTGTGACAGACACTGTATGCCCTACAGACCCTGAAGTGTTTACTGCCTGGCCCTTTATAGGAGTTTAGTGACACCTGGTATCAGTTCAGTTCAGTTCAGTCGCTCAGTTGCGTCCGACTCTTTGCGACCCCTTGAATCACAGCACGCCAGGCCTCCCTGTCCATCAGCAACTCCCGGAGTTCACTCAAACTCATGTCCATCGAGTCAGTGATGCCATCCAGCCATCTCATCCTCTGTCGTCCCCGTCTCCTCCCACCCCCAATCCTTCCTAGCATCAGACTCTTTTCCAGTGAGTCAGTTCTTCACATCAGGTGGCCAAAGTATTGCAGCTTCAGCTTCAGCACCAGTCCTTCCAATGAATATTCATGACTGATTTCCTTTAGGATGGACTGGTTGGATCTCCTTGCAGTCCATGGGACTCTCAAGAATCTTCTCCAACACCACAGTTCAAAAGCATCAATTGTTAGGCGCCCAGCTTTCTTTATGGTCCAACTCTCACATCCATACATGACTACTGGAAAAACCATAGCTTTGACTAGACAGACCTTTGTTGGCAAAATAATGTCTCTGCTTTTTAATATGCCGCCTAGGTTGGTCATAACTTTTCTTTCAAGGAGCAAGCATCTCTCAATTTCATGGCTGTGGTCACCATCTACAGTGATTTTGGAGCCCCCCAAAATAAAAGTCTGTCACTGTTTCCATTGTTTCCCGATCTATTTGCCATGAAGTGATGGGACCAGATGCCATGATTTTAGTTTTCTGACTGTTGAGTTTTAAGCCAACATTTTCTCTCTCCTCTTTCACTTTCGTCAAGAGGCTCTTTAGTTTTCTGCCATAAGGGTGGTGTCATCTGCATATCTGAAGTTATTGATATTTCTCCTGGCAATCTTGATTTCAGCTTGTACTTCTTTCCAGCCCAGCGTTCCTCATGATGTACTCTGCATATAAGTTAAATAAGCAGGGTGACAATATACAGCCTTGACGTACTCCTTTCCCGATTTGGAACCAGTCTGTTGTTCCATGTCCAGTTCTAACTGTTGCTTCTTGACCTGCATACAGATTTCTCAAGAGACAGGTCAGGTGGTCTGGTATTCCCATCTCTTTAAGAATTTTCCACAGTTTGTTGTGATCCACACAGTCAAAGGCTTTGGCATAGTCAATAAAGCAGATGTTTTTCTGGAACTCTCTTGTTTTTTTGATGATCCAACAGATGTTGACAATTTGATCTGGTTCCTCTGCCTTTTCTAAATCCAGCTTGAACATCTGGAAGTTCACAGTTCACGTACTGTTGAAGCCTGGCTTGGAGAATTTTGAGCATGACTTTACTAGCGTGTGAGATGAGTGCAATTGTGCGGTAGTTTGAGCATTCTTTGGCATTGCCTTTCTTTGGGATTGGAATGAAGACTGACCTTTTCCAGTCCTGTGGCCACTGCTGAGTTTTCCATATTTGCCGGCATATTGAGTGCAGCACTTTCACAGCATCATCTTTCAGGATTTGATCAACTGGAATTCCATCACCTCCACTGGCTTTGTTGGTAGTAAGTTGTTGTTGTTCAGTTGCTAAGTTGTGTCTGACTCTTTGCAGCCCCATGGACTACAGCACGCCAGGCTTCCCTGTCCATCACTGTCTCCTGGAGTTTGCTCAAACTCACGTGCATTGAGTTGAATGATGCCATCCAGTCACCTCATCCTCTGTTACCCCCTTCTCCTCCCGCCTTCAATCTTTCCCAGCATCAGGGTCTTCACATCAGGTGACCAAAGTATTGGCACTTTAGCTTCAGCATCAGTCCTTCCAATGAATATTCAGGATTGATTTCCTTGAGGATTGACTGGTTTGATCTTGTGATCCAAGGGACTCTCAAGAGCTCTTGAACACCACAGTTCGAGAGCATCAGTTCTTTGATTGTTAGCTTTTATGGTCTGGGTAATTTCATAGGCTAGTGAGTGGGAGGATTATTCCAACTATTTTGGGGAAGGGGTGGAGACAACCAGTATTTGTTCTCAACTAAGGGAACATAAGTTCATGACATGAAATCCAAATTTAAACTCTGCAGGTGGCTTTGAAAACCACACATTTTTAAAAGTATTGCTGTGTGTAACGGGACAGACTCTTAGCGGGACGTGATTTCAGAGACGCTGTGCTGAGATGACCGTGCCTCCCACAGGACCCCCAGTACGTACAGCAGGCTCTGACGCACGTTCTCCTGATGGACGCGGTCGTTGGCACGCTGCAGTCACCGGGAGCCATTTACGCGGCCTCCAAGTTGTCCTACTTTGATAGGATGAAGAATGAAAGTAAGGTTTTTATCTGGTTGGCTTTTGTCTTATCAGTTGGAAGCAACGGTCTGACTTCTTTCTTCTGGGCGTTCCCCGTTTGAGCACCGCGCCTCCCTCTGCGTCCTTGCTTTCCTCGCCCAGCAGGCCCCTGGGTGCTCTGCTCCTCAGCAGACACAGAGCCACCTGACCATTTCAGGATCCACTCTACCCCGCACGGCCGGTCCTGAGCCTGAATTAGCGACGACGCGACAGCAGGGTTTCCGTTGAGTGGCTCACAGAACTGCCGTCACAGTCTCTGGAGCTCTGTGGTCACACACACGTCCGCTGCAGGGCCACAGGGACCCCTGTGTGTGGTTGTCCTTGACTGCCGGACCTCACTGCTCGGGCATGGGGAGACCCCCAAAGGCCATCTCACTTTTTTCCCTTGATTTGGTCAGTTCCCCACCCCTAGGAATTCTCTGGTCTCTTGCCTGTAGGTTTAGATCTGGCTCTCACATTCTGGAAGCCATAGAGGTCAGTGGTTAGCTCAGTTTTTTATTTTTAGATTTTTCAAGTCCAGGAAATAGAAGATAAGAATAGGTTTATGCAACATTTTTAGCTACTTCTGTTTTGTGTTCACTTTTAAATGATCTCCTAAAACCAGCTGTCCACGCTTTGCATAAAGAAGCAGAGACTGTAGAGGACCACTTACTCTCTCAACCTTACTACGTGCCGGAAGTCACATGTGCTCGATTACACCCACCACGTGAAGTTAGTTCTTGAAACACAGATGAGCAAGTTGTAGGGATTTTTGAAGCCTTGTTGCGGCCATGCTGGGTCTTTGCTGCGGCGCGGGCTGTCTCGCTGTGGCGAGCAGGGGCTGCTCTTTGCTGCGGCGCGGGCTTCTTGTGGTGTGGCGTCTCTGGCTGTGGGCGTGCGGGCTTCAGTGGCTGCAGCGCGCAGGCTCAGTAGTTGTGGCTCCCAGGCTTAGGTGCTCTGGGACGTGTGGGATAGTCCTGACCAGGGACTGAACCCGTGAGCCCTGCGTTCCTATCCACTGTGTCACCAGGGAAGTCCTGTAGGGATGTTTCTCAGATGACAGCTAGTTTTGCTTGTATGCACTTTAAAAAACGTGGCAGTTTTACTGAGATGTAGTTCACACACCATTCTCTTTCACAGCGTCCACCTTACTGGTTTGAGTGTGTTCAGAGCTCTACAGCTATGAGCACCGTGGGTTTCATTTTCCTCACCCCAGTAAGCAGCCCCATACGTTCAGCAGCCGCCGCTCAGCTGCTGAGCGACCCCCAACCTACTTTCTGTCGCTGGGGCGGTGCCCCGTTTTTGCCGTCTGAGTGCTCCCTGTGCGTGAGCTCACGGCAGTGCATGTCTGTGTGTCTGGCGTCCTTCGCCTGGTGCCGTGCTCCAGGGGTCATCCGTGTGGCGGGGCCACTGCGTCATCCCTTCTGTGGCTGCGTGCACTCTGCTGGGTGGACACAATATAGTTTATCCCTCCCTCTGTTGACCGTTCGAGGTTTCCTGCTTCCTGCCTGTTGCACACAGTGCATCTGTGAATATTTCCTGTACGAGTTTTTGTTTGGACATGTTTTTATTCCTCTTGAGTCGATAGCCAGGAAGAGTCTGTTTAAAATGTCATCCCAGAATAAAGGGAAGCAAGCCCTGGTTTTGTGTTCATCCCCTTGGGGCGGTTTGCTCTTTGCCGTGTCTGTCACTAAGCGTGCCATCACTAGTGCTTCCTGGTCCCAGAAGCCCCCCCACCGCCCCCGCATCCCAGGACCCCACTCTCAGGGAGCAGCCAGAATGCTCCAGTTGCTGGAGGGACTTGGAGGAGCTCCTGTCAACAGTCCTGGAGCCAGATGTTGACGGCAGGGTTTTTTCCTCCCCTTAATTAGGAACCAGATCAAATACACACTACACTTGAGCTGTGGAGAATACTCCATGCTCAGGCCTGATCTTTGTCAAGAGTTTGCAGAAACGCCTTCTCACTTGGATATCACATTCACAGTCTCTACGGAGGGACCCAGCACGTGACACTCACTCTTGATCCCATACTGCAGGGGCGGTCCCCAAGCTCAGTGTCCCGGATCCCTTGTTCCCAGTCAAGGACCGTTTGCTCTGTGTGAAGTGTAATGAGGCAGCAATATGTGATCCCGGGCTTCAGTGATAGCTTGTGGTCCATTTCTGATGGAAGGTCTAAAAATGAAACTTTCTGAAGTTTGCACCCTGTCCCTGGAGGCAAGCACTTGGCAAGCACTGGAGATATTTGTCGTGTGTGTGTCGGGGGGTAGGGGTGGGCGTTGTTACTGGCACTGACCAGGTGAGGCCAGGGATGCTGCTAACGGTTTTGCAGTGCACAGGACTTCCCCCACGGCAGCCATTCCATGGGCCGGGGTGAGAGCTGCTTGTGGGTTAGACTGATGGAGAAGTATTCAAAGTCTTCTCTCTGCTGGAGCATCCCTAACAGTTGAGTGTTATATCATTTAGCTTGACAGCTGCGTTTAGATGACAGGCAGTGTGAGACCTTGGCAGACACTCACCCTCTGGCCAGAAATGCTTGGCTTTACTTATGTCCAGTTTCAGAAATCCCGGCTTTACCCCAGGACTGATATCCTAAGGGAAGCAGAGTGTGTGAGTATGTCCTGGAGTCTGGGGACCTGACCCCGACGTGTCTGCTTTTCAGTGCCCATGGCGGTTCCGAAGACGACCTCGGAAACCCTGAAACACAAGATCAACCCCTCGGCGGGGGAGACTGCCCCGCGAGCTGTCGATGCGCTGCTTTACACCCCAGGTGAGGCCCGACCCTTGCTGCCGCTGCTGGGTTTTACAGCTTTATTGGCATCTCCTTGATTTACAGCGTTGTGTTCATTTCTGCTGTGCGGCAGGTGACCCAGTCAATGCACGTATACACATTCTTCTTCATATTCTTTTCCATTATGGTTTATCATGGGACATGGATCACGGCTGCCTGTGCCAATAGGGCCATGTTGTCTGTGTCGCTGCTGTTCTTTTAAGCAATCTGAGAGTTGGGACGTGTGTTCAGGGTCAGCACTGAGGTGGAAGGGCGATGGCAGGATGAGGGTGGACAGGGCCCAGGTGGTTTACTGCCGTTGGAGGCAGGACTCTGGGTGACCAGGTGCAGCTGGTCTGTGGACTTGGAGGCCACAAGGGGCCGTGCGTGGCTGAGTCCCCATCCAGCCTTGCCGTCCTCTCGTCCAGCGGATAAAGCCTCTGCACGCACATCTTTGTTCAGGGCGAGCCTGTTGTCACTGGGATGGGATGACGGCCCCTCCTGGCTGATGTGCACATCTGATGACACAGCTGGCCATTCCCCCTGGTCAGGGACCAGGGGAGCAGCGGTCAACCCCCCCAAGAACGCTGGGAGCCAGGGAGCCAGGCCCCGGGCACTGAGCCTAGCTTTGGAGCATCTCAGGCTCTGGGGGACTGCAGACTGCATCTCAGTGGGCAGATCACCCCAAAGGGGCCAGGAGACCAAGGCATGAGCACCCCAGAAAGACTGGCAGATTCACACTTCCTGGACTAGGACTGAGGTGGTGCTTCAGAGCAGGGGTGGGGGAAAGACTGTCTCCATTGTAGGAGGCGCTGGGATGCTGTGGGTCCACGTGGAGAAGATGGAGCTCAGGCACGCCTCAGATCACACATGGCCATCGGCTCCGAGGACGGAGATCTGGACATGAAAGGCAAAGCAAACATAAGCAAATGAGCCTTGAAGATGATGATACAGACGATGACCGTGACCTTAAGATAAGGAAACAAGTCACAAAGCTCAGAAAGACTACGAGCCGTGAAGGAACAGGTTGGTGAATTTGACCATATAAAGGATTTTTAAAAGAAACTTTCAAGTGAGTGAAAGTGATGGTCGCAGACTTAGAAAGGATGTTCGTAAGAGGATAGACTCGACATGGGGTATTTGAAATCGGTGGTATTTAAAGAGCGGCTCCATGTCAAGGAGAGTAAGAGCCCGATTCAGAAGTGGGCAGGAGGCGTAAACACTTCCCCATGGAGGAGATCCAGACACCAGACTAAAGCCATCAGCCTTGTGAGCGCCAGGGAGATGCAAACAAACCACAAGTGAAAAAACAAAATCTTCACGGTGTCAGAGCGGCCATGACGGGAGAGACCAATGGTGCCAAATGCGTGTGGTGATGTAGGGACAGCGGGAGCCTGGCTGTGCTCGTGGGGAAGGGGGTGCAGTGGCCGCAGACCCTTCCTCTGTCCCTGAGCCCCCTTCCCGCTGCCTGAAGCGCTGCCCCCAAGAGAATGCTCAGGCCTCCTGCCAACCTGCCTGGGGGAGGGCTCTGTCTGTGTGCTTCTCTGGCTGAACCAGCTGGTCTGCGACTCTGAGCTCCAAGGGGCTTGGCGGTTCAGGCTGTGCTCACCTTTGGAGTCTGGGCACCCAGGGTGGCACCTGGCACTGAGCAGGACCTGAGTCTTGGCATGAATCACAAATCCCGTGCTGATGCAGCAGAGGATTTTCTTTCAACATGTCGAGTTGCTTTCCTCTTCAGGGCATCTTGACCCAGCGGAAAAAGTGGAGGATGCTCACCCCAAATTATGGTGCGCGCTGGACGAGGGCAAGGTGATCGTATTTGATGCTTCCTCCTGGATGATCCACCAGCACTGCTTTCGAGTGGGCACTTCCAGGCTGGTGAGTAAACGGTGTGCTGCTCAGTGTGGACAGTTTTCATCAGCTTCCGGGTTCAGTTGCGGTTTTGGAAAGCGAACATGTCCACCTGCATAGGCAGCGGATACTTGAGCCCCACGCATCACTGAGTCCTGTTGAGTTGGGGCTTTCATTTTTTTTAGAGCTTTATATTTTGTTTGTTTACTCTGGGCTGTGCTGTGACTTTGTTGCTGTGCGGGCTTTTCTGTGGTTGGGGTGAGCAGGGGCCACTCTCTAGTCGCCGTGCTTCTCATTGTGGCGGCTTCTCTTGGTGCAGACCACGGTTCTAGAACACTTAGGCTTCAGTAGCTGTGATTCGCAGGCACCAGGGCACATGATCAGCAGTTGTGGCACACGGGCCTAGCGCTCCACAGCATGTGGGATCTTCCTGGATCAGGGATCGAATCCATGGTTCCTGCATTCACAGGCAGAGCCTTTATCACTGAGTCCCAGGGAAGCCTGAGGGGTTTTCATTTTTATTTTG
The DNA here is from genome assembly GCF_049115385.1 of Moschus berezovskii. Taxonomy (NCBI): domain Eukaryota; kingdom Metazoa; phylum Chordata; class Mammalia; order Artiodactyla; family Moschidae; genus Moschus; species Moschus berezovskii. The sequence continues at coordinate 53,448,577 of NC_142475.1, read as the reverse complement.
GGCTTTTAAATTGAATGTAAACTTGTTCTGTCTTTCACTTAAATATTCTTATTTAAGTGAGCAGATAATGGCTTTCACCACCCCCGCACTCTGAAAACTATTATAAAACTGGATTTCAGTCCCGTGAAGGGCAGGGCGGTATTCTCACATTTACATTTCCAGTCACCAAAAGCGGACACTGGAATTATTTTAACATATTTGGGGTCGAGACTAAGAACCACGTAAATAAAAATTTGCATGATATCATAGTTAGCGTGTGGTTGAGAAACCTCAATTGTTTAAGCTTTTAGACTGATAACTTAGTCAACTTTACTTTATTAAAAGAAAGTTCAGTTCAGTCGCTCAGTTGAGTCCAACTCTGTGACCCCATGGACTGCAGCACTCCAGGCTTCCCTGTCCATCACCAACTCCTGGACAGGACATGAGTCAAACTCATGTCCGTTGAGTCGGTGATGCCATCCAACCATCTCATCCTCTGTCGTCCCCTTCTCCTCCCACCTTCAATCTTTCCCACATCAGGGTCTTTTCCAATGAGTCAGTTCTTCGCATCAGGTGGCCAAAGTATTGGCACTTCAGCTTCAGCATCAGTCCTTCCAATGAATATTTAGGACTGATTCCCTTTAGGATGGACTGGTTGGATCTCCTTTCCGTCCAAGGGACTCTCAAGAGTCTTCTCCAACATCACCGTTCAAAAGCATCATTTTTTCAGTGCTCAGCTTTCTTCACAGTCCAACTCTCACATCCATACATGACCACTGGAAAAACTATAGCTTTGACTAGACAGACCTTTGTTGACAGAGTAATGTCTCTGCTTTTTAATATGCTGTCTCAGTTGATCATAGCTTTTCCTCCAAGGAGCAAGCGTCTTTTAATTTCGTGCAAAAACTACCTCACCCCACCCCTTAGAAACCCAGGGTCAAGTGTTAGGTCTGTAGCCACTAGTGTTACCAGGACCAGCCCACTGGTTTTGGAGGGTTCTCAAGACCCCTCACGACTCTTTGAAAATAATTTGTTTCGCTGTGATGTCACCCGCATGCCCCAGGGCTTAACACAACCACACCTGGCACGGACCTTGTGAATTCCAGTGTTTCCAGGAGAGGGGCGATCCGTGCTTTCTTGCTGGTGGGGTTCGGGTGTCTTTGGCGACACTACCCTGCTGTTCAAAATGCTGTCACACCTACTCTCTGGTGGGCTTCATCCTGTTCAAGACCCTCAGAGGGCACAAAAGAAGCCACTGTCCCAAGGGGTCTTGCTAGGAAAAGTTTCATGCTAACTCCTTTAACATGAAACAACTTTTTTTTTCCTGTGAAAAGCAAGGTGAAGTTTGCATACCTAAGTGTTCAGCTTATATCCACTTTGATGGTCACGTTCCATCATCTAAAAACAAGGGGACAATCTATGGCACAGTCTATGCTTCCAAAACTGGGGTGAAACACTGTGATTCAAATCCATGTTGCCAAAGGGTGGGGATCATTCTTAAAGTTGCTAAAAACCATCTCCCTCCACATTCAAATAATGAGCTTAGGATGATAAAGAAATGGGATCCAAGGCACATTAGAGCAAAATATTTATAGAAATCTAATAATGCTTTAGATGAAACAAAAAACAAGAAGGAAAAATTAAGGACATCATTCTTACTCTAAAATTTAATTTTTTCCTGTTGCTTCTTCAGTTCAGTTCAGTCGCTCAGTTGTGTCCGACTCTTTGCGACCCCATGAATCACAGCACGCCAGGCCTCCCTGTTAGTTATAAGCATTTCAAAGACTGTTTAAAACTTTAAAATCCTCCTGAAAATGAAATCAAATGGCTGCATTTTGTATCAATCTCTAATGATCGCCAATTAGGCCAGGTAACATTTAATTAAAGCAGAAAGTTAACAAATTATGTGAAAATATCTTCCCACTAGTTTCACAGGGACATTTTGTATCATTTGCCAAGGCAGAAACTTGGGCAATTATCTCCAGAAAATTCTGCCTCCTCTGAAATTTGAAGTTCAAAGTAGTTTATCTGAGATATCCTTGGGCCACTAAAGAAAGACACTTTACTAAAATTATAATAATTCTCTTGTAGATGCCACAAAAGAAAGGGCTTTTTAAAATAATTCTGAAATTAGCAAAGTAGCATCTTTCGAAAACACATATTGGTAAAATTGAAACTGTCAGTTTTTATAAGCTCTTTCATGTGGCAACGATAAGTAAAAGTAACCACCAGATAAGCAATGGTAACCACCAGATAAAGTAACAGTAACCACCATTGATAGTCATGTACTGTATTAGATCTAGCCTTGGCCCCTCCAACATGATGTAACTGTTATTCTTGTATTTGAAAACCTGAGACATCTGTTCAGTTTCAGTAAAACGTTGCTAGTGTCGTGGATGAAGTCCAGCACCAGCTCAGGAAACTTTTAGGGGTGCAGTCGGGTTGGCTGAGATGTACCAGCAGACACACTTAACGGCTCACACACTTACGTGCCTTTTATAGCCCTTCAGTGTCTTCGCCCTTAATTTCTAATTTCGGAAACCCTGCAGATCATCACTGCTGTCGATCCTTGCCACACCGGAATCCCTGAGAGCTGACTCCAGCTGCAGGAGCACTGGCGGTTTTGTTTCTTGCTAGGGTGCAATCAATCCTCATTGTTTGCAGATTTGCCTCATCGCTCATTGATTTGTGGCCCCAGAACAAACGCTAATGGAGCTTTCGTGGTTGTCCAGTTGTGCTCGTGGACAGGGCCTGGGAGCTGAGTACGTGTTTTATCCGAGGTCGGGCGAGGCGGCTCTGCCTCTGAGGTCAGCTCACACTGTGCACAGGTGTCCTTTCCACGGCCTATTTAGCTCCACGTCTTTCCCATTTTTGTGCTTTGTGTGTGTGTGTGATTTTGCTGTTTAAAATGGTGCCCTAGTATAGAGCTGAAGAGCCTTATGGAGGTGTGGACGCAGTTCGGACCTGTGTTGTTCAAGGATCAAAGGTGTCCTTAAACAGAAACACACTTCAGTGATGATGTGTTGATCGTGTGACAGTGGTGTGACCTGAGGCCAGCAGGAACCTGAGCCTGTGGGTCCCCTGGAGCGGCGGCTCGGTGCAGGACACATGGGCCGCTGACCGCGCTGCTGTCTCCTTGGCCCGACAGAACTGCATGGTGATGGCGGAGCAGAGCCAGGTGTGGGTCGGCTCGGAGGACTCGGTTATCTACATCATCAGTGTCCACAGCATGTCCTGCAACAAGCAGCTCACCGACCACCGCTCCAGCATCACGGGCCTGGCTGTGCAGGATGGGGTGCAGGCGCCCAGGTGTGGCGGGCTTTACCGGGTGGGGGGCTGCCTGGCTTGTGGGCGGGTCGGGGTCCCAGAGGGCAGGGTCCCGGTGGCCGTGGGTGATGGCCAGCAGGGCCCGGGCTGGGCAGGGGGAGCGAAGCAGGTCTGGCAGGTGAGCCAGGGGACATCCCTGCGTGACTCTGGTCATGGGTACAGAGAAGTGGTCTGAAGACATGGTCAGAGTAGACCTCCTCTGGGGTGAACATGGTGGGCACGCAGCGGGCCCCTGGCCTCCTAGCCTGTTCCCTGACTCTGGGGTTGGCTTGCTGTCCTTGGTCCGTGGGTGCATCACTGAAGTCCTCTGTCTTTGCGTGGGACCCCCGTGTGGCTCTGTCCAGCTGTGCCCTTCTCATTCGGACGCTGGTCAGTAGCTGGATTAGGGTCCACCCTGTTAGCATCATTTAACTACTGTGAAGACGCTGCTGTGAACTAAGGTGGCATTTGAAGTGCCAGAGTAAGGGCATCAACATGTCTTTCTTCGGGACTGCAGTCCAGCCCGCTAGCTGTTGAACCTCACCTCATTCTGCACTGTCCTTTGTTAAGACCGTCAGGCCCTGAGGGTAGCCCCTGTTCTCTCGCTGTGGCCTGGGCCTGGATCAGGGCCTGGCACACAGCAGGTGGGGGGTGGGGGGCACTGAGCACCAGGTGGAGCCCCGCTTCCCGCTGTGACCTGGGAGCAAGTGGACACAAGTGACCGTGGCTCCTTTTTGGTGGCTCCCTTGGTGCCACCCCCACCCTCCTGTCCCCCGAGTTGCAGGGGTGCGTGTGTCCTCAGTCGGGTGGACCTGGGTCCTCAGTTGAAGGGGACATGCCATCAGAAGGTGGAGGGCACACACAGCACTAGCCGAGCCTGCCCCCTGCAGCTGCTGGCCCCAAGCCCTGCTGACCCTTGAGCTCGCTGTGCAGGGGTGCAGGGAGCACTGGCTTTTGGCCCCTTGTTGGGGGAGTTAGATTTTAGTGAGGTTCTGCTCACAGTCCCTGATGGAGGGGCCGGGAGCGGGCGTGGGCACTGAGCTTACCCCCACCATACTGGCGTCCCCGGTGTCCCCACTGGCAGGGTCGTGGGTGCTTGCCTGGTGGCAGCTTTGTTCTTTTTGGATGGAAGGGCCATCTTTGCATCATCAGCGTCATCATCACCATCATGTGGTCTTCTCGGGGCCGCAGTTAAGTGAGCGCATGTGTTCACTCCCCAGCACTGTGTACTCGTGCAGCGCCGACGGGACGGTCCTGGCCTGGAACGCAAGCTCCCTGCGGGTGACCGGCAGGTTCCAGGTGCCCAGTGGAGGGCTCTTGGCCATCAGACTGCACGACGGCCGCCTCTGGTGCTGTAAGTGCCCCGGCCCTGGCCCCTGCCCCCGCTAGGCCAGGAAGAGGCTAGGCCCTTTCCTCCGCTTCGCATTCCAACTGGGGCTTCAGAACGCAGGTTCCTTCTTTGTTCGCCTGCTCCCCACATCCCTCGAGTGTGAGGCCGCCCGCTGCCCCGCCCCATGCCCCTCCCCCTCCCGCTGCCCCGCCCCTCCCGGTGAGCCTCCCTCCTGCTCTCGCTGCGCCCCTGGGGCCATGGCCGCTCCTCCCGCAGCCCTCCTGGCCCTATCCTCTGTGTGCTGACGTGTGTGGTCCTAAGCGGGCACTTCGCCAAGGGGGGCGGGTTTTGATGGGGAGGTGCAGACGCCTGAGGTGTGGTTTCTGTATTTATGAACATCACAGCACAAACGTGGCCTGCACTTTGAAAGCTTCGCTAGCATGTGCCAGATACCATGGATGATGGTCATGGATGCTTTTTTAAATCGAAGCTTGTTTTAACCTGTGACGAGATGCACAGGGTGTGTGTAGTTCACTGTGTGTTGAAAGGGCATACCACATAACACCTGCCACGGGAGACACAGAACGTTTCCATCAGCGCCACTGGTCCCGCTGTGCCCCTCTCCAGGGAAACGCCTGTTCTGAATTCTCCCGTGGGTTTGTTTTCCTGGTTCTTGAACTTGCTGTAGATGGGCTCTACAGCGTGCGCTCTTTTCATCTGGCTCAGGACAGGCAACATGATGTTTTTAGGGTTCATCATGCACAGGGTTTGAGGAGCAACAGCACCATCGTTCCACTGTGTGGATGCTACAGCTCCATTACTGGTTTCCCTGTGGCTGGACCTGAGTTAACCATGTTTCACCATTTGAGAAACTGTCATCTTCTCTGACGCTGCCACATCGTTTTATATCCCCACCAGTGGTATATGAGGCTTCTAGTTCCTCCCCATCCTTACCAAACCTGTCATCTATTTTTTATGGTAACTGTCCTGGTGGGTATGAAGTGGTATCTCACTGTGACTTTGGTTGCATTTCCCCCAGTGACTCATGGACTGTTTGCCATCTCTCTGTTTTCTTCAGAGACGTGGCTGTTCAGATCCTGTGCTCATAGGTCTTCTCATTTTCAAGGCGATTAATGATCTGCTGCTGCTAAGTCGCTTCAGTCGTGTCCGACTCTGTGCGACCCCACGGACGGCAGCCCACCAGGCTCCCCTGTCCCTGGGATTCTCCAGGCAAGAACACTGGAGTGGGTTTCCATTTCCTTCTCCAATGCATGAAGGTGAAAAGTGAAAGTGAAGTCCCTCAGTTGTGTCATGGCTGGGTGTAAACTTTTTTTTTTCCCCTCCATTTTCCCATCTGTACTTTTGTTACTCCTTTCCTGCCTCTTTTTGGGCTTTTTTTTTTTTTTTTTTAATATTCAATTTAATCTTTTTTATTGTCTCTTTAGTTCTCTGGGCTTTGTTCTACTTTTTAGCAACGACTCTAAGGATTTCAATATGCAGCCTTAACTTCTCACTACTTACCTTCAATAACTATTACACCACTTCATGTATAATGGACACAGTGGACAGCAGTAGAAGTAATTCCATTTACCTTTCTTTCCCCTTCCTATTGTTGTTAAATGCCATATTTTATTGCTATGATTGTGATAAACTTCATATTTTAGAAAATTTTGCCTGAGTACTCAATGGTCTTACAAAGAAATTAAGAAAAAAATTTATTTTTGTCCACATGTTTTTCACTTCTGGTGAGCTTCGTCGCTTCTTAAGATTCAGGTTTCTGCCTTGCGTCACACTGCCTCTCAGCCTTCGGGTTCCCAGGGACCTGTGTCTGCTGTAAACGGGGTCCAGGTTGACAGCTGTGGTTTCCCTGCTCGGTAGAAATGTCGCTCCATCGTCTCGCAGCTCTTCTTGTTCCTGATAGCAGTCGGTCGCCATTCCCAACGTTCTGCTGAACAGAGTGTGTCTGGGGTTAGTGGCTGCTTTTAAGATCCTGTCTCTGGTTTGCAGGAGTTGGAATAGTGTGCTTGGGTGTGAAGGGGTTTGTGTTGATCTTGCCTGCGGTTTGCTTTCTTGAATTGAGGGGAATCTCGGGAACTGTGCTGCTCACCGAGCTTTGTTCTTCCCAAGACTATATCCTTCAGCTTTGGTTGGTCTCCAGTGACTGTCAGATGTGTGTGTGTCCATTCATGGATGCATTTGGGACTAAAAGGTCCCTGTTAAATATGGGGAGGGATATAACAGATTAGAATAAGGGCAGATAACCTCGTTTTCAGGGTGGAATTCCTCATATTTTTCAAGTTAATGAGTACAGTAAGTAGTTTTCCTGTTGAACAATGAGAAAAGCACAAGAGGAAAGCAGGGTTTCTTTGGGTAAAGAACAACGTGTACTGTGAAGTGCTGTTCCAAGTCTTTAAGCAAGGATAACAAGCTAAAACCTCGGTCACTCAGCCGATGGGGTCTGTGGGCGCTGATGTATGGCCTGAAAGCATGTGAGTGTGGAGGGGCAGGGCGGTGCCTCTGACTCCCGCACAGGCCCTGGGTGGGGTGAGCCTGGGGGTCCTGACTGCCCCCTCCAGTTTGGCCAGTGTTTCGGACCCTCTGTGCCTTCCCCTAAGTCTACGTCTGCTGCAGCGCCGCAGCACCCCCGGCCCTGGCCCCAGGCCTGAGCACCCCTCACAGGGTGCAGCTCTGGTGGTTACTGGGAGGGAGTGGAGCCGGTCCTGCTCCCTGTGGTTGGAGGTGGGCACTGGGAGGCGCACGGGTGGTCCAGGCTGCAGCCTCTGTGTGCATTCAGTATCAGATCTGGGGTCGTCACAGACGACTGATCACTTTGGGCTGGACCCTGGCACCTCAGTTTCTCTGCTCATCTGAAAGGTGAGGTGGAAATGCCATCATCTTTCCCCTGGAGAGCAGGCTGGCAGCTGGGAGATGCTAGAGGCAGAATGTGGGCCTCGGAGCATCAGTGACTGTGAGGGCCACTCACTGGCAGTTATCCCAGAAGGCGGCCCAGACAGGCGGGACACCTCGAGGCCAGTGATCAGTTCACCCACATCTGTGGCCCCGCCCCCTGCTCTGTGTGCAGCAGGCCCCCTGCGCGCTCACACAGGCTGGTGGCTGTGAAGTCCGCCTGCCGCGCTCTGCAGGGCTGGTGGGCAGTGAGCGTGCTGGTCGGCACTAAGGAGGGGAGTCCCGGGGGCATTAGCGCCTCTTGGCAGGACGCCCTGCCGCCCAGGTATTCCTAACAAGTAGAAGCATCTGAAAGGACCTTCTTAATTAGGCCAAGTGGATGATGGCACCTCGGGATGAAAGCCTTCCTGGAGGGATGCTGGGGTTTCTATTAGGTCTCGGGTAGGAAGGAAAGGCTCTCGCCTCCTGTGACTGAGAACCCAGCTGAGCTCCTGAGTCCTGAGCACTGCCAAGGGTCGTTTCTCGGTGGGCTTGGAGTCCACCCACTGTGACAGGAAGCTGGGTGGACTTGCACCTCCTCCCTCTGCAACCAGATGGTGCTGCCTGCGGGGCGGGGCTGTGTCCTCCTGTCCCCGTGGCTTCATGCAGGGCGGGAGGCAGAGGGAGCAGGCAATAAAAACCCCGAGAGGACAGCCCTGCGGCTCCTCACCTTATGTTGAACCTGACTCTGTCTCCCTTGGAGCCTTGGTCTGATGACCTCGCTGCTGGATAATTTTGATGACCTGTAGCTCTCATGATGTGGAGACTTGGTTTGGTGGAGTGACTAACAGAAGCAGTCAGAGGAACTTCGACAGTGAGGTGTGTCGCACAGGCTGGGAGCCACTGCCTGCAGCTCGGATCCTCT